>NC_132946.1:8585833-8892222 GCF_034638445.1 Ciconia boyciana | reverse complement strand
TATAAATAGAATTTCGTTACCCAAGTAAAGTCAGTCTGCAGTAACTTTACTGCAGCTCACAAATACTTTGACATTAAATTTAAATTATTTTACTTTTACTGGAAACTAATCCAGAGAGTCAGTGATTTATGAAGGTAATTTCTAGTTTTGCTTTTTGAGTGTGCCTTGATAGATAATCTCCAACTTGTTGATTAATACTCTCAGGATAATTTTAACTTTAGAATACCTTTTCTTTTAGACACTTTACTGAAAAAAGAAAACGTGGTTGCTATTGAGAGTACAGGTATGTGCCACATGAGTTTGCAGATGTGTGCAGCATATGAACTTCAACCAACCACCTCTTTAAAACTTAGTCATAAAAGTTGTGGAATCTACCAATGTCTTTGTATTCTCCTTATGGAGATGTTAAAACTGCTTAGATTTACAAAATTAACAAAATCAGAAAAATCACTTTGAGCCTACCTTGTAGAGTACAAAGAATGTGAATACAGTAGTGCTGTATAGAGACAGTAAGGATGAGGCGATGATCATGAAGATAAAGACGGCTTTTCCATTGCTGTGCTGCTTCTCTGCTCCTTTATTGAAAGTGGGTGTTAGAATAAAGGACAGTTCTTCTGATTCACATAATTTTCTTAAGATTCTGCATTTCAGCCCCCTTCCTCTAAGGAATTAAAAAACCTTATACCCATCAATATTTTCTGGTTCATTTCCAGTCTAAATTCCTTAGAGAGATCACTCTTCTTTTGTTTCCGTGAATGTTTGCAAGGGCAATGGAGACTTGTTATTTTCGACTGTGAACCCTTCCCTTAGGGGTAGACAGAGAATAGAATCCAGTTTTCTGCTCTCATAAAAGAATATCTGAATAAAGCTTACAGGCTTTTGTTCAGAAATGCAGCTAGGTAGAGGAAGGAAGGAATATAGGGAAAGTAATAATCCAGCTAGGTTTTTTTTCTATTTTAGGCATGTAAAACTGAAATGTAGTTAATGACGTCTCATCGCTTTCTTAACTAGAAGGCAAATGATACAAAGGTTCAGAACTAAAATTTTTTCTCAGGTTGGCATAGTGAATCCCCAGTTCTGAGGCTCTGTAACCTGTTGCACATATTTCCACTAATTGTCAGTTTCTGTACTTCTCATTTTTCTGTTGATACTTCCTTTCTGATAGCCATTAAAGTCTTTATGTAAGAGGATGTAGAGTATGGTTAGATAACACAAGTACAAAACTTCTTTCTTTTGTAGCATTCTAGAGTCACTGGCTTCATATGACAGGACAGTCTAATTAGCAAACAAGGTTAAGATGCTAATTTGTAGAATCCCTCCGTGGTTTTACTATTGATATTTTAATATAGTCATACTACTCCTACTGGTTTTGTTGGTATTTCCATCTTAAATGCCATTGTTGAAAGTGTAAAAAAAATAGAGTATTTATGAAAGATAATTTATTTATTTTAAGATGCTTCATTAAGAAGGAATGATCAACTGACCTGTTTTCGTTAGTACTGTTCCATCTCCTGTTTGTTTAGAATGGGGTGAACTTGAATTTGAAAATGCTATTCCACAGATATAAACAGCATTGTCATCTACAGTCAGATCATTGATCTGAAGTGAAATCTTATTTTCTGATAAATATACTTTGTACTTCTGATGATCAGTGCATTCAGGAGTACACAAATCCTCATGTTCATCAGTTAAAAAGCGAAACCATAGAACTTCAGGTGGGAACGAGGAGCATCCAGAGGCAGAGAAAGCACATGGTAGGGACACAGTGTGCGTGGAGTAGTCAGCTTCCTGAAATCTGGGTTGTGTTACAGTGACTTGGCAGGTATCTGCAGTACCTGTTGAGAATAAGCAATTGGTAATGTGAGGGACAGTTAAAAAGCGAGGCACAATCTAAAAAGAAAATAAGCTACTTCTGGTTCATTTGAGAAAAGGTGGGAGGAAAGGAAGAAAACCAACCATGTTTCAAACTTGAAATTTTTAAGGTTGTTTCCAGCAAACTTTTCTTTTAGATAATTCCTACAGCTTGCCCATGTGTTCATTTAACAGTTTTACCTATGTAGTAATGTGCTTAGCTTTCTGTTTTTCTGAAAAAGTATAGAGAAGATTCAGGTATCTAAAATATTGTGAATGTCTCCTTTGGCACTGGAGAAGACCAAAGGAATACTTTGTGTAGTTCCCTGCCTCAGATTTAGTCGTGAGTGTTTTGGGGATTTGGAGTGGTAATAGGCGGTGGGGGGGTGGGTGTCGTGTGACAACTCTAGATGCTCAGTGCAGTAGTTCTGCAAGGGTTTCTCTCTCCTCCACTGTTCCTGGTCTGAGTCAAGTGAGACAGCCTGATGGCAGGCAGTGGAAATGTCATAAATGGAGACATTTATAATTTAGCAATTTCATAACATTGATTAGAATTCATAATAGTTCCTAGACATCTTCCACTTCATCACATATATTGACTCTGGGTTTCTAAGGATAATAATATTGCGTGTTAGTTCTGACATTTAAAAATATGTGCAGAGAAAACAGGAAGGTTAATCAGAGAAGAGAATTCTAATTTAAGGAACTGAAATGTAAGGTTTAATGTGACTGGTCCGGAAGATTTTCTTTTCAAGTCCTTATTGACTTCCATAATTTAAATACTGTTTTAGTATATTTAATTTTATTCACATAAATTGCTTAGTTATTTAAACAATGGAATTGAGATTATTTCAATGAAAATGAAGGCGGTAACTTAACAGCATCCTTTTCTACTTCCTAGAAAATAACAAATTAGAAGAAAAATAAACTGAAGTCTCTTAATCTACTGCTGATACACAATTTATAAGCCTGTCCATGGTGGACAGTCAGCAATTGTCCCTTCATCATTTTTCTCACTGAGTGTTTTATGGACCAAATCCAAGCAGATTCAGTGTCTGTGACTTCTACAGAATAAAATGAAAGTCTGTTTCTGTGTCAGGTCAACATCAGAGCTGTTCCGTAGCAGCTACAGCAATCTGAAGACTGTGGTAACTAAGTTGTCAGTGTACTTGCACTCTGTGTGGTGAAAGGCAGTAGCTTGTGCTTCTGCAGTTGATCCTTTTCTCTTTTCCACCTTACTCTAGGGTTTTGGGTGGTCTTGCAGAGCAGAACTCTATGGCTTCAGTTCATGTAGATACTCTCTGCTGAACTTCCCAAACCCTCCTCCCAAACAAGCACAGCTGCACAGAAACCATGCTGCTAGAGCATTCTTTGCAGCGAAGTGCAGTAGGATTTGACCCAGAAATTTCAGACTTTTGTAAGAAAAAGCATTTGGTAACAGTTGTTTAATTTGGAAGTTGTATGAAGATAGCAGAAATTAGCTTGACTCTCAGCAAAACCTTTTACTGCTCTTATTTTGTAGCTATGTTGCAAATAATAACCACAACATTTTCAATCTTGTTTAACTGCTATTACATGGGAAAATATAAGAAACTTTAAAAAAAGTCTTACCAGCACCGTACAGAATCCAGTCAAATGCCAGCATTAGCACGTTTTTTAATTTGTTGAAAGATGCCATTTCTTGTTACTCTCTGGAAATGATTCTGCTTGAAGGAAGAGGAACTTAGGAAATCTTTGGAGTTGCAGAACACTCTGAATCACAAGCTTGAGAACTTCCTGTTTAGAAGGGTGTTTACTATTGCATTTAGCAAACTGGTTAAAGGTACAGACCAAACCAGGAAACATTTGTTATTTGTGGATGACATTACTTGGAAAATGAGTGAAGAGTTTTACATTTTGAACTTCTGAGAATTGTACCTATAATCCTTCAGATTATTTCATTGGATATAAGAAATGACAACACATTTTCCAGCATACTACAAGTGTTTGGCTTCTTAATTTTGTATGACCCTAAGCAGTCTTCACTGTATCAGCTAGTAGGTGGTCACTAGAGGAACAAAGATTCTGTAGCCATCCATTATAATGTTGTGGTCTACTGATGGAAGCTTCACAGCAAATCATAATTTTCAACTTGCTGGCTCTATTTACTGTAATTACCTGAAGCCATCTTTGGCCAGACAGTGGGCATAAAGAAAGAATTTTATAATTCTGGAAGAGATCTTCATTAAATTGTCTGTCCATGTCTGCTGAACACCAACCTCACTAGTGGAAGTTACTTTTCAGACAGTCTTGGAACTGTTGGTTAAAAATGTAACAAAAGGTAAACTTAAGAAGGAGCTGCTTTTGAACAATAGGCAAAAACTTGAACTGATCTTGCAACAGCTCTACAAATGGCTTGTCAACTTCTTATTTGGAGTGGAATGGAATATAATCTATGTAATATTTTCTGTAAGAAAATACAACACACAATAAAGTTTTATTTATAATTTAAACAAAACTGTTTTGTTTTCTCAGTAGGTGGCAAGTGGGAAAAGCCCTCAGAAGTTTTGGAAATCAAAGGGCACACTTGGGAAGAACAGGTGAATAGCCTGCCAGAAGTTTTCAGTAAAGCTGGTTTTGCCATAGAGGCTTTCACCAGACTGCCATACCTATGTGAAGGTGATATGTATAATGACTACTATGTACTAGATGATGCTGTCTTCGTCCTCAAGCCAGTGTAAGCATGTATGAAGTAAATCTCCAGAATCTAACCCAAGAAGCAGCCTCTGAAAGAGGGGTTTGATTTATGGTTACTTAAAGGGAGGGAATTCGGGGATTGCCATGCTAAATAAATACCATGTAAGAAATTTAAAGGCCAAAATACTAATGTATTTCTTTGTAGTGTGATTAGGGAAAAAAGGTTGTTTTTTAAACAGACTCTTCAGTTGAGAATTTCTTTTTTATCAGCTCTTAAACCAACAATGCATTCTGCAATCCAGCAGTAATGGGGGATATTTTTTTATACTTACCTGCAACAGGGATCAGATCCAAACAAAAGCAATAGTCCTAATAATGATGAAACTGATACAATGTGAACTATTGTTAAAGAAATCAAGTGAAATCTGGCAATAAAGTTATCCATTCAGTTCAAGCCTTGTTGAATATAAACTGTTGAAATGGATATTCTTCCATGCTAAGTTACTTTCTCTCTTACTGTCATTCTTCACATGTTTTTAATCATGCTAATAAACTTTTTTTGAGATGACTTTTTGCATTAACTTTTGTGTTCATTTTTGTAACCATAGCCACGCTTGTCTGCAGCAACTGCTCTTTGTGTTGAGAATCAAGCTTTCCGCAGCAGCACAACCTTGCGTTTATTTAAACAGCATTTAAGTATTGTTTAAAGGGATAACAGTCCACAAAAAAATGTATCACTTTTGGTTGGGTTTCCTTCATGTTCCTCTCAAAGCCTCATAAATCGTCATTGCTTTTGCATATGCCATTTTCCAGCTAAAGGGGTTATGGTAGAACTTGTCAAAACTGCACTTTAAACTGATGGGTTTAATAACAAACTTTCTAAGCAAGTTGCTCCCAGAAGTTTTCAGCTTAAAAAATTGCAGGCAGTTTCTTGCAAATCTTGCGAGTCAAACTGCCTCTGAGGATCAGGCTATAGGGACCTGATTTTGAAGGTTTTGCTAGCTTGGGACATTTTCTTCAGGAACACTAAATAAATGCTATTTTAACATGTCTTGTTTTAAAAAGTGCTTAAAATGGATAATTTCTGGCAGTTGGGATATAACCTTCCTTTAAAACAACAAGCAGCATCATAAGTAGTACAGAACTGGCAGGTGTATGTCTTGCATTGCTTGGGATGTAAGTGTTGTGAGAGAGCAGAGAAACCTCAGCTTGTGTATCAGCAGGTAAGTAAAGTAAGAACTGAGTTATCTTTTGCTTTTGAAGTCTAAAAAAGTTGTGCTGTGTTTTTTGGTGGTTGTTTTGGTTTTTGATTTTTGGGTTTTTTAATGATCTTATGCCAGGTAGGATGCTTCAGCATGTCTTTTTAGGTTTACCTTGGACTTCCTTTGCCTGATGGTTAGTGATTTCTCATGCTAATTTAATAGCCTTTTATTTTCAGTCATCTTTGTGAAATAAAGAATTCTATAGTATGGGGCAAGGGGTTTGACTGGTGGGTTTTTTTCAACAGTAATTCAGGCTCAGTATTATTCTCGTTTCAGCATGTGCTGTTGAATTTTGGCACAGAGTACAGTCAGATTTGTCTGTTGGAAAAATGAGCTATGTATGCTTTGGAGTGAATCCATTCATTTTTGGTTTGTTACCTTTATTTGTACTGATCTAGTAGTGGGAAAATATGTTTCTTAATGTGTAATGAATTTAGCTTCATGTAGCAAATATGTATTAAGACAAAATTCTTCAAAGGTACTTAAGTGTTTTAATCCCACAGGTTAAAAATCACACAAGAGACCATGCATTTCAAGTCTCCATATGTTTTAGTCCTGTCACTTAGGACTTTGGTTTGTAACAGCTTTGAGAGGTTTTGGGACAGAAGGTGCAATGTAAATAATAGTATTTTTTTTTCTTAAGATTTCCTATTTTGTTCCCTCTATTTAAACAAGTATTCTTACACTTGAGATGGGGAATTAAAACACTTATTAAAACATGAACAAAACCAGGGAAAAGCTATGAACTAAGCTTAAATTCTAAGGGACCATGTTCAACAGGGTCAAAAACCTGCTTAGTCCTGTTGAATGTACAGAGTAGCCCTGAGGGACTGTACCTACACCTGTACTTCTAAAATCAGAGTTCCTGGCAAAGGAAGGGGTGCAGCGTGTCTCATTATGTCAAGGAAGGAATTTCTTTCTCTTTCCAGACCTCCAGAGTGCATTTGTTTGTAGTTAATGTCTCTCACACATCCTGTGCAAAGAAATCTTGAGTCCCGTAGTTGATTAAATTGCCTGAAATACTTTAAAATGTCATCTAAGGGGACAAGTGTGTGTTGCAAGTCCGATGTCCAAATTCATTACTTGTGGGCCTGGGGAACCTGCCTCGTCCCTCCTCTGTCCCTATCCTGCTGTGGGTGACGGTGTGCAAGTCACACCTCGGTGGTCTCACTAATGTGCAGTTGTTTTGCCCAGGAGAGTAACTAAACTATCTGTTCTGTCAAGGTGGCACTGGATGTGTTGCATCGCAGGAAAAACATGCTGTGCAAGGGCATGATTTAGTTGGAAACTTTCAACACAAAGTTGGAACAACTTCGTCTCACAGAAACCACAGCCCCCTTTGGCTGGGTGATCCCAGGTACAGTCAGTTCGTATTCTGCTCCGAGGAGCCCAGGGCCACCTGCCTGTGCTCGGGGTGGGGAGGTTGGGGCGAGCAGGGTGCTGGGCGGCACCAGCCTGGCTCTGTGTGTTGCCCCCATGCAAGTCATTGAGCCCTCTTCATCTCAGGAGGGGAAGCATCCTCTTCTGCCTGCTATGGGAGTCCCTCACCCTCTGAGCCCCCCAGCAGAGGACATTTTTCCCCTCCCCTCTGGCTGAAGGCTGGGTGCTGCTGGGCAGACACCTGAGGCTGCGAGGCGGTGCTGGCCCCAGTCCCTGCCCCCTGCTCTCGGGGTCCCTGGCTGGAGCCGCCCAGCTCATTGCACTGCGAGTGCGGGGAAGGAGGCACACACGGCAGAGACAGGTAAAGTGCCGTGGGGTCTTGGCTCTCCTCACAGGTGGCCCAAGAACCCCACATCTCTTTCTTCTCTTCTGCTCTGCCCTTACTTCCCCCCCTCCCTTGCCAGCCTGAACTCCTTGAGGGTTCCCTCCCTGCATATAGGGCTTGTTTGCAGAGGTGCTGAGAGCCGGGCTGCAAGGGGGAGGATGGGCACCGGCCGTGCATGGGCTTACCAGCAAGACTTCTGATTGTGAGGTTAGCTTTCCAGTTATCAAACTTCAGATAAGGCAGCGGCTGCATTGGAGTGAGTGATAAAATGTCTAGGGTCTCTTTATAAGGAAGAGCAGCTCTTTGGGGAGCAAGGGGAGAAGGCAATCTGGGAGCTCCTCATAACCAGGGAGTCCTGCAAGGGTGGCATCTCGGAGATCTGATCACAGCATATGCTGCTGTGGTGCAAGGAGCGATCTCTGGGGAAATGCTGGATGGGATCTGCAGAGATCCCCACAGGGTGATTTGGGGTTGTCTAAAAGCTGCAGTGAACTTCTGCAAACGGACTAGTTTCACTGACAAAAGGAACTATTTCATCCTGCAAATTGTCTTATCAAGCAGGGCTCTTTCACAGCAGGCTTTTTCTGAACCTGCTAATTGTCCATTGGAGTTAGGATAAAACAGCACTTTCCTTAGCATTTAATCTCCTTATATATTAATTTAGCATGCTTTAATTAAAATACACTCCCCGATCAAAATGAATGAGTTGGAATAAACAAATCAAGATTGACATTGGTAGCATGATGTAAACTATGCAGAGTAATCAAACCTTACTGCAAAATTAATAGGGCAAAGGCAGAAACAAACACAAGAAAATTCCTTGTCTAGGAAACCAGATACGTCTGAATGAGAGACATGTACTGTGGCACTCACAAAAGGATAGCTGAAAAGGCTTTCAGTGTGTGCAAGAACAGGACAGAAGTGATAGCTTCTTAAAGTCTAATGTTTAAATTTTTCATCATCTGTCAGTTTGAGTCACTCCTGTTACAAGACTCGACTTAAGTATTTGCAATAGACTGAAGTATTGAGAGAGGCTGTTGAAAGATGTTTTCATAAAAGAGTACCTTGCTGATACATGAGATTAAACAATCTGAAAAAGGCATTTGTATTTATCAAATGTTCAGATCTGTAACTCAAGCCGTGGCAGAGAACTTAAAAAAAAAAAAAAAAAAAAAAAAAAAAAGGAGAACAGATCCAAATTCAGCAACAAAAAGAAATGCAGAAATTAAGCGTGGCTGCAGATAAACCCTTGAAATGAAGGAAAGGGAGAGAAAACCTAACTAAGTTATCTCAGGGTCAGAGCAAAGTTGGCCAGCAGGGCCCTCTGTGTCATTTGTTAAGATCATGGACTAATCCCAATGTAAGAAGCTGCAATCTCTGGAGCAGAGCATCATCCAATATCTCAGATTAATTAATTGTTTTACCTGTGGGGATAGTGACTCTCATGGCTGGGCAGAGGGCCAGGCTGAGGGTGCAGAGGCAGAAAATCCTCTCTGCAGTGAACTTGGTGCAGCATGGATTAAAGCAGCTAATAGTCCCCGGTGCTGCGGAGGGGACGTGGCTGCAGAAACACCTGTGTGAGGAAGACCTGCTGAGTCTCTGCTCCCTTTCTGTCCCTGCTGCTTCTCAGGCTAGGCAGTATTGCAATATGTATCCTTGTCCTTCAGGAACTAGACCAAAAGCAGCAAATTCATTTCATATAGGACAACTGTGATACTGTCAGTCTTTTCTGATGAGAATCAGTGACACCCTGGTGAAAAGCTCCGGGTATCCCGTTACCACCCTTCCAGCTAATTTCTTTCAGTGATCTTTATGCCGCATAGCCCAGGGCAGCAGGGATAGCAAAAGCTGGTAAAACACATATTTCTATAGAAACTCTGTCCTAGCTGATGGTGAAAAATTGATGGTGTACTTCTCCTGAGTACGAAGACTAGTGCTTTGATCCATCTAAATGAAGTGGCATGGTCTTGAACCCCATTTCCCAAATGTGTCTGTCTCCTGTTTCAGATGGGCACAAGGAACTTTCCCCCTTTTTTGCAGAGTGATGGCAGCAGGGGAGGGGAGCACTCCTTCAGCCCCCCTGCCTGGAGCACCCTGCACTGACATGGGGCAACTGAGAGGGCCAGGCCCTCCCACCATTTTTGCTCAGAGATCTGCAAATGGAGGGTCCCAGGGCTGGTCTGCAGTAATAGCGCGGGCAACTTAAGCTAGAAAAGGCTTAGGGTTTGCTTGGAGTTTCTTTGCTATTTCCGATTTCACTTCCTCTATTTCTTTTCTATTTTATCTGAGTTTAAAAGGGGTTTGGTTGGTTGTTTTTTTAAAACTAAACTGCATTTAAGTCATATTTAGGTGGAATGGGGCTTAGTAAATAAATAGTGCTACTAGGAAGAAAATTAAAAGAGCTACTTGCTAAAAGGAGACTAAATCTAGCTGCATGTACACACTTGGTGGACTTATGTTTGCATAAAATATAAGTCTATCCTGGAAAAAGATCTAAATTAAAAACTTGGGAGCAAGCACGTTTAGGTCATTCTGATCTGTATCTGTACTCCATAGCTTAGGCTGTCTCTGATTTATAGCTATGAAAGTTGTGGGTGAATACTGCCTTTTGACTCAGTTCTTTTTATTTTCCTTTTCAATTGAAATATCTTCTTATTCTAATAAACACTAGAAGAAATGTCCAGACTTTTGAAGATATGTTTCTTATTGATATCAATGAATCATGCTGAGATTACACAAAGTCAGACCTCTGAAGGTAAGACCAGAACTCCTGTATGAGGGATATATTTTGTGTGGATGGAAAAAACTATGTGTAGTAAAATAAATGCAGTACCGTTTAGTAACTAGGACCATATTCGCTGTTCTCTTGACTTCATGGAGCTATGCCAGCAAAGAATTGAACCAGGATTGCTTATTATTTAATAGCCTTTTATTGTCACTGTTTTTCTGTAAATACATTTAATCAAAACTGCATTAAATGCATAAACATTATAAATAGCATATACATAATTTATATGTATATATATATAGTTTTGATCACTGCATACAATACACGTATTTTTGTATAAGACAGCTGAATGGTAAAACATTAAATCAACTTTTAGTAACAGGATAATCTTTTGCAGATTTGCCTCCATTATTACAGAAAGCTGTGGTTAGTATTTTTATTTGATCTCTCTACTAATATTTTATATTATAATCTAAAAATAATAATTTATTACATATAGTTATTTTTTCCTTAGGAGGAAGTAATAACTGGAAAATATCTGAATGGTAATGTATAAAATTGTTCCTACTTATGCTTCTAAAAGGAATTAAAACTCAGTATCTCACCATAACTTTTTATGTTCCATTTTTCATATGTAGCCCTCCTTGATATACTTCATTTTCAGAGGTAATGTATTACTCTCACCATCTTGATTTTTTGGTATTAGCTTGCACTTCAGATATGATCTGTTTCATTTCCACAGAAACTGGAACGTTATAGATAGAATGAAATTGGCACATATGATTACTTTGATTTAGATCTCCTGTGTGGAGTATTTCCTCTTAACAAGGAAAAAGCTGTTTTTCATGATAAAGCAAAAAACATATATAGGATGAGGCTGAGAATAAATACTAGCTACAGTTTTCAAAAGTCTTGGTAATTACCTTTGTTCGTATTTTTCAGAACGGCTTCTTAAGGAAATTAGATGCAGTTCCAGCTTTCTGTCCATCTCCCTCTTTCAGTGCTGCTCCATCCCCTATCCATCCCACTTCCTCCAGCTCCTGGTGACTTTTGAATTATTTGCTAATTTTATCTAAATTTGAAAGAGCAGTATAAGCCTCAAAGGCAATTCCACCCCTACGTATTTTGAGAAAATCAATGGCTGCGTAAAGAAGGCACACTGAAATTAATGACTCTGCTGAGGGAAAGGCAGAAGACATTAGTCAATGTACTTTCTTTCTACAAGCAGATCAGAACAGGCGTAATGGGGTGCCAGGAAGCACACCTATAGCTCCGGACTAGCCACAGCACAGCTTGTCTCGTGTCTGGAGATGGTACTAATGCAACATGTTGGAAAATTGAGTTTATTGTCGGTGGTTGTGGAGTTAGATTAAAAAGCCCATAACTAATTCATTCCGTTCCTCATTGAATCATGTGTTTTCATTGCATTAAATAGGTTGGCTAGTAGTCTTGTTAGGCCAGAAAGCTGAATACTCGTGTCATTATGATGTTACTAACGGTGTTTGCTTTTCTTATTCTTTTTTGTCTTGTAATCTGCTATTTTACATGTTATATTATTTTACTGGCATTTTTGGTCCTGTTTTCTGTTACAGTTCTAATGTCTGGACAGCAGATATGCTTACAAAAGTCATGGCATATTTTCATGCCCAGGAAGTTATGTTTACTCTTAGCGGCCTACAGGTTTGTGCCATTTAAATGCATGAAAATTTTTATTTTAAAAGGAATTAAAAAAGCAACCTATCTCTGTAGCCAAAACTAGGTTGTCAATAATAGAGATAACTAACAGATCTACAGTGTAGCAGATAAGTAGGAAATAGGAATGGGGTTTTTGGTTGTTTTTTTCCCCTAAGATTGCAGGAGAATGCAAGGCAGAAATAATAAGAAGGAAGATCTTTTTGTTTTTTTGTCTGATGGAAAGCAGAAATTAGTTTTCAGGCTCAGCGATTGTTTCTGACTTGAGTGTATACACATGCTGTTCCTCCACAAAATAGAAGGTTTCTCCCAGATTTTGACTGTGGCTGTAGTTTGCACTGCTTCTGATGGAATGAGAGGCTCCAGAGCATCCTACAAAACACATCCACCTTTTAAGGCTCCTCTGAACTCTGTTTTGTAAATTGTCAATGTGGAAGCGATAGAGGGAAAAGTTGTTCTTTATCCCTGGTCATTACGATTAGCTATGAGCTGGTTTAAGTGAAGCTGTAGCCTGCTAATCAAAACCTGACCCCTTCCCTCCTCCCTACAGGCAGACACACGCTCTGAAAAGGAAAGTGTCAAATGTGCGCTGAGCCTCAGGCATTCCCAAAAGCCCAGGGCCGTGCAGCTCCACAGCCCTCAAACCTTTTCCCAAGCTCCGTTTCACTGTCACAGCTCATCCAAACCTACATGAGACTAACACTGCCTCTTCCCGTTTGATTACATTTAGTAACAGTTTAAGGCTATAATCAGGCCTGGACCCCCTAGACAACAAGGACCTAACTATGTTAATATTTGTTGGTGGCAATGCAAGCTAAGCAAAGACAACAAAGAACAGTTTCAATTCAAATTCCAAACCAATTCTGAAATAATTCTGTCAGGAATTAGAAGGGATTTTACTCTAGTCTGGTGCTAATGAGCCTTACAGTGCTTTCTGTTCCAATATTATCATTCCCCTTAGATTTCCAAAACAGGCATGAGATTGTTAACAGGTAATGCAGTTTGATGTGAGAGAGAATATTTTTGCCTCACGACCTGGTACAGACTTTTCTTCCCATCTAATTGCACATTTCTTTCCTTTTTTTAATAATAATACGTACACGGTACCTGATTTTTTTTTGAGCGCTTTAAAAGGTTCATTTTCACAGCTCTGTTGTGTGAAGCAGAAAAGCTTTATTACTCTTGTTTTATGAAGTGAGAAACTGAGGCATTTTTGTTAAATGGCTCATTGGAGGGGACTTGCTCATGAAGCCAAGAATAGGATTTAAAAATTATTGTCTTTCAGCATTGCATTTAGATTATTTTTGTTTACAGTTTGTGTTGAGTATAGTTATTCTAGTCGTTGACAACACAGACAATACAGGAGCTAAGCACTTTTCTCTCCTTAAGCAGAGATTTTCAGGGAGTAAAAGATGCCCCTAGTACAATAGTACAATTTTTATGTATATTACCCATATTTTTCTATACTTCAGATGTCCATAAAAAGTCACCTGAAGAATCTTTTATACCAGCCTAGGCAACTACTATCCGAATTTCAACAGCTTGATCAGCAGCAGTTCCAAACTGCAATGAAGTATCTCTTCAACAGCAGAAAGGACCATCTTGTAAGTCACTTTGCACTTGCGAAAAATAGTTTTGATAAATGGGAAAGAGCCAGACTGGGGGTCTCGCAGTGCACGCCATGCAGTTATTAGGTGGCTTGTATTAGATTCCAGGAGCCCTTCTCCTTAGGTTGGACTTATTTCAGTTAATTCTTGTTGTCTAAAAGTTTGGTGCCAAGTCCAAGTCAGTCGTCTGGATTTTCTCTGCAATCACTGGAGAGAAATGCATCTCCAGAGAATGGTTTACCTTCCTACACAAGTGTCTAAGGTAGGTCAGACCAGTTGTTCTCAGGGAGTATCTGCTTCTTCTCAGCAGCTAGGAAGAGAGCCAAGATGACTAAAGAAGGTGAAATTAGTGATCTTGTTAGTTAGTTATGGGAGCGTGCAAGCAAATTGTTAGGCAATTTGGAGGGGAGGCAGCATAACATCATTTGCTTGCCTCTGTGGTGTGTTCCCATCTTAAAAGTCGCGCTCAGTGAGTGCCACCCAGGGAGGATCGCCCCTGCAGAGGGGATCTCCACTGCAGGGGTGGGATCATAGCTTGATGTATGAGAGCGCTTGGCACCTTCCCTGCCGGGACAAAGGGCCTCCAGCATGGGTATCGCTGACGGGGTGGAGATTAATCTGGGAGAAAGGGAGAGCATTTCCCCAGAGGCATGAGGTGACTGCCCAGGACAAACACTATATAATCCACTGTTCAAACAATGGCAGTGGCAGCTCCTGCTGCTGAAGCACACAGGATAGGTGTGCATCACGCACTGGGAGTCAGAGCAGTAGAGCATAAGCCCTTTCAATAAACGGTAAATTTCGTCTTCTCAAACGGCATACCCAGTTCTTCCAGGACTGATAATATCGCATGAACAAATCACCAGGCCCGGGACTATCAGCTCTGAACAGGCTGTCCTAGACACATTGACTTATGAGATGGAGCAACCTAATAATCCATCCCCAACCAGGGTGACTTTATTCCCTGGGCTTGGTTCTTTGATGTTGCTCCATCTTCTGGAGGGGATGTTTGTAGTAACAGCTGCAAGAAATACTGTGTGGGAAAAGGTCTATTCCAGAGATGTCTACATATTAAATTATGTATGAAATAATACCCATTCAATTCCAATATTCTTTCATTTTCCAAGTAACTAATTATTTCATGAAAGCACACATTATAACTTCAGCCATTTGGAATTTTTTTCTGTTTTTCATTTTGATTTTGTCAAAAGATTCAAGCTGGTCTCTGGCCAATGCCAGAAAGGAGTTATCTGAAGTAATGCAACCAGACAGTATTTTGCAGCTATTTTTCATGAGAACAGCACCATATTTTTTGTAGAGCGCTTTCTGTCAGGCCTCAAAATGAACAATATATTGAATCAATCAAAGAGATGTTCTTTTAACCCTTTGTTGCTTGCAGGAAATGGGAAATATTATTCTTGATTGGGACAAGACTAGAGAGAGAATTTTTCAAAGCCCAGGAGTAAACAGGACCTTGTTCCTTGTAACACTGGATAAATGCTTTCTGGCTCTGAGTGCTTTGGACTGTGTGAATATCCTAAGCCAGGTTTTGCGTGTGTCAGCAGTGAACTATCTCCAACCTGATGTCATTGGTAGCCTCCCAAATGTTCTGCAGGAGGATGCTTTCAGAAACTTGTAAGCCATTTATTTTCCAGACACAATTAATACTATGTAGCATTTGATGACTATATATACTTTTTAAAAGGGGTTACTATATGGTCTCAGTCTATTTTCCAGATATAGCTTTCTGCTTATGTGTTGCTGTCTCTAAAAACATTTGTCCATGTGTGTCGTTTAAAAAAAAAAAGAAATAGTTAACTCATTAGTGAACTGACATGCCCTTGTATCGCTTAGATCAACAGTATTCAAGGACCTCTATGACAAAACCTCAGCAAATACACAGAGAGCCCTGTATGGCTGGATGAAGCAGATTCTACAAAAATCCTATAACATAAGTGGTATGTTACATACAAAGTATTTTCTTCTTGCTTATCATAAGAGAAAAACAGTCAGAAAAGGCCTATCCATTGTATTGAATTGTTTCCCAAATTTAACACAGGTCTGTTTAAGAGTAGCTGTCTTGAATACCTTTGCTCCAGAATACAGTAAACATAATATGTTATTCATGGCAAATAGTTCTCCAAAGATGCTTGCTCTTCATCTCTTCTGCACAGAGCTATACACAAAGTCTCTGTACTCAAGTCCTTTTTCTAAGACTTAAATAGGATGCAATTGTCAGGTACTCTGCACAGGTGTGCTGTTCACTTTTGACCTCCTATTCAAACTAGAAAAATAGATCTGTCTCAGAATACATTAGCCAATGCACTGTTTAAAAATACAAAAGAAATGCAGGATGTTGTGAAAGTTCTACTGCATATGGCACTGACTCGTTCACAAAAGGGACAAAATAAAAACAAAGTTAATTAATTCTGATTTTATGCATTTTACCACATCTGTTTGCCTTGTTAATGTGTTTTAAACAGATGTGCCACAGCTGGGACAGCACAGGACAGGCTCTACGAGGGGGCTGTAAAGCATCAGCGGCACTGGTGCTTCAGAACCAGTGCTTGAGTTTCACCAAACATCCCAGCAGCGCTGTCATGGGAGCATTTTAGACTTTTAGATGTGTATGTTCTTCCTCTTTCCCTGGAAATCCAAGGCAAAATGCCCACTTGCTTCAGTGGAGCTGAATTTGGCTCCTGGGACTTCTGCCGTTTCAAAATATCAGAGTAACCGATTAAGTTATAGAGAGGAAGTTCATGACACTGTTGTGAGGTGGTATTACTGCCAGTGCATTACTGGGGAAGCAAAGGTGCAGAACTTGCCTGATGATACTCAGCAGTCCTGGGAAAACCCCACAACATCAGACATCTTGGGTTGTGTCTGAAACATTAGTGAACCCTCAGTTTGTAAAAGATCACCCAGCTCAGGAGGGACTGAGAATTACTATGCCTCTCTTGCGTCCTGGTTGCTGCTTCAAACGCAAAGCAGTGCAGATAGGGTGAATCCACTGCTGAAGGCATCTGGTGTGGACTGATTACCAGCTAGTTCTGGTAGTATGAGCTGCCCTGAGCAGGCACAGTTGGACTGCTACCAACATGCAGGTTGGCAAGTCTAAAGCTCACTCAAGTATATCTGCACACCACTGGTCACAGCACGGAGTGCGGACTCTCTATAACAGAAGAGTCCTGCAATAGTCTGATTTATTCACTTTAACTTTATATGTGGGTAGCACTGGGACAACCTGGGAAAGGGACCAGCAGAAGCACCATCTTCCTCACTGCAGCTCAGCAGAAAAGAAACTTGAAAGAAGCCTCATATTTGTGGTGCTTACGGGGCCACCTCCCAGGCATTTCTGCTGGTTTTGGTGACAGAGCTCATCACCGTGTCTCTGTTGTACCTGCAGAAATGCAGGGGGCTTTTCTGTCGTACCACTTCTCCCCGTGGTGTCAGGCAGCCCCTGCAGCTGGATCACTGGGTGAGCAGATGGCGACATGTGGCTTCTATGTCTTAAGAGTCAAACCTTTCAAGAAATTTCTTTGCCATTCAGCCAATTCTTGAAGGTTTCATATTAAAAACACTGAGGTATTCAGAGATGAAGCGTGCTGGTAGCCCTTGCAAAAACAGGAGGCTGTAACTTTTGAATTTTGTACCTTATTTAAAAATAACAAAAAGGCTTTTGGGGATCACGGCTACCATGGTTGGTAGCTGCAGGTCTGTTCTGCTAAAGGCCGCAGTCAACATCCTTAAATTGTGATAGTTTTTGTTTAACTTGTATCATATCTTTCAACTCTCTTAATATTCCTGGTAATGGGAGGTAATATCACTTCAAAAAACGGAGGCTTGTCAGAGAGGTCTGCTGGGAGCACTGTCTTGTCTCAGCTAAGGAGCTTAGATCTGTGTTTTTAAAAAAATCACTTACAAAATGGGGTTCTTCAGCTTCTGATATTTATAGGCTGTTTTTTTCAGATACTGAAGACTCTGCAAAATGCACTGATGATTTTATTTTAACAGAGTTGTGAGTATCAGCACTGCTAAGGAATATGTTCAGAGGTATCACGTGTTGAGCCATCCAAATTATGACACTTTGGAGAAAACACTGTCTTTGTGGCTTAAAGTACCCACCTAGTTCATAAATAATTTTTTCTTGGGGATATTTGGATCTTGATTTCATTTTCAATCCTTGGGAGAATGTTACTAAATGAATGACATTTTTTAACTGTTATGCAGTATTTTGTGGGTTTTTGCCAACCTATTTCCATATAGGTATATGAATGATTTTTCATTTTCTCCATTATTGCTATTGCATATTGCTGAAATGAGTGGTATCATCAATAATAATATATAAGATATATAAAGTGTTACAAAGTATCATGCCTTCCTGGTGTTCTTAAATAATATATTTGATTAGGAAAACTGAATTTATAAAGTCCTGCTCCATATTTAATACTATTGGTTTAATTTTTCCTGTCCCATACTTTATCCATTTTCTATTTCAACAACATAAAACATTAATCATTTTCATATGAGAAAATTTGAGACATGTGAATCACTATTTTACGTTCATTAAAAAATGTATGGGCTCATAAAAATGTGGTGCTAAAATCTAGCTAATGGAGGGAACCTGACTCTCTCTGCTAAGGAATTTTCTGATTTGCAGATACTTTTTTTTTATTATTTACCAATAACAATATAATGGGTACAATATATTTGAAAAATAATTACTCTCTTAATATTGTAGTGAGTATTTATTTGTACAAAACAGAGTTCAATGAATCAACTTCTTGGGTCAGTGCAGAAAACTTATGGATTTTGGGAAGATACATGGTCCATCTCCCATTAGAAGAAATTCTGAAAATTAGTCTCAATGAAGTAAGTAACAAAATGTGGTTGAATATATCATTGCCAACTGATGTCAGCTACAAACAATATGAACACAAATGTAAACTTAAACGTGAAAAAGAAGTTTATATATTTTAACTATTTAAACATAAAGTAAATCCAAATCAATTGTCAACCAAATATTCTTCTCTTTTTGGAATTTGAAGGTGCCTATCATTAATATGTAATTATTTATCTGTATCGGACTTCTGTGACTTGTACTGAAAGAAAGATAGGGACCAATGATAGAAGACCCTCAAATTATTTGACAGTTTGACAGAGAATTGCTCACTCAGCTTTGCCTTCAAAAATACTGTATTATCCAAAACTATGTTCTTCCTTTCTCTATAACGTGAATGGAGTCAATTAATTTAGACTGTCAAACATATTTTATTGGATGTAATTGTTTCATAATCCTGATGCATGATTTTGCTTGTACTGGTCAGATAAGACTATTCATTAACTACGACAATGCAACAAAGCAGTTGGACACAGTGTATGATATCACACCAGAGCTTGCACAAGCTTTCCTGGAAAGAATAAACTCATCAGGATTTGATACAAGAAACACTTCAACTATCTACAGGCAAGACTGCTTTTCTTTTATGGCTGTGTATGGAGAGAACGAATTAAGTAAGGAGAAAAGAGAGGAGCAATAAGTAGGTGATGAAATTGTTGATGTGGCATAGCTTTTTTCTTCCAGCAGAAAAATCTAGGCTGAAATCCAACTCTGGTTAGCAACAGTGAAGAATTGCTACTTTATGATTTTTTTTGAGGTGTTCCTAATTAGCTAATGCTTTGTCTCCTGCTCCACAGTGAGGAGTTGTCTGTAGTATTAGTAGGAGGACTACAGCAGTATCTGGGGGACCCAATCAAAGCTCCATCACATTGTACAGTACAGCAATAAAATAAATCGGGATAGCAGGACATGACTTGCCTTGGCTGTTTGAATCACAGAAGATGGAGGTGTTTTGTGGAAATCATTACAGTTAGGATTTAAGGAGGCAATCTTAGCTCATGCCAGCCAGGACTTCAAGTGCTTTTTAATTAGCATGGGTGTCACCAGAGAGGTCACACAGTGAAGGGGTGTAAAGCCTGTCCGGCTGTCCTCTTCATGTTCTGCAGGGTAGAGATGAGCCACATTTAAACGCACGTGACTGTGTGTGTAAGCAGAAAACGTCATTTTCAGGGCTGTCAAATCAGCACTGAACTTACTTTAACAATAATAAAAAAAACCAAAATAAACTGCTGTTACTCATAAATATGCAGTGAGCATGAGCTACCTGCAAGAAAGTGCTGTACTCCACATTTACATTTACACTGTCATATAAATGGATGTATTTAGTCCCAAGACACCACTGTCTGAAGTTATTTGTAGTCTCCTTGGGGGATACCTTGGAGTTTTAAACTAATGGATAATATGCTTTATGGCTTCAGAGCTCCTGTCATTATTGCAATGTAACTCACTGACTTCCATGAAGTACTGCTGATTGTTGGAGATGTAAGCGAGAGAAGAATTATGCCCACACTCTAAATTTCAATGTCAGAAATCTTAAAAATGATTTTACCACTCATGAAAGATGCCACATTCTCACAGATGAGAGAAATGTCATGCTCCATAATCCTTAATATATTCCATTTTTACAACACACCTATTTTATATTACTCATTTTAACCATACTGATGATTTAAATGCACTTTTACTTTTAAGAAGTAGTATTATTCATTGCCACTAATCCCAAAGGAGATGAAGAGCTCTTGGTGGCTATGCAATAATGCACCAGAAGGTAATTATTTGTTATAAAATGCAGTTATAGATGTTTCTTTGATTTGTATGTTAGTTTGATGATGTCCCGTGAATTCAGATGGGCTGCTGAAGCAGTATTTTGTATCGCTAAGCAGGTGGTTGTTGAGGGACTAGAGGAACTAAAAGCTAAGCCCTTCTGCACTACAGAGTTTTACCAAGTTTGTAATAGTGCTGCAGCATTGTCTGCTGGTGATTTAGTTCACATCTGGACATTATTGCCTAAACTCTGCCTATGCCTGCATCACTGAATTGCTAAAAAACAGAGACTGTAGAAGGAAAGCTGGGCTTTGTAGGTTCTTGTCCTGTGTAAATTATGAAAGCAAAGGCTCATTTTTTACGGTGACAGGGGATTGATTCAGGCTTCCTACAAACAAATTCATCACCATCACTGTGAAGTTTAAAGTCCAGACAGGGCGGTGCACAATTCAGACCTCCTTTGCAGGGCTGCAGGTAATGCAGGTAAATAAGCACAAAGCCTAAGTCAGAAGGCCGCCTACAGCAGGTGCTTACCCTTGGTGGTATGACTACTTCTCTCCACCAACTACAGGTTGTGGTTGCGCTTTACAGAGGTTAATGGAAATGCTGATTTCAATATTACAGCGTGGGTACCGTGGAGGAAAACAATCTTCACATCTGGTCCACAGCACTGCCTTGCAAACTGCTGCTCTGGCACAACTAAGACAGTGAGCCTCAGCACGTTTTCTCCTAGCCAGTGTTGAATTGGACAGGTTTCCATCCATCGGCCAGTCATCTGTTTGATGTGAAATACAGCAGGCTTTGTTTAAACCTGAAACGATAAAGAGGCTATGTAATGCTCTAGCTGCTGCTCTGACACACGAATGAGTTATGTTGCATGTGAAATCCAAGCAGGATTTAGAGTTCAAAACATTTGATCAATCCAGATAAGAGCTCAGCAAGCCACTTTTAGAGACTTATTTAGCCTTCCATCCTTTTCAAAGCAGAGATTATACTGCAAATTCTGGCAAGGGGAGTGGAGTCATTAGCTGGGAAATCCAGCCACGGACAAATGGAACCAGGAAAGTTAAATTTTTGACAGCACAAGCAATCTGGGTAGAGTTCAGCTGAATACAGAGAACAGTGCATATGTCTCATACCCAAATTTCAGGCCATGTGGCGTTTTAAAGATTGCAGTTTAAGGCACTAGTGACAGACAGAAATGACTCAAGTTTTGAGCACAAGCAGGGTGTGCCATACTATATTTCAGTTTCCTGAGAATGACACCTCTTATGTCAGAAGTTAGCTCATGTATTTTCTTCTATATAGGCTAGGTTTATTGGTTTGCTTTTATGATGACATGGAACAGATGGATGCTGCTGTGGCCCGGGCTTTACTTCATCAAATGATTAAATGCAATCAATTGAGAGGTTTCCAGGCTGAGGTTCAGAAGGTGGGTACAATGCTCGTTCTTGCCTAAGCTAATCTTGAAAACAGAGGGAAAGGGACTTTCTTCTTGAATTTGGAAATAAAAAGAGTGAAAAATTACTGGGATCTAAGAAATAAGTGGAAATAGTTCTCAATCATATAATGCAAAGAATAAAAGCCCATTTTTGGTTTTTTACAGCACTCATTCTTTTCTCATTCTGTTTCCTCCTGTTCCATATTCCTTTGACAACTGTGGTTCTATTTTTGAATTTTTATGAAGCTTGTGGTCACTAAATGTTGGCCAATGCCTATTCCACAAACTCCAGTTAAAGTTTTGGGTGATAATGAAAATTGGTTCTTGGAAGATTTTTATTTCCCATCTGCTTTTTTTGTTTACTTTAGCTCAAATCTCGACTCCTGAACATTGCCATGCAAAACCAGACACTGAATGATATCTTTGGATCTCTGTCAGATGCTGTGGTCGGGCTAACTTCAAGTCAGCTGGAATCTTTGTCACCTGAAGCAGTGCATAATGCTATTGCAACATTAAACCAAGTCTCTGGGTGGACAAAAAGCCAAGTTATTATTTTATCCAGTAAATACCTCTCCTATGAAAAGGTACCTCTGGTAACAGCTTTCCTACCCTCTATTTTTAAAAGTGAAATGGCTTTTTCTCAACAATAACTGTAGATTTTGAAAAGTTTAGTACTGTTAGTGGTCTGAAAATTTTGTTTAAATCAAATAAAAATATCCAAGACTGTACCTCCCAAAGTAATTCTCTAGTAGCAGAGAGAATGACTATTTCCATTTGGCAGTTGTATATATTATTTTGTCTGTATCACTGCCCTAGGCAGAATTTGCATGATCAGAGATCTCAGACTATATATTCAAATATACTGTAATGGAAGGAACCAGGGTCCTCTCTGAAGTTTCAAAAAAAAGGAGCCTCTGAGAAAATTGTCGCATTTGTTCCCTGCACAGTCTTGTCTGATTTGAAAGAAATCTGGGGAAAGTGCATCGCCAGGCAAGAAATGTATTAAGTATTCAACAATAATAGTTTTGATTTATTTATTAACTTCTGCTTTTAAATATACCTGCTGTTCACAAGCCAGAAAACTTTCTGTTTGTTTGTGCTGTTATCTCTGCAGGTTTTATCATTTTATAATGTTAGTCAAATGGGCGTGTTGGTAACTGGTATTAGCACCCAGTCATTCTACAGCATGAACCCAAAGGAGCTGTCTCAGATTATTCGAGGCACAACATCCCAGTACTTATCTGACTTATCACCCGCACAACAGCAAGGGATCCTCAGGAAGGTGATTATAAACTCGAGTGTGTAGCAGATTCTTTCTGTACAAGAGCACAATAACCAGATATGCAGAGCATGATTTAAAATGTTGTCCGAGATATGTGTTTTAGCTCAATGGTTAATATTTCCAGTGGTTTTTCTGAACACCAAGTATATTTTGAAGGCTGTCTCTTGCTTAGTCATGTGGCATTTTTAATACTGACATGTTTTTCCTTTATCCTCTTAAGAGAAATATTACACAGAATAGAAAGAAGGGCAAATCCTGTAAATCTAAGTATCAGTTCTGAAATACCATGTATTTATCTGTTCCTCTTTTTAGATAGCTGCATCTGGAGATTTTTCTTCATCAGTCAAAGATATACAAAGAGCTTTCTTTAAAGAAATACCTCTTTCTGATTTATGGAAGCAGACTGGATATAATTCTTCAATGATGAAAGAAAAAGAACTAAGAAGAAGCCAGGTAAAAATTATTATGCAGTCCCATTCCACTACAATTTAGTATGATGGGAGAATAGGAAAATTGTTGTAATACATATGTATTCAAGGAACATAGGTAAAAGGAAGGAACTGCCCCAAATATATCTTGATATAAACAACCAGAGGTCACTTAGAGCCTAGGCAGCATTATGAGACAATGTTACAGAAAGGGAAGCATTAATATGCTGAATTTAAAAGTCTTCAAGATTCTGCCACATACATTTTCTCTTTCCAGTACTGTATACTAGACATTTGCATGTACAATCAGCCCTTTGGCTCTGTCCAGAGAGATGCAAGGTTGGACCGGATGATCTCCAGAGATCCCTTCAAGCCTAAATTACTCTGTGGTTGTGTGCCATGAACATGTTTAACATCATCCCGTAGTGCCAGGAAGTGATGTCTTGTCTTGTGAAGTTGTTGTTCAGCACTGGATGCCAAACCTTTTGGCTGGCCAAACTGGACCATAGAAATACCTTCAGAGTACATAAGAGAGTTAAGCATGCAAAAACCTAGCAGTAGTTATTGCCGCTTACAACTGAATTACCTAAGCTTAACTTTAAATATGGTGGGTTTTATTTCAGGCTTTGTATCTGTATGAATTACTGTCTAAGAAAAGCTATCCTGTTGACCTGCTAAGGTATGGATGATAAGTGTCTCTTGAAATGGAGTTTAAGTCTAGTTTTGTGATGAGAGTGACTTTGAGGTAAACATAAACACTACATGGTTATTTTGTACTGTCTTATGTTTATTAATTCCTTGGTACCACAGGATAATTCATCTTCCTTATTAAAAAGGGTCTCCAAATCCAAAATCTGGATCAAAGCATTGCAGAGGTTTTGGTATTTTAAGGCTCAGTCAATATTTTTCAATTTGATTACATTTTTACTTTCAATAGCCTTTTGGTTACAAGAAAGGGTCAAGAAAGAGAGGTGGTCAAGAAACTGTATCTTAGGACATGGTTGTGGGGAGTAAGGACTAGATCCTGCTTAAATTTTCAAAAGATTGAACTTTGCTTTTCCTATCAGCACAGGACAGCTTGTGAAAGGAGTAACTTGTCAACTCATTGAAAGTATGGGCACAGATGTTTTTTTAAACGCTTTTAAATTCTTTGAAAAGAATCTTCATCTGCTTTCTCCCTATCAGGTAAAACCAAAAAAAGACATACATTGTGTACATACTTACAGACATACTTGTGTACATAAACATACTACTCAATATCCAAACTGTAGGTAAATTAGAATTTGGTTAATTCTATTTTCATTTTTTTCAAAATCTTGTGTGTGTGAACTTGTCTGTTAACGTGTTTCATTTAAATTTTTTATCTGTGAATTCATCTGTTATCATACTTCATTTTGACAATTTCATTTGTCACTGACAAATTGCAAGAAATTTCTACAGGCCTTCTAACTTGCTAATTCATGAGTAATCTGTTTGGAAATATGTATAAGTTTCAAAAACATACAAATGCTCTCGCAACCAAATATAGGATATTTCATCTCTGATGTCTACAAAAAGAAAACTCTAAGCTACTTTAAAAAAGCCAAAGAAAAATGCTTTCTGAAGATAATATGCACCGTTTTATATATGCTAATTTATAAGCTGTAATAAACAAACCATATTTTCATTACTCCTCAAAATTTCCAAATGTTTAAGATCTTAAACTTTTGTTGCTTTTAGGTTAACTGTTTGGCTTGGAAGTTTTGGAAAGTGTCCAATGCATCTATTCCTCCCTTCCTCTTATTGGTGCTTCCGTAAGTTACATCTTATGACATCTGAAGTTACTGCATTTGTAACAGTACATTCAGAGTAGTCCTTCTGAGCACTTTTTTAATAACCTCTTCGGTCCTAAGAAAACTGATGATTCAAACAGATGGTAGTTTATAAAAAGTGGTCACTGACTGTAGCCAAAATCTGTGTCAAGTGAAAGTTGGTAATACCTGATGTCTTTTAGCATAGCCCATTTTTGTCACAGTTGTGGATTCCTTTGCATCCTTGAAATCAGTCCCCCTTGAAGCACTCTGTGTGCAGACTGAATCACAGTGCAGTGGTGTGGCAGCAATCAAAAAGCTTGTAAAGTTGCTGCATATCCTGTTGCTGATGTCTGATAAAATAAAGGGGTTAATTTGTTGGGCTTTCTTGAGCATAATTGTTTAGAATCACAAAACTAACTTAAATGTAGTTTATGCTGGGGTTTTTTTTCTTTTTTCTTTTTTTTTCCACCCCCACCACCAGGTTGTGAGACTTTGTTTGCTTATTTGTTTAGGGGTTTTTTTGAGAATGGATATGTAAAACAAAGCCATTGGGTACTGCCCAAGCATATTGCTCTGTATGGCTAAAAATATTTCCATGTGTTTAAAGACATTTTAGTAAGTTAGCAAAACTTTGCATTATGTCAATAGCCAAGTAATATTCAGTGACAGCTTTTTTCCTTAGAAAAAAAATAATAATTGTACCTTGATAGGAACTCCTGAATTGTACAACTTCTTAATTTCCCTTTTTCTTTATTTCTTTCTTCCTACATGCTTGAAGGGATAAATGGGAATGAGAACTATTCTTTTCCTGGAATATTTTTAATTGAAAAAAAGTGAGAAAATAAAAGGATTCTGTTTGAAAAGGCATTACTCTATTTAAAAACAATAAAATAATAATAGAAAGACTTTAATACAAGGCTTTCTACAAACGGTAGCACCAAGTTATTTGGCCAACAATTGCATGTTGCTTGTCCAGGGCCATCAGAAGTTGCTGGTGCTCTTGCCTACAAACCCTAGTAAGGCTGGGCTTGCGCAGCTTTGGGATGTAGCTTTATTTGCAAAGGCTGCCTGCCACTCTGGGTGGAGAAGAGCATCATTTTGTTTAATTTGGCAGGCCGCCTTGGACTTTGATAAAAAGGAAGCCTACTCCAAAACTACTTGTTGTCCTTAACCCACCCACCACATCTTCATTCATCAGAGAATTATTCCTAATAAAAAGGAGAAAGGGGAAAAGTTTCTGGACTGTAGACAATCTTGTTTCATATAGTGTTAAAGCATCTCAGAGCACTTTCATTCACTTGCAGCTATTTATAACCCTTAGCCATTTTTTGAAGTGAGGTTGATGTGCTGATGAACTGGAAGAAAAGATTTAAGTAAGGTGTGGATTGATTGCAACTTTTCTCGCCTAGCCGGTTTATAATTTTTCAAGTCCAGGCTTCAAATTGTTCCATCATCACAGATTTTATGGGTGTGGTTACGGGTGTATGAAGGTCAAGTTTACATTCTGAGACTGTTTGAATTCTTTCTGCAGGATTGAGTACCTGGAGTACGTCTCAGGCCCTTTGTGTGTCCCTTTCATTGAAAGTCTGGGGAAAAGTGAGATGGACCTTTTGAATCCAAGCCTTCACAAAAAGAACGCTGTCCTGCAAAAAGTACAGGAGTGCTTGGTAGGTATGGCTAGGAGGGGTCAGCAGTGGAGTGGGAGCTGCAAAAAAAGTAATCTAGTAAAAGTAACTAGTAATCTAGTAATCTAGTAACTAGTAATCTAGTAAAAGTAACTAGTAAAAGTAACTAGCCACTGACAATTCCAAACTAAGTGAGAGGGTTGATTGATTAGTTTTCTCTCCCTTTATTGTCGTGTGGTGCATCACAAAGTTATCCTGCCTACTTGTACTCTCTGGTCCGCATGCGCACGCTCATGGTCTCTTCTATGCAGACAGCAACCTGAGACACAGGGTCTCCTGCTGTGTGTTTGTGCGGTGAAACCATAGCAGATGGACTCTGAGAGTCCAAAAGGGAATAACACAGCATGGTAATTTCTTCATCGTCACAAGCAAGAGCAGCTTAGGCTATCCCCTAGCTCTAAGAAGCTCTTAGTGCCAAGGCTCCAAGCAACCTGCTGTAGCTGACCTGATTTGAGCAGAGGAGTTGGACTGGGAAACCTCCAGAGGTCCCTTCCAAACTCAGCCATTCTGGGGTTCTGTTTGCACATATTACTGTACTGCGTTTCATACAGTAATGTCAGTCACCATCTACATAAGTTCTTGACTTACCCATCTGTATTCTTATGGGGTTTTTGTGTACTGTTTTGATTTTATTGTTCCCTGCCTAAGGAAACCTTTTTATAGCTTCCTTAACAATTTTCCTTGACTCCATGCATGCTATGGAGTGTTCTCATGAAATGTCATTGCTGACCACAGTGAACTGGCTGGGACAGCCTGGAGCTGGCCCATTTGCACCTGGAGCTGTTCCCCCTTGCTCCAAGCAGTGCTAGCCCTGTAGAGCTGTGCGTTCGTGGCACAGGAAGCTCCATGGAAGAGGTGGTGGTACTAGGAGGATTTTGTGAATTCTGCTGTCTGGGAGCTGCAGCAGTCACTAGTTTTTAGGGGAAACTAGTTCTGTGATGTAGCTGTGAATATTCATGTCCTTATACATACTAACCAGCCCTATAATCCCTAGTGTTTTGGCAGCTGCTTGAGAAACCCCTCAGAGCTAAGCCTTCTGACAGCAAGAGCTTGGTGGCCCCTTTGCCACAAGGGGCCACGTGAGGACTCTGCTGCCAGGCAGAACTGCACCACCTCTGCCGGTGCTGGGTGGTCCCCTGGATATAGAGATCATGGTGTATTTTTAATGTCTGCTTCAATATGGAATAAAGAATACACTGAAAGCTCTGACAAGTGCTTATTAAATATCACCAGTTGCATTGGTAAAAGCAAAAAGGATAAAGCAGTCTCGGCAGAAATTGTAGATTAAGTTGCCAGTGCAAACTGTTGTGTCTTTGTTCCTTAAAGGGTCACGAGCTTAAATGTGTGTGATGCAGTTGAGTGATACAGGGCAAGAGCCAAGATTAGCTCTGCCAACAAGGTAAATGCTTCTTGTTTCAGAACGGCTCCATTGCTGATGAATATGATGTTGACCTACTTGGAAATCTAATCTGCCACTTACCTCCAGCCTTTCTACATGGCAGAATGTCCCTGAAGGCAATGGCAACAGCCTTTCATCAATTCAAACTCTGCCAACAGCTCAGCCATGAGCAGAAGACTGAAATTAAATACAAACTCCTCGAGTTATATGGGTAAGGTATTGGATATACCACCTTGCTTATGCTGATGGTTAAGCCATGCAAATACCAACCATTTGCTTTGCCCAGATAGAACTGTAATGAACAGAACACAAAGCAACTTCTATTACTGGCTGAGCTTGGGGTCTCTGTCCACTAGAATGACATTTCTGTTCTTGTGTGTAATGTGATAACTGCGGAACAAAATACAACCCCAGGGACACCCTGCATGACTTAAGACCCAGAGCAAAAGGAGAGAAGGTGTAATGTTTGAGGAGGGGCAGGCAAACAGACTCTCTGGCATGGCAAAAGAAAGGACTTTACAGGCAAAGAATGGCACAGGAATGCAAAGAATGGGAAAATGGAAGTGGGATACTCAGTGTGCTGGTGTGAGAAGAGAAATAAAGAAGACTGCAAGTACTGTGGCAATGTGAGAGAGCTAGAGAAGAAGCAGAGGGATATAAAGTTCAATCAATTGAAGCAACAAAGTGGACAGCGTGTTAGATGTCATTAATGACTCAGATTAGGAGGCTGACTGGAACCACACTGCTATATCAGTCATGCAAAAATTAAAGCCGTCCTCTATCTGGCAAGAATATACTGTTTCTCTCTTGCATCGTCTCTTAGAAGTATCTTGCACTTGAAAAGGGAGGCTAAATGCATAGTTTCTGACCATCCCTTCAGCCCCAAAGTCTGTCACTTGATCCACCTAATCATTTTAGTTGCTCATTCAGCTTCCTCCTAGTCAGCATTTTTCTGGTAATGGAATAGCTATATTTTCCACCAGATCCCATCACTGCATTAATCTTGATACAGATCCATTTTATTGAATCATGACACACTGTGCTAAATAATATTTTATTTTATTTTATTTAGAAAATATTTGTCTAGTTGAATATTGTCATCGTGGAGCAACAAACCAAATAAAGTTTTCTGTGAGAACATGCACTAGTAACAGATTTGTTAATACCATCTTCTTCAGGCTCTTTCAGGCTGAAAATTATTTATCCAAGTGCTTTCTTAAGTCAACCACCAACTGGGTTGGCTAACGTTTGTCAGATTTCTATCAAACCAACAGGCCAAACCTGCATTGTCCTAAGCGACATACATTTTGAAACACGCAGCCCCACTCAGAACTGACCCTGAACTTAATTCTTAAGACCTGAAATTCCTACAAATAATGTAGCATGTTGTTTCAAGAGATATGGTACCTATCGTAGAATTGATCTCTCACACAGAAATGGCATAGGTGTCATTAGATGTGGCTCTCCAAGGTGTTAGATCTGCCTTCCACAACTCTTGACATTGCAGATGAATGAAATAGCAGACAGTAAAAATATGGAGCTAATAATCTATGGATTTACATCTTCTGTTCCATCACCTATGTTTCGTGTTTCTGTCCCTTAGTTTTAAAAAGGCAGCATTAGCAGCAGACTGTGTGGTGCCACACTGAGTTACTTTCCTGAATTTAGTGAACTCGATCTCTTCAGAATGAGGGGGAAGCTGTCCACTTCTCCTAAATGTGCATGGACCTGTTTTTCAGAAATGTTGAGCACCCACAGCTCCTGCTGACATCAGGGAAAGTTACAGTTGCCCAACACCAATGAAAAACAGCCCGTGTACACCTACAAATAGTTCAATATTGGAATAGAGGAGGGGTTTTTAATTTATAAGCGAGTACTGGCAAGTGTTGTTTGCTTGAAATATTAGCCACATTGGTCCTTAGGATAAGATTCTTGGAAAAAGGATGGTTTCAATTTTGGTTATGAGGTTTCTACTTCTCTTTTGATACCATTTTGCAGACTACTATTGCAGTATGAACCTGACAGAAAATGGTAAATTTTCTTTTGAAAAAAGAATTATTTCTCCTTGCCTGAAGACTGTAATGCTAAGAATACTGTGACTATTGAGGGAGGGGGAGAGAGCTCCATTATGCCAGTATTTGAAGGCTTTCTCTGAATATATTGAGAATTCCACTAATGCCCTATATATCACAGAGAGATGAGAAAATGCAATCTGATGTTAATAAGCATGAATCATCACATTGGCGTAGAAGTGTCTGTGTTTCCTATATGATACAGTATAAGAAAAACTCTGAAGTTTTAGTATAATTTTGATTGTAAACATTCTTAATTAATATAATTTTCCAAAATATTTCTTCAGCTCCCCAAACAACTGGACAGCTGAAACAACATTAGATGTTGGACCATTCATAGCTCTGCTGTCAAAAAGGGAATTAAACATCCTTGCTGAAAAGGTATATTTTTATTATAATTTTTAAATTTGTAAAAGATGATGTTAGAATTTGGATTTGTGAATGTCATAAAGCAGTCTAAATTATGTGACCTGAATGCTAAACTAGGTAAATAATTTTCTTGGCAAGGAACCATGTGTTAATGTTTCACACATTCTTGACTCCCTCAAAATTTCTGAGATTTCTTCTTGAAAGTAATGGTAGCATAAACAATTATTTGCAAGTATACAATGTTAATTGTACATTGTCATGTAGAAAAAAAAACATGGTGCATTTATAGTGATGCAGGCTCAAACATTTTTAGTACTTTACACCTTGCAGTGTTATTTCTTCCATTCCCCTGCCTTCTAACCATAAAGTTATGTTTCTTATCCTGTTAATAATGGGATTGTACTGATCAAATTAGCATTTACTCATGTGGCCCTTTGCCCTAGGGCCAGTGTAGCACACATAACAACAACTGATAGCCTCAGCATTGCACTTCGTAGTTTCTTTGCCCTTTTTAGTTCTTATAATCTTATAATTTTTATGTATAGGAGTAAACTATACTGGAATGAGGAATTCATTCTTCAGCAGAAATACGTGAGCACAGTCAGCAACTTTTCCTCAGGAGATAATGCTTACAATTGACCAAATAGAACAGGACTCTTCACCTGAAAGGAAGGTGTCTAGCAGGGTGGAGGAGAGAGGTCAAAAAAGCCTAAAAAAGGCAAACAGGTTAAAGTTATTTCTCATAATTTAACTGGGGCCCTATCCTCAATTTTTACACTTATCTGGGAAATTTAAGACAAACAAAATAAAGTACTTTCCATACTGCACATACTAAAATGGTGGAACTCATTGCTACAGGAGGGTCTGGACACAGACTCCAATCAGGCAGTGCTCAGGTGTTGCCAGAAGCCGAGAGGGCATACAGGAAGGAGAATCACTCAGAATTGGCTTTGTTTCTAATTTTTTTCCCCCTCAAACATATGCTGTTGACCTTTCAGTAGCAGCCAATTTACTCTCCTCTTCTGAAACATCGGCACAAATAGGAAGGAGGCTGAGCTGTTACTAACCCCTACTTTGCTGAGGTCTGCACAAGTCTTTCTCTGCAAATTGATTTGTTTTAAAAGGGAGGAAGAAGTCTTATTTATTCTTTCTTTCCCTTTGAAGTTCCCCGATATCATTTTACAAATAGCAAAGACAATTGGACTAATTTCTTCAGCTGAAGAGCTTCTATCAACTGTATTTGAATCTGTCTCCAATGCCACTGCCAACATCGAATCATCTCTCACGAGACCTGGTCAGTATTTCACCTGGTATCTGTGCGAAGTGCCAGATTTACAATGGTGCCATTTTGGGCTGTGATGGTGCAGTTCAAACAGACTTTTTGTTTCACCTTGTCATCAAATGCAGTCTGAGAAGTCAGACAATAAAAAGTAAAGCACTGAGTAACTTAAAGAGGTTCAGACTTTTAGCAAAAACAGTGAGGGTCTTCGTTCTGTTGCCCATAGTTGTCTCATACATTGACCAGTTGCTGAAACACTTAATTTCATTACAGGATTGTATGGTTAAGCATCTCCTGGAATGTTCCTGAGTGCATAAAGGAAAAAGATGAATGATTTGAATTAGAGGGCTTTGTTTATTTTTACTTTTTTGTTTATTTTTACTTTCCTTTGTAATCTAAGTGAAAATCCGTGATTTAAAAAGCTGTGAAGGTGACAAGTTACTGTTGTGCGAAAAGATTGCACATAGTTAATCCTTTGCCAGACATAAGCATATGTTGACTTGGCTGTTCTTAAATCTGACATTGGTGGCACTGTGTTTTGTCTGTCCAAATGGACAAAGTTTGTTATAATCTAAAAGGTATTTTAATTAGCAACCAAACTAATCTATTAGAATCGCTGATGACAAATGGATCATTTTCTTTGTATAAGGTACATATTTTGCCTATATTCTGTTATTACAATAACCATATCCTTTCTCTTACTTGAAATTCACCCAGGCAGAATTTTTAAGCTATGCCATCCTGTGCCATGGAAAACAACTCTGCTGTGGGGGAGGCTTTTGAAAGCACTAATGGGAATTTAGACCCCAACAATTTCAAGGAGTTAGGTACTGTTTGCCTTTATGTCTTTGAAAATCTCCCCATTGGTTCTCTGTCTAACAGAATATAGGTCCAAGCTCTCAGCAAGCCCTGAGCCGCTACAGAAATCCATCTGCTTGTATAACAGCAACTCTGAATGATGACTATGTGTCTCTGGGAATGAATTTGCTCCTGATAATGCTGTATTCATATACAGAGAGAGACAGAGGGTGTTCTACAGAGTTGTATTTTTGCATAGCCTGAAAAAAAAAGACCTCTGTTGATCAGAGGAGTCATTACAGAATTATCGTGCTCTAAAAAAGCAGAATCGAGCTGGTGGAATAGCAGAGTATTAGTCCATCTGTATGTATGAAATTCACTCTTCCTTGAACAAGTAAACCATCAGATCATAAATCATATTTGTTTAGACATGGACCACAGGACTAAAGGTTCAGCATCAGGTATTTCAGTAGGCTTGTGTCCTTACATGTGTTTTTTTAGGCCTGTGGATCACAGCAATGTGAATCCCAAAGACTTCTCTAACTGGACTAATTCATGTTGAGTGCAGTTGCAGAGCTGTCTCATCTGTATTGCAAGACCAATAGAAACCTGCCAGTGAAGCTAATGATCTTTGTCAAAGGATAACTTGGCTCCAAGGCTATGGAGCCTTTTCATTCTTCACTTGGGGTGCATGAGCTCAGCTGGTGGGGAGCCTGGGAGATGAAAAATTGGATTGTTTATGCTAGTCTAAGAAATACTTCTGCAGTCCAAGTATGGTATTGAAGTTCCATTACCAAACATAATCTTATCAACTCCACACTACTCACACGGTCGTTTCAATAAGGAATGGAGTTTTATGGCTGATTTGTCAATCACTAGAAAATTGGGTATTATGAAAATGGCTCTAGAATAACACTGATGCTCTTCATGCTACCAACCTGCTATTTTACATTTCCCACAGTCCGGTTGTGAGCTAATATTAATAACAGTAACAATTACCAGTGACAGAGTTCTTACATCTATGTCTACATCAAGATAAAAACAAAGGTGGTGCTTAAGGCAAGATGGAACCTATGAGGCAAAACTCAGGAATCGTGTGTCCAAGATGCAACCAGAAAGCAGTGGCAGCGCTGGAAAAAATTCAAGCACTGAGATGTTATAATATATTATATATATAGTATGTTCTTCATCAAACTAAATGTGATTATACAGCAAAAGGAAGAGTGAAGCAGCATCAGATACAAGAAGCAAAGCCAGGAATATAATTAGTATTTCCCTCTGTAATCGCACCAATGTATCTGGTGTGTTACAAATAATAAAATCAACGTTTTTTCCAAGAACACAAAATATTAGGTTTTCATGACTTGGGGAAGGGAACTGCATTGTGTCTGGATGGGTAGTATTTACATGATAAAAGCTGACCTTTTGCAGCACGGGAAAGTGAAACAATGCAGCTTCACAAGAGGGCAGTGTAAAGGGAGAGCAGAACATCAGCTGGTACAGTGGAAGCTGAACAACATTTTCGTTTGCTCAACAGATTCAGTCTTTTCAGTGTTCTACCCACTGCTGCAGCTTCCTTTGATGCAAATAAATCCCTCCTCTGCCTCCTTTCAAAGTACAAATCTACTTTGTACATCCTCACTTTAATTTATTTATCTGGGGGAGCTTAACTCAGGCACAGCATCTGTGAAATTCTTGCTTTTTACTGGTAATGACCGTATCTGAAGACACGTAGGGATTATATGGTTTAGATAATTATTTAATAAGGTTTTCCTAAATTAGTGACAGGAGAGAGGGCAGTAAGCAACCACATTAGGATTCTAATTTCTGCTTTCCATCGATATTAGAGGTAGATTATGCCAACAAAGACCAGGATTTGTTAAAACACACAATGGAAACTGTCTCGTTTGATCATGCATAGGGCCAGAACCTGACTGTAAAGAAGATTTTTAAATGGAGTTTGTCTGTCCAAACAGTTCTGTTGTAAGTGAACAAGCCCTCTCTAGATCCTGACATTTTAACAACATGCTTGACATAAAGAACAAGCACCGTGCTCCTCTGACACATCCAGCTTCTGTCTTCACCTTGTTTAAATGTCAGGCAAGTCGTACAAGACATACAACTTTGTCAGGGTATTTCAGAGTAAAAGGACCTCTCATGTCTGTTAGTTTCCTGTTGAGCTGGATTCACATATGTGCTGTTTGAGCGTGGAGAAGTTTATTCAGCTGCAGCATTTTTTAATGAACAATGACATAGCTATATGGACACTTCCACCGAGGTCATCACAAAAGATTTGCATTTCATTCTTACTCAAGCAAGGCTCCCAGCAAATGGTGGTTTTACCGCAGAATAAGCCCTTGCCTGGGTTTTGATGCCTTTAGGGAATTAGACTTGAAAGAAACTTGCAAGACATTGGTTACTCTTATTGCACACATGCAGATTTTAGTTTTATTGTGGCATCCTATATTGTAACTGTTCCGAAATGTATGTCTGCTCCTGTTTTCTTTTCCAGCATGCACTGCCTTTGGAGGACAAAGAATATAACAAATTTATTGCCAGTTAGGCAAATTCTAGTTTTATACCCAGGATGTTAACAATGTAAATATTTAAAGAAATTATGTCAATGCAAGATAATTAACTTGTCAATATCACATCAGCTGCAGTTAATGCATAGTCTGTCACCCTCTTAAATCTCTATATTGCTTTGATTTATTTTTTTCAGTCTCCTTGAAGAAAACTCTTGCTATTTGACTTTTTTTCCAGATTGCCTGGGAACCAGAGCTCCTTCTTCAGATGAAATTATTAAATTAGCAGAAGCAAATGTCTTTTGGTCAGTTCAGGAACTGAAATGCATGGATGCAGGGACTTTTGACAAAAATGTGGAACTTCTTGGGACTGTCTCAGGTTTTAACAGCTCCCAGCTTATTGCCTTGAAGGAAAAAGCCAAGCAGGTAACTATCCTGTCTGTGAAGGCAAATTAAATCCATAATTTGATTTGCTTTTATTGAACTATGCAGTTCTAAAATAACTGTGCTATGGCAATGTCACTACTGCTGCAAGAATATCTATTGTTTATTGGAAAAATAATGTGAGATGGTGATAGAAGACTATTGCCCTTGCTTTAGAGCCAACAGGCAAGTAGTTCTGAGCTATTGGCAGCTGAAAAACTTAAGGTGCTTTTACTTTTGAATTGCTTTTCAGTTGCTTGCTTCCCACTTTTCTTTCATAAATGAAAAATCAGCAAGCAGTACTATAGGCTGTTGATTGCCCTGCTGAGAATTAAGCTCAGAGCGTTAAACTGTCTACATCAATGTTAAATAGAGTTTACAGTGGTGTAAAACCAGACTGACTGAAAGAAACTGTTATTAGCTGAATAAAGCTCTTCTCCCACCTTCTTGTCACAGGCAGGGACAAACCCATCAGTGGGAAATTTTAGGGAGCAAAAAAACCCACAGGCATTTAGTCTGTCTTTACTAGGATGTTACTGGTAAGTGCAAGTTATGGAAACACAGCAGAGAGAAGACCTCTATCTTTGCCAGGCTGTAGATTCACGGAGGGGAGCAGGGCTGCAGTCTCAGCTCTCATCACCACTCCTGCAGCACCGCTGGCACCTCTTCTTTCAGAGTGCAGCAATGCAGCTCCTCTTGAGCCCCTCAGAGGTCTCTGCCCTGGGCTCAGCCTGTGCATGATGTCCATGCAGCAGCAGCAGTGTGGGAGGTCGGGGCTAAAACTTCTCCCTGTCTGGCACTGCAGTGCAGGATCTGTGCCAGAGTATTCAGGGCAGAGCGCTGTGCTGGGTGCAGTTCAGCATGCTGTGTCTGTGGCAGAGCATCAGCAAGGTGTCTGAGCTCCGAGCAGCACTGCCTTGACACCTGTGGGCTGGGAGAGAAGTCAGACCTTGCTCCATCCCTGTTGTTGGTGCTGCACTCGGTCCTGGGGGGTGACCTCCTCTTGCTGCTTTGTGGTTGCCTGCACTGCCAGGGAACAGGTATTGTCCCAAACATACTTTTGTTTCAGCAAGGAAAAGCCTTAGGGTGCAGTCAGACAAGTTGTTTTGGTTGCAGAAAACCCAGAGGTGAAGAGGTTACCATCCCCAGCCTATCTTCAGCTTCCTGTCACCGGCATCTGCTGGAGGTTATCTGCTCTCTGCTTCCATCTTTGCATGGCTAGCTACTCTGTAATCCCATTCTGTCAAAATGATCCAACGTTTTAAAAGTCCTTTTTAGGCTCCATCAGATCATTCTGACAGAATGAGGTTAGGAAGCATCTGTAAGTGCAGTTGGCTGCAAGTAGTACAAGTGCAGATGCTTGGAGATCTGAGGGCTGTGACCTCTGGAGGAAATCAGGAGCAGGGGACAAGGTGGACCTGGGCAGCATCTCCTTAAACGAGCAGCTGCAGCCAGAGTAGTGGAGCTGACCATGACTTTTGGGTAGATAAGGCCAACAGTGCAGTTTTTAGCAGTGAAACTCAGCTTCTAAAGCGCCTGAACTGCAGGTGCTCGAAGAGAAGTGGCACTAACCAGATTTCCAAAAGCAGATGGTGACTCTGCAATTCTGTCTCTGCTGCCTTGTTGCAGCAGGACAACAGCCCACTGCATCAAATGCATTCTTCCCAAGACAGCTTCCCTCTGTCATCATGGAGACATGTGGGTAGGAAAAGGGCAAAAAAATACAATCCTAGAAGAAAATAAAAACAGTGCTCATCTGAGATAGTGGGAACTAAAATATTTTACAGCAGTGCAACATAATGGTGTACTTACAGAGTGATACCTATCTATTGTAGAGAAATTGCCAACAAGGTTAATACACTCATATGCCAGCTATATTCAGTTCGAAGATATACAGACCTGTAGTGCACTGAATGAAAGTGTATTCTGTCTCAGTGTTTGCAAGACAGATTGCTGCTAGACAAAGACAGACTTCCTATATATTAATTTGCAAAATGCAACATGGTGTTACACTGAACGTGAAGCATGAGAAATCAGATAGTACAGGCAAAGCTCTTTGAAATTATGTGCATAAGATGCTGTTATGTTATTAACTAAAGGGCATCTTTAATTAAAGGTTTGATTAAGTCCGCTCTAATTTCTCCTAAATTGATTGATTTCCCCTAAAAGAAACTGTGTACTACTCACGGTCCCAAACTAATTCAAAAACTCTAGTTATCAGATCGTGTCCTAATGAAAGTAAGAAGCTTAGCTCACTTGTAAGCGGAAGGTCTCCAAGCTCTGCGATAGTAACAGATGTATGGATCTGTAGTCTCTAGGTGAATGGGGACAAAGGAGCATTTCAGTTTCATGTGTTGTGTTATTTATATTGTTATGTCTGAGATTTCATCCAGCGCTGTCAGGTAATACTATTTATGAAGTACTTCAAATTCTGTAGTTTATGACCTAGATCAGGAAATAGACACACAACATTTTTAACTGCATATGTTTCATGTATCTCTTAAGCTAGAGAATTAAGAGCTTTAAAATAGGGATAATGCTTTTTACTATCTCTTTTATTTGGAAAAGATTGAAATTTCCCAGGCTTAGACCCTTTTTCTGTTTCTTTATGACATCGTGAAACCAACATAAAAGATCCGGTGGAAACTCAGTCAGGAGGTACGGGTCCAGCAAAGGATCTCAAACAAATCCTTAACCCGAGGGTCATGGTTGAGAAAAGCACCTCAGCAGTTCTGAGGCTGCTCTGTGTTGGATATGCATGTTGGTATGAACAGCAGACAGTCTGCAACTCTGCGTAAGGAGTATCTTATTCCAGAGATCTGGCCCTTTTTCTTTATTTTATGCAGGTTGTACAGCTTCATATGTATCTGAAGGTGCAAACACTATTTAATAGGCAACTGCAGAGATATTCCTTCAGCAAGTCCTTACTAGCTTTGACCTTTCTAATTTTTTGAACAAAAGTTAAATTGTAGCTATCCTGAAAATGGAAAAAATATTTCCATGAATCAGACAGCATGAACAATCAAGATAGCCCAGGACTGGGCTTTTAGTTTTATTTTCCTATGTGGAGTTAGCAGCACAATCATGTACTAGAAAACTGTCATGTATTGACTGACATAATGCAAAGTTGCTGAAGTACATGAGATCTTTAAAGGGAGCTTTTTTTTTTTAATGTATGTGTGTCTTGTTCAAGTCACTTCCTCCAGCCAAAACCCAGTGTCTTTTTCCTGTGAAGACAATTGGCCACATCCTGAGAGATGCTAACCACTGACTACCATCTTCTATCATTTCCAACTAAATGTAATTGACAGTTCTGGCCTCTGCAAATTCAGCTCTTGATGGACTTCCGTTATTCCTTATTCAGGCAGACCTTTTCCTGAAATCAAAATTTTCTTAGGGCTGATCTGTGACAGCTTTTGAATCACTGTAACTATATCACAGATAAAGTTAAAAGCAATGGAACTTGTCAGTTTAAATACATTGGTACTGGTATAGAAGAGCCCCTGCTTATTTCTTTGTTTTTACAGAGCTTTAGAGATTTAATGGTATCCGTACAAACACATTAAAACGATTTTTTTAATATTGTATGCACACAAACTAGAAATCAGAGCTTTAGGAATTGGCTATTTGTCTGTATTACCCAATTCTCTACTTCGATTTCTGCTTTTCTTGTCAATGACTGAGCCAGAATGACTGGTCACAAATGCAATTTAAAGTCACTCCACCGGAGCGATTGCAGCTGATGTAGAAACCTGGATACTCCAGGTGCTGCTTTCACGGTAGCGGTGTAACAGTGTGGATCTCAGCACAGACTCGCATTTTTATTGTTTTTAGTGGTACTTGCTCCTACAGCAATGCTTCCAGCAGTCCCTGCGCTGACTTATCAACAAGCTCAAGCTGTACAAATTGCAGCATTTTTAGATAAATGAACCATTATTAGTGTAGAACCTCAAAAACCTTCACAATAGCTGAGCTCTGCCTTTTGTGTGCAAAGAGGCCTACTTTGGGTATTGGGACTTTTAAAACCAAGGGGTTTGAGAATGGTCTATATAGAGGAAGATTCATAATGATCTAACAGACATTAATGAATCTCTTCTAAAGGTTTGGGGATTGCTGCCAGACTGGAAGAGTTATCATATTGTTTCCCTGGGCCGCATTGCTCTGGCACTCACTGAACATGAAATCAAAGAGTTGGATTTGCATTCTATTGACACCATTTCTGTACTTAGTCAGCAAACAGAATGGACTCTTGCCCAGGTAAGTATGTTACTGCATGTATTCCTGGTGAAAGCCTCTGGATTCACACCCTTTGGGACTGAAGTCCCGGAATCGCCTAGGAAACATAGAGCAATCCACACTACTCCTGGCTGCATTTCTGCAGCTGTGACCCCAGTGGAAGTGGGCAGGTAGGTCAGCACTGATGTCTGCCTGGCTGCTGGCTTCCCTGGTGAGATGGCCAAGAGGACATCAATCAATATTAGTTGTGGTGGTGACGAGTGTATTCTTTAGCACTTGCCCACTAAGTAGTAGAAAGAAGTCAGCAGCTCCTCTGACACTGGCCCCAGAATAGACACTACTGCTAGGAGATATTAGTGCTTCCTAACTAAGAGTAATCACTGAAGAGGTAGTGTGCCCCTCAACCCCAGCATCCGTTGCCTTAGAAGCCTAAGTTATTAGCAGATATGCTCCTCTCATCTTCCTTTCCTTGAATAACTTCTAGTTATGCCAGTGGGACTTTGATAATAAGAGTTAAAAGCTTTTATTTGTATATGCAATTGGCAGCATACTTCTGACTGTGTGACCCATACCATCAGGGCTCCTCGGTTGCACAGATGCTGGCATGGCTGCAGCCAGCTTTGGCAGAATATCACAAATCTGGTTAATAGATTATTGTTCTGAAGAGCACTATCAGGAGGAAGCACTTGGGAGGATTTTATACAATGCTAGTTGGCTTTTGATGTTTTCTGCTGTCAATAAGAATAGCTAGTTAAAAGAGAGTCATCCTGCCTAACTTCAGTTGTCTGAAAGTTAGGCAGCTAGTTTAAGCTAATCATTTCAGGCTCAGCATTGTGGATAAGTTAGGAAACCTTCGAAGACGCTTGTTTCTTTCACTGGCTTTGGAGGATGCCTTGGTGGCAGGCTTAAGCTAGACACATAATTTTTAAGCGGTTAGTTTAGGATGAGCACCATCCTAATGACTTAGGCTTGCAAACGCATTTTGGTACTAATATCCCATTCATATCTGAAAATTAATCCTAAATACAGGTCACCACCTATATATGACACTTAAATAAGACAAGACAACCCGAGTATTAGAAAAACTAAAAATTTCCTGTTGATCCCTTGAGTAATTTATGTTCTAGCAATTTAATTGAATTGGGCAGTTCTGCTAGGCGCTTTAACGACCATTTCTTCTGGTGAAGTGTTTCCTTGTGACCCAGTAGAAGAGGTACAGAGTGCTTTCAACTCACTTGCACTTGGGAAGTGGTTGTGTAACAGTGCCCTGTTTAAGTGTGACATATAGGTGGTGATAGTGCTCCTCCTGAAGGCCATGGCAAAACTCCAATTAATTACATTGGGGAGGCTCAGGATTATGTATGGTCCATAGCTTCTGGTAAGATTGTGAGCTTCTAGTAACAAAACCTTCAATTATGTTTACTCTGTGCATGCATAATATCTTACTGCTTTTGTAGGCAAGATCTATTTTGCAAGGTTTTCTAGAAGACTCCGGCCAGACGATCAGTACACTAAAAAGCTTTGACTTAGTTGGATTAGGAGCTATTCTCTGTGCTCTGAACTCCACAGAAATCATGTCCATAAGGACTGCTGAATTCAGGTACTGCATTTTATACTTAATGAAATATTTATTAGTATCTCTATTGATAAAATTTATTGTGTAGCTTGTTTTCCTTCAAGATTTCCAGAGCCTAAAGGACAGTTTTTTACATCTTAAATGCTTTTAGAAAGGCAGTAACTGTTATGGAAGGCATACACTAGTTGTTTAAAATATATTCTATTTTAGATTTCCTCTGCCATTTATATCCCACCATTTAAGTATCGCATTGAGAAACTCAGTTTTTTGCTCTAAGCATTAAACATTTGTATGCAATTTATGTACATATATTTTAACTTGAAAATGAGTTTACAGTCTTCTTACAGCAGACTAAGTATATTCCAGGCATATTTAGTACTGTATGTAATTGCAGCATGTAATGTTAACCTTGTTGCCTTTTGCAGTGCTGCTGTTGCAAGAATTGGCCTGTTGTTTTGTAGCACCCCTGTTCTGAGACAATTTAAGAAGATGACAGAATCTGTCTTTGGTGATGCTACCAGCTGGAATAGCTCTATTTTACAGGAGATTGGTACTATAGCAGGTAACAAAATTCAGACTCTAGATGGTGATGGTTCTGAAGCATTGTTATTAAGCATTAAGAGACAGGTTCACGTAGCAGTGCATTTTTCTAGACTGGCAAAAGACATTTCTTCCAGAGAGGAGCCACCTGCAGGGATGGACATCCAGCAATTTCATTAGCACTAAGGAAAAGTCGTGGTATTCTCCATAAGGTTCTCTGAATCTACTCAAACCAACTTTGGGGAACACAGCCTGAAGTCATTTGGGGCCTGTAAGTTGGAAAAGGTAAATCACGGAGGGCAAAACCAACCAGGATTTCAGACCCAGTTGCTATTTGTGAACCGTGCTGCTACAAGAGTGGCTGTATTGGGTCAGAGCAGTGCTCTAGCTGACCAAGCATCCTGCCCCCAACAGTGGAAAGAATGGGCTGCCCAGGGAAGAGTGAAAGAGCAGGGTTAGCCTGGAGTGGTACTTCTCCAGAGTGTTCTCACAGCCTTGGAGACTTCCTGAGCCAGAGGTCACACACAGTTTTGTTCATGGATTTTTTTTCCCTGTGATCATTTAACTTCATGTTGAACTCCCATAAATTTTAGCATCCCTGATGCCTGCGGCAATGATTCCACACTGTAAGTACCTAATGGGTGAAGAAGTAACTAAGTAACTCCCATTGCATGCTTATGGTCCCTAATCTTGCATCAGAAGAGGCTGTGAACAAGCATTCCCTAATAATGCTGCTTTTGATTTTATTGATTTTTATCATTGTCTCTTTTGTCTCTTTTCCAAGCTAAAGTAACCCAGGTGGAGTACATTCCATACCAATGGTTAAGGTCAGATGATTTGTAATGTTGTAATACAGTGAAAGAAACAAAACATAAACAGAACCAGTATCTCTCTCCATAACGCACTGAGTAAATAATTTATTGGATGTTTTGTATAAATGCTTAAAATTTGTATTAGCCTAAAAATAAATCTAATAAAAAGAATATTATCTGAATTCTGTTCCTTTTTTTTTTTTTAGGTGGTTTGAATGAGGATGAATTAAAAGCTTTTGATAAAAACTTGATGCCATATTTCCAGCCAATAGCAGTAAGACATATACCTCCTGAAATTTTCCAAGTAAGAGCTCAATTACTGAAGAAGTAACCAAATTTATATCATTTTTACTCTAGTATAAATAAACTGCAGCACTGATTTATAGTTTGGTTTTGGGTTTCAGAAAGAATTTTTCTGTGGCGTGTTAAGTGAGAGATAGTCAAGGGTCTGAAACATTAACTTTCAGCTATATCATCTGTATTTGTGATGCCCATAAAATATGCTAGACAAGCTTTATTTATCCTTCAGAACGTGTACCAGGGAAAAAGCAAAGATCTAGGGTCAGAAAGCAGGGAATGGACTCTCTTCAAACACTCAGATCTGAGTTTTCTTCTCTGTTCATTAACATTTGCAAGGATGCTATCATAGCTAAAATTTCTTTGCTGACTATGTAAGAGCTTTTTAATTATCCTAAAATCTGGCAACATTCTCCTGAGTTAGCTCTGAATAACAGATTGTACAGGCAGATATGGATCGGAAAGGAATTACATCTAATTACAGCAGTTCTGAGTGTGGACCAGAAATTAGAACGTGGATCTTGAGATTGTTGCCCCAGACTTTATTTGACTTAGTGACAAGATTAATATTCTGCCTAGGATCGTCTCTTTCAGATGCTCGGGCAAGCAATGTACTTATGGACAGATGAGCTAAACAGATAGTTAACTGTGTCAGCTTCCATAAAAGAGAAAAACTCCTTGAACACTAACTGTTCTGCACAGTACCACTGACAGTTTAGATAAGCCTGAAATGCCCTTAGTGAAACTATTTCTTTGAAAAACAGGCAAAACTGAAGATCTATGGCATCTTGTAGAATTTCTTTCAAATAGCATACATTTTTGTTAGTAATAATAGTAATGATACTACAAAATGTGCTTAACAAATAACAGGGCGCCTTCTCTGAAGAGTTTTCTGTATTTGAAAGATTCAAAGCAGATTTTGTTTTTACACGGGTTTTTTATAACTTCATTTTATGGCTGTATACATTATTCAGATTTTGATTTATGAAAAATTACATTGTACTATGGACTTTAATTGAGTTAAGAAGAGGCTCAATTTAACATTTCTGGACCTGTAGGCATTTACATGAGTTTACTTGGTTTAAAAGAGCACACCATTTGGTAGACAATGAAAAATCAGGAAGGGTTTGCTCCATTGTCTGACTTACTTGGAAGGGTAATTTAGTCTTTCTAAAGTAGAACCTGGATGCAGAATTGTTGCAGCAAAGAAGGCTTGTTGTGTAGGAGGGCTAAAATTCTTGTGACTGCAGAATGTTAACTAGGATCAAAGCAATCCAGCATGCCCAATACATGCAGGCTTTACAAACTGATTAATTGCTATGTGATATAAGATAATTACTGTAAGATTATGATTACCATGTTTCATTTTTAACACAAGTTTTAATATGACCAAACTTGGAAGATTTTCAATCTGAAAGAGAAAATTGAATAATGAGATTAAAGCATGGGTTTTTTTTCATCTCATGGCTCTACTGCTAACTCTAATCAAAGGTCAAACATAGGTTCAAGTGAGGTTTCTTGGGAGCAGATGTAAGAGGAAATAAATGAAAACACAAGAGGATGCACAACGTCATTGGTCTTTGAACAAATCAGAAAAGAAGTGGCTGGAAAATTAAACTCCAGCAATATATTGAAGAAGTGTCCAATACAGTGTTGGCATAGAAAGCTTCTCAAGCTGTCAGATCCCAGCAGCAGAGAGGGGTGAAAGATAGATGAGTGGTCAGTGAAGTAAATGAATGCAGAGGATTTTTTTTTTTTTTAAGCTCTATTGAGCTCTTTTGTAGCAACACAATGTTAAAAGCTACTTCCCCTCATTCCAAATGCAAGCCAGTGCTGACTTCTGATTCCTTACCTGTCTTATATAATTGACAGCCTAAACCAAATTTTCTGGCTTATATTCCTCCCAGGCATTGTCCCCAGAACAAATAGCAAACCTGGGCCCTGAAAATGCCGCCATGGTTACCAGATCGCAGCGTGAGCATCTGAATGCATCGCAGCTCCAGAGCCTTCAGCTGGCACTGGATGGAGCCAGGACAAGCACCCCAGAGACACAAAACAGCTCAAGCGCTACCCAGGCGGTGCAAACCCCAGCTCCAAGCGGTGAGTAGAGTCGCTCCCTCCTCCTGCTTAGTGGGGAAGGAGGCACACACCAGTGGGGTGTGCAGTCTCACACCATCCACCAGGATCAGACCTGTATTTTGAAGGTGGGTTACAGTGAATTTTCTAATCAACTTTTTAACTCATGCCTCAAATCACGTGCCTGACCAAGACAAACAGCAAGGATGTTGGATTCACCCACAGCAAGAGATAACGGAGGAAGATTGTCAGGTGGCATTAACAGCTATATGCTGCTAGTAGCATTACACAACGCTAAGCACTAGCTTGTGTAAAATGTAGCCTGAAACACTGAGCTTTTCCCTCTTCTTCTTTCCCGTATTCTTTGTCTAAATTTAAGGCAGGGCTGTCCATCTCTGGACCTTCAGATCACAACCTTTATCTGCAGCAGAACCTTGTTTGCAGAGCTGTAATTGGGAAAGGAGGTAGCACTGGGGGGGATTAGCATCTTTATCCAGACTGTAGGACCCCTTGAACAGTTTTTCATGCTGTTCCCATCCTATTTGGAATTAAAGCCTATTAATACCTATGCTTCAGTGATTCAACATTTTAATTCTCCATATTGCAGTTTATACTGGGCAAGTTATGCTGGCAAGTATGTAATGGACGTTTTACAATGAGTGAGAGTTTGCACACAGTCAAGCCAACGTTGAGAACTTATCCCTGTCAGATAGCAAATATTGTTGCTCCCAGTGACACCAGCGAGACACAAGCTGCTGAAGAAGAGAGAGGGATGTTGAGGTGCTAAAATAGGAGTAAGGGGACTAAATTGCTATGATGCCCTTGCTGGAATTAGAGCAGACCTTCCCAGAAGCACCCAAGCGGTGCTCTCAGCCCTGCTCCCTCACGCGCGTGACCTGTTCCCTCTGCAGATATGCCAAAGGGAGGAGTTTTCTGGGTAAAGATCACCTGAGTTCTTGCGCTTCTCATTCATTATTCCTATCTCTATTGAGTACCACCCCTATGAAATGCTTCTCTTCAGAGCTGTGTATGTTAAACTGGAAGTGACCATTCTGAACGGTGTCATCTTTTGAGCAGCTGAATGTAATTAGGATTCAAATGTTGGAATTTGCTGCACTTCTTTGGGGTGGTGTAGATAAGACTGTACTAGACCTGAACTGTATTGTGACACTAAGACATAAGGCTTTCTGCTTTTCAGGTGCTCCTTGTTTGAGTGGCTTTGGCATCTTGTTGTGTGCTGTGTTTACACTGCACCTGCTTTTCTGAATCCACAATTGTTAAGCTTGAGGTAAGTTATATTTTCAATAAGAGGTAGCTTTATAACAGAAACACAGTTCACCTGTAACAGTGAACAACACAGGGTGAAGGACTGTGGGACCCCTTCCTGCTTTAAATACAGAGATAACAATTTCTGAATAATTTTTCTGTATTACAAAGGTGTCTTGTATCTCTGTTAGACTATCTTAGAATCTAATCAAGGGGAAAGTACTTTATCTTATCTTTACTGTAAAGCCAACCCTAACAAAAGTATGTTTAAAATTCCATGTAACACCAATCCATTACTGCATTGTTATTTGGAACATGCTGTTGGTATTAATCTGTATTATGCCTGTTCCAGTCTATTGATAAGATTTTATTCCACAAGCACTTGGATAATCTCCAGTTAAAAGAATGTTGCCATTAACTTTCCTTGGATTTTACCATTTTGACAGGCTAAAATTTAACGAGAGCACTGGTGGGCTTAAGGTATAAATTCCAATTAAGCAAACTAAATGCTTGAGTGTTCTACTTAGTCTTTAAAACTGCAAATCAAGGTATGTCAAAAGACTTAATATTTTTCTTTGCTTTTTGATTTTCAGTGTCCCGGAGCTTACAAAGGAGGTGCTAGAGATAGAGTTGCAGCTCAGTGTGAGTAGTAGAATCAAAAGGCTCTGAGATGCCTGAGTGCAAAGTGGTTAATTTCTTAAAAGCGACACCTTCATCTGCCGTCATGATGTGAAGTATCCCCTTTCCCTACCTTTACCATTAACAAGTAACACAGGATCCCTCCAAATACTTCAGACAAATTTCAAAACTGGAAATGGCTTATCTGCCTCAAGAAAATCACTGAAAGATACGCTTACGTGTTAAGGAGGAGCCTGAATGACCTAGGGGACAGGTAGCAGGTGACTGTTATTTGGAGGCTGGTGTATTGTACCCAGTGCTTTTTACGTTGGCTAATTTGATCACACTATTGTATCCATCCATTGGGTTTTCTTCTTACACTTTGAGTGTACATTCCTCCGAACAGAGGCTATCCTTCTGTGTGACATAGTAGAAACTGTACTAAAGATTACTGCTGTTGCAATAAAATAACTTCATCTCTGAGCTGTTGGTTTAAATCCTGCTCAGATAAAAAGTGATGACATGTTCTTGTACTTTAAGCACCTTTTCATACAGTTAACACCTGTTCATGTAGTTCCCCATGGCTGTAGGTATTCAACACAGAGCTGTTGACACAGAGGGCATTGGCAATACTATTAGTATTTCATGTGACAAAATGCACCATTGAAACCTGCTTATGTTCATCATGAGATAGTCCCTTCACTTCAGGCAGGGTTGAAGCGTACACCTGGGAATAGTAAGGGAAAGCTGTTCACTGGGTCTACATACTACTAGGACTGTCAATCCAGTACTTTCCACAAGCTCTATAATAATGAATTTCTCATAATTATAAACCACAAATATTTGCATGTGTTTTAATAACATATGGCTTACATGTCTAATGTTTTTCATGCCACGCCTCAGTATTTTAAACAATAGAAAAAACAGATATATTAAAAATCCTCTGCATGTGAACATACATTTTGATGTCGTTCAACATGATTTCATGCCAAGAATGCATGGTACAGTTTTCCATTTTGCCATTGCAAAGGTCTTTATATTTTCTAGACTAAAAAAGGCAATGCATAGACTTAAAAGTTTAGCTTTTTCATTTAGGGCTGTACTGTAGTAAATACCTTTCAGACTTTTATTTGTATTTCTTTATGGCAAGCGTTACATCTAGCTTCTCAGCACTGAAAGCAGAATTGAAATTTCGCTACATGTGGGGAAGCAATAGGAGTGGGGCTGAGAGGGAGAGCTGGAGGGAAGAGGCTTGCTGCTTTTGCTGCTGCTGGGGGAAGGGTGAATGTTAGCTGTTGCTGCTGTTGGGAATAACAGCTCCCACCACAGTCCCATATATTCTGTAATTCCTGCAGCAGCAGGCGCCAACCTGATTTTCAGGGCTTTGTTATTGGCAAAGTAGCAGTGAGAGCATGGCCATTTTTCACCCCCTCCTGTTCCCTCTCCCCCTTTAGCAATCTGCTGCTCTAGGAACTGCCTTTGCCTGTAACTAACCCTGGCAAGTGTCACATGATGTTACAGATAATACTACATGCTTTAGTTTTGCATTTTATGAGCACACAACTACTATTGCTGCAAACTGCCTTGCACCTTTTTCTCTAATGCTAACAATAAGATTCCAAGTTTTCCCACTGTGTTTCCTTTTCTGCATGTAAACAGTAGATTGCAACATTTATTTAAATAGAAAAAAATGTGTTTTATCAATCCCAGCAAATACATGCAAATGCCCACTAAAACGAAAAGATGCTTCAATGGATCAAATACATTATAAAGAGGTATCTGGTTTTTCACATTAAAAGTTCTGCCTCATTTAGATGTGAAAGTACTAAAAGGTAGTTTGATTTCTAGAAATTGCCTGACTTGAATTCTGTGTGCACTTCAGTGAAGATGCAGAATATTTTCATAGCCAAGAAGACAGTCAGCATTTCCAGTTCAGCTGTTTAAGTCAGATACGTGACTTAGCTATACCAAGCACTTCAAAAATCTATATGAGCTGAAAATGATCTTCTGTCAATGTACCTGGGAGTGATTCCATCTGCAATTATGTGAGTCAGAGTTTAGCTTTTAATTGGAGCAGGAGTGAGCTCTTTGTTTTGTGCCATCTGTGCTGTAATTTCTTTCAAGCACAAGTGCTTTTAAATAGCTGAACTCCTTGATTATTTATTTATTTTATTAAATTAATAATTATGTTAATAACTTTGGCATGGGATTTACATTGGTCAAAGACATATCTATTTCTTACAAGAGTAATGTAAGAAGGGTATATGTGGAGCACCCACTTAATGTACTTATTTCACGGTGAGATTACAAATCCTGTTTGGTTCGTAAGATAGTGTGAGCATCTTGGGCGGCGAGTATTGTAGAAAAGCAATTGTACTTTTGCCAGTGTACCTCTTGTAAAGGTCACTGATGGAAAAGCCCATTCTACAAAAACTGTGGTTCATGAGGTACCTCCCTCAAAAGTGTTGAAACTGAGTTTCTGTGGGAAGAATAGATGGAAAGGAGAGAAAGAGATGGAGAGTGCTAGTATGCATGGTATGTAATCTGCTATCCATTCACAATCTGGCACGCTTCCATTGCTAAGAGGAAACTGAAACATGTACACTTTCCTTTTTACTCCTGTGAAACAAACCACAGAACCCCTTAATGCATAGGGTAGCGCTAGTCATACGGATCTGTCCCCTGTACATATGTAAATTACATACAAAATGCACATGATCACTTTCACTGGAATGCAGTCATGGGAAAAATATGTCACAGCCCCTTTCTTTTCACGCCATCAGGATTTTAGGGAAGAATATACTACAGAGAAATGCTGTATAAAGATTTCTTTGATCCTTAAAGAAATGCTGCTGTGTTGTAGATGTGGGTAACATTTGTTTAAACCAAGCTTAATTTTTCCTATATCCTTTTAGTTCTACATTTATATTTGAGAATGGAAAAAAAAATCAGATTAATGCATAAATCTGCTGTTGAATATATATCATGACAATCATTTTCTTATCTGCATATTGTGAGAATTGCAGCTCCCCTCTCCACTTGTGACTACTCTGATGGTTGCTAGGCACTGCCGTACATACTGCAGGATATACATCCGACTGTTGACAGTCTGACGTAACTCCGGTGTAGGCCTAGCTCTTCTGAGTGTTGTGAACCATGTGTCAGGTGGTCCTGTCCAGCAGTGTGTACAAGGAGGTATTTCACTTAATTCATTTGACTGGATGTAGGATTCTTAAGGGATTAACAAACAGGAAGAAATACTTTATTGGCTTATTATTTCAGTGCCTGACACCCTCATATTCAGACTAGTGTTTAGAAAAGAGAAAGAGGCTACTAGTTCTGGATCACCGATGGAGAAAGTATCTCTACCACCTGGTACTGAGGAAATGCCACATTTCTAGTATCTTTAAATCCCTGAAGATAAGAAAACAACTACCCATCCACAGTATCTGAAAACTGTCCCTGTAAAGCTGGCATTATGGCTGTTGTCAGGTTTTGTACAATACATGGAATATTTGACTCCTGGTGATCTCAATCTGTCACAGCAGAGCTAACCAACTCCTATCGGTGTGAAGCTCTAAAGATAGCGCTTTAAAAAAAGATGGCATCCTTCTTTAATTTTAAAGTTAAGAAGCCCTTTATGCCTCTGTATAATCTGCTCAAATACTCCAGAGGCAATTATGTACTGCATTATGGCAGATTCAGCTTATCACTTGACTGCCGTGCCTATCGTAGGACCATCACCACCTGATTTATTTTCCCATAACACAGATTGCAGTCCCATCATATTAGACCGGGACCTTGTTAGAGTCCTGTGGCCTGCCCATGTTGAAGCAGATGTGAGACATGCTCCCAGGTGTGCCAGCCAAACACACCTGAGGTTACCGGAGAGGTCTGACTAACTCAAATGACACTCTCAAATAAGCAAGGAATCAAACTGTCATCTGGAATGTGTCACTTGAGCAGGTAATCCCGTAGCATTGGCCATAGTGCACTTGCTGGCATTCTGGCTCTTACTGCGTTGTGGTTATAGATACTGCATGCTGCTTCCAAGTGTGCACACAGCCAATTACAGCGTATCAGTCGAGGAACTCAAACTGTGGTACCTTGTTCCCTTGTGATAGACCATCTTCCTTACAGAGAAGTAGAAATCAAATTTCAAATAATCTCTTCCTCTTTTTTTTTTTTGTTTTGGGTTTTTTTTTTTCCTCAAAAAAGGCTGATATTGTAGGCTGGTACACAACTTCAAGCAATGTGGTCTCTTTATCTCAGTGAAAATGTTTTTGATAAGTGTGCGGGTTTGGTTTTTTTTTTAAGCAAGATCTGCAGATACATGGGCCTAAGGAGGGCTAAGAACCTTATTTTATTCCCTTATAGTCCTCATTAGGACTATAAGGGAATTATATTAAAATTAAAAATTTTAATATAAATTTATAATTATAATATAATTAAAATTTATTTAATTATATATTTTTTTAAAAAGGGGATTATATTAAAATATTATCTCCTGTGTCATATGATGTGGGACAGCCTTGCGAACTGCTTACTCCACTGCTGTGGAGGTCAGGGATCTGACTTCCCTTTCATTGGCAAGAAGGAAACTGGATAGAAAAGCGAAGAATAAACACAGACTCCAATGGAAGCTAAATTTCTCTTATTGGTACCCCAGAACATCTGAAATTGTTCCTTAGAAACAGTATTTTGTGCATTGTTATACAGCATGCTTGTAAAAGTGCAGATAGATGACAAACTTTTCGGAGAACAAAATAAATCAGTGTACCATCCAGGTACCCAGAACTTCATATTTTGGTAAAGTGTCTGGTCCATTATCAGAGTATCTTTCCATATCTATCTACTCAGTCCCTAAACAGAGAAATTATGACACTAGCTCATACACCCCACTTGACCTTGTCTGGTATCAGGACCTGTAGCAGTTTTGTACCACAGGATATTTTTATCAAAATTCACATCTGGTTCTTTACTTGTACCCAGAAATAGATAGTCTAGAAATGTATTACATTTTTTCTGCAATGAGTAGCAAGCAACCCATGTCCATCTGTCTCTTCCTGCCCCTTCCTGTTCAGCATCAGTCTGCTTTTCTGATCCGGATTAATGAGAGGATTTTCTTGCCCTCATGATGCAGAAACACAAGGCATTTTCAGAGTTTACAATCCAAGTGACTATACATTGCAGTATTAAATGGAGGAACTGCGATGATTGCTGGACTTCTTGCTTTGCTGGCAACAGTGTAACATTTATCTTCTAATGTTTTAGCTGGTATTAATTAGCCTCACAAATATTTAACAGCATCTCACTTAATATCTTCTCTTTGGGGAACAAGGAGAAAAGAAGAGAGGCCAGGAGTAAATTCCTAGAGGAGAAATATGAAAATAGTGGAAAATACTAATCTGTCACAAATACAGCAGGATAATATTTTCTGGTACTCTTTTCCCCCAAAATTTTTAACCATTGTGTAGAAAAGAACTGTATTGATTTATCAAAGAATAGCCATTGCTGTAGTTAAAATCATGTCTGTTTGATTCACAAGCTAAAGCTGCCCTAGGTCATCTTTAATTAGGGCCTGATGTGTTTCAATATTTAATCAGATGTCAGAAAACAACTTAGATCACAAACAAGTTCTGAATATATCCTGCATGAACTGAGAAAAAGGTTGGGAGAGAAGGGATGTCAGCTCTCTACCTTTAATGTATCTATTAAAATAGATTCCAGTTATGCATCTGTCAGTGTTTTTATTAGCTACTTTTATTTCAGTATTCATCCTTTTAGAAGTGTTTACATCTAACATACTAAATGTACATATTTCAGTCAAGCCGGTGTCAAACAGTAAATCCAGCTAGTTCAGCCAGTGCTCTAAGACATAAAACTGTACTTTCAGACCTTACTGTTACACTTGTATGTAGTGATGGATGTGCCACAGCATTGCAACCACAGAGGCTGTACTTACGGAGCTGCACATTCTCCCTGCTGTTGCAGTCTATACCATGGACCTGGGGAGTTCTGCCAAACACTGCCGTCTTCAGTACAAATTCTCCAGGTACTGGATTTGGGTTCCTAACATGTGTCCTCAAGTAGGCAGCTTACTGGTAATTACATCAAATGTTATTTGATGCTGAAAGTTATTCAATATCTGTTTAGAATAATTAGTCTATTAGAGTTTAAATCTATTAAACTTTTCAAATGTAACAGATAGATAACCTCTTAGGGCACTATAAGTGTAAGGTAAGAGATACTATGGAGCTTGTCAAGGAGTTGTATTGCTGTACTTGTAAACGCAGTGATTTAAGAGGACAGGCTTTGATTCCTCACCTCTGAAAATAAGTAAATTTGTTTCTGTCACACTGTGGGTACATATTAAAAAAAGATGAACTCAATAGGAGGTACTAATCAGTTTTCTTTCAGGGAATATGTAAGCACTTTAAAGATTTTGATGTTTATGCTACATTTTAAACAAGAAAATGAAAGATTGAAGTTAGCATCTTTTTTGTAAATTTTCAAACAGTATATAACCTTCTGCTGTGGGAAATTTTTCTGTACGTGGTTCTGTCTGTCGTTCTGAAACACTAAAGTCCTTACGCTATTTCCTCAAACAACAGGTGTAATAATGTAAACCAAGAGATTTTTAAGAAATAGCTTACCCTTTCTGTGATGCTACAAAAAAGCAAAGCGCCACTGTTTAGCTGAGATAACCTGGGATATTTTCCACAGTCATTGGAAATCCCGTTCCTCTGGGGCTATTCCTAGCTTTGTTATTGTTTTGGGGGTTTGGGTTGGTGGTTTTTTGTTTGTTGTTGTTATTTGTTTTTTTCCCAGAGAACATTGGAGAGTTATTAGAGTACTGCTTAAGAGGAGATACCTCTTTGAACTGCACTCTGGACAACTACGATGGTGATGCCCTCCTTCAGGTTTAGGGATTCAGGACTGCAAAGAGGCAGCATGCTAACTCGCAAAGCCTTATTGTTGCAAGGAATAATTACTATTTTTTTTCTTGGAAGATTTGCATGCTCTCTTGGGCTACTGAACATCAATCAAGTCAATTGCTCGTTTTCACAAAACATGACAATAGCTATTTAATATCAACTGCTCAACTAGCCAAATGTCTGATGGCTGAATTACACGGCAATTTCTCTCTCCCATTCATTCTGCGTACTTGTTTCACTGACAGCCATCCATCTGCCTGGCGCTTGGGGCCAGAGGCGCTGCCGGAGCGTCACCCGCACAGGAGCCGCTCCTGGCTGCCCAGCTCTGTTCTCTGCTTACTGCCAGTTAACAAAGAATGTCGAATTTATTCATCTAAAAGGGCTGCCGAAGAGCTTAAGGCAAAAAAGGGACCGCGGCCTACTCCGCCACCGGCGCCGGCCACCCTGCGCGGGACCCGACGCGGGGACTTCACTCCTGAGGGCCCGGCGGGGAGCCAGGCCCCGCCGACACTGGGCCCGGGCCGCTCCTCTCACAGCGCCGGGGGCAGAAGGGCTGAAGAAGGCCGGAGGGCCGCGTGTGTCCCCTGACCCGCCCCGGCGGACGGCGCTCGCCGCAGGACTAACGACTCCGCCGCTCCCGTCGGCCGGCGGCGCGGGGCGGGGCCGGCGGCGGAGGGGCGGGGCCGCTCCCTCTCGTTTCCCAGGGTGCACCGGGCGCGGTGGCTGTCTGGCCACGTCCCCGGGCCACGTCGCTCGGTGCCCGCTGAGCTTACGCCATCTTCGCTCCCCGGCTCCGGGCTGCGCTGCCGCCTCTGCCGCCGCCATGAACATCTTCCGCCTCACCGGGGACTTGTCCCACCTGGCGGCCATCATCATCCTGCTGCTCAAGATCTGGAAGAGCCGCTCCTGCGCGGGTGCGTGCGGCAGGCCGCTGGGCGGACGAGGGGAGGGCGGCGGGACCGGCCGGGCAGCTCCGGGCCGCGGTGCCTGAGGGGAGCCTCGCTGGGGGCTGGGCGCCATCGCCGCCTTCTCGCCGCGGCGGAGGGGTGCTGCGATCGCCTCTGCCGCCCTTTAGGGACCGCTCCCTGAGGAGAGCTCAGCCGATCCGGTGGAGGGGCGGGGGGCAGCGCGGGGGGGGGTCCCGCCTGCCCCGCTTGCCCAGGAGGCGGCTGTGGTAAAGCGGGGAGAGGCGGGGAAGGGGGGATTGTCCCCCCCCGAGGCGCGCCCTGGAGGCCCCCAGGGCGGGAGGGCAGAACTCTCCCCGGGCAGGTGAAAAGGGACGATCGCTCCTCTCGGCGCAGTGGAGAGGGGGCTCAGCCCTCGTCCTGACCGACCTCCCTCCTAACTTAGCCCCCTCCAAAACCATGGTGTGGGGAAGCGGCTGGGCAGCCGGGGGGGAGGAAGGGGGAGCCGCATCCTCCCCTCCGGCGTGGGGGTGCACTCGTGGGCGCTGCGATTCTGTTACAGGCTTAGCGGTTGCCATTATTTATACTTCAGTCCCTGAGCACCACCGCTTCGGTTGTCCCCGGGAGGGTCGCTCCTTCCTTATGTAACTGCCCGGCGGCGAGCGAATGAATGGGGAGGCAGGTTTGGAGGAGGGGAGGGCGGGAGGAATGCGTCCCTCGCGGGGCGGGCAGCCTCCCTCCCCTCCCCGCGCCCGGCCGCTATCGGGAAAGCAGACGGAGCTTATTCTCTCGCCTTCCCTGACAGCGCACAGCCTTCCGTCTGCGTGTTGACTGGGCAGCTTTAAGCGCCGCTCTGGCGCGTGAAAGCTGGTTTTGGTGCAGCGTTGGGAGCAGCTGACTTGCAGTTTGCAGATCCTGAAGTTTCCCTCGCTCTCTCCCTTTCCCTCCGCGCACTGGTTTGCACTCGCAGCTGACTAACGCGCCTTCTTCTTCCCTTTTGTTTTCACCTCTCGCTGCGGTGACACTTAAACGGTGATCCGTGCCGTTTTTCAGGCTTCTGGGGTGTTTTCTTGTTTGCATGACCAGCTGCAGCAGAAGGCTGTAGGGGAGCGGTTCCAGGCGGGAGTGAATAGGCTTTCAGTCGAGATCCTGGCCTGCTCTGACGTGGCAGCGGGAGAGGTGTGGCGGGGAGGGAGCTGGGTCCCGGCCGCCCTCCGGGCTGGGCCCCGGGAGAAGCCCTGCTCCCGCGGCTCCTCCGCCAGCCCGGGTGAAAAACGCTTGTTCTTCCTCCCGTGTTTTGTACGTGCTTGCTCGAATTCCATGTGATGTGGTTTGCTTTTTCTCTTGTAGTGTACGGTGTGGTGGCTGGAGGGAATTGCAAGCAGTTCTTATAACTGCAGCATAGCTGATTTCTTTCAGAAACCTAGGAGTTGTTGTAATTCAAAACGGGCATTTCGGTGCTCTGTGTATTACATGGATCAGGGCACCGACCTGGAACTACCGTTTTTGCTGTGGACTGGGGTTTGACTGTGAGCTTGACTTTGCCTTCTCTCCAGTGAGCTTCTTCATTAGTGAGAGTGATTATTCTTGAAATCGGTTTGCCATGCGTTGACATGAAATGTCGTTCAAATACCGAGTTAACACTTGTACAGATGTATCTGTAAAGTCTTCAGTTAAGAGCGTGAAGAATTAGTTTAAGCTGCAACCTGAAAGAACTGAGAATGGGGAAATGAAAGAGATTTGCGCTACAGGTAAGAGGAAGTACGGGTTCTGCATGTTTTCATGTCAAGTCATTTTTTGCTAATCACTTGATAGTGCAAAAGAAAAAAAATAGTACATGAATAGGTTTGGTTTTAAACACACGTAAAGTAAAAACTGTTCTTAGCTTTACAGAAGAGCTCAAGCAAATGACTCCATGGTCCAAATGCAGTGGTAGCGCAGAACTATTGTTTCTGAGGTCGTGGAGCTCCTTCCCAATGAACTTTCCTGGCTCAAGCTCTAGTGGATCAGGAATGCAGTCTGGATCTGGCAGGAGAGGGCTTGGCCTTCTCCAACTCTTCTGTAGAGTTATGTCCTCCACCTTACTTGAGAAATGCAGTCAAGATTACAAAGAACAACAGAGTTAATGATCTAAAAACTAAGTATCTTTTGCTGTCTGAAGAAGGAAAATGAGAAATTCTAGTGCAAGACTGGAATTCAAATAGGGTTTTAGCCAAGAGATTCGTAAGTGACCTTTGGACATGAGGTTATTTACACAGTATAGTACAGTGTAACCTAGTCCTATCTTTCTGCTTAAAAAGTGATTTGATGTTGTTTTCCTTAAGCCAGTTGTGATTGAGGATCTCTGTTAATAGGGATTTATTCATAAGAAAGTAGACTTATACCAATCATTATCTTTGGTACTGCTTTCTCCAACACAGAAAAGTAAATGGGCCTATATTACATAGGGCCCTTAACTCTTCCCTTTACCAAATTAGCCAGCGTCCCTGAACACAAACAAACATGCATGGACTCTTTCAGTAGAAAATGCCTGCTTCATTCATGTTCCTGAGCAAAAAAATGAAATGGGGATACGTTTGTCTGGGATTGGGGTTTTTTGTGTCTTCCAGTTCTGCCTGAGTCCTTAGGAGTACATCCAGATCCATGTTACTTCTGTGAGATTAGTGTCTTGAGGCCTAACAAGTTTGTCTAGAATGAGAAGAGCACTTCAAAGGAGCATGAGATTTTATTTTTGGGGCTCCATCCTGTTCCTTGTAGTGGTTTGTTGTTGTCAGTTGTGGTTTCTACTAATAAAAACTTCATAAATATATATTTGCATAAAATATGTTTGTAAAGTCATACACAACAATAACCCCTAAATAGTTACTGGCTAATGTTGAACAGCTGCTAAATGCCTCTTGTTAGTGGGCTTTCAGTGATTCCTTTACATTGCATGTTAGAGCAGTTCATAAATTAAATAAACTTACACCTCATGGTTATTGGTGACTAAGGAAAACTGGGTAAATCAGCTGCTGCTTTAACTGTGCACTTTTGAAGCAGTAGAAGCTTAGAAAATAAATAAAGGCTTCTAACTGATTGCTAAACTGTAGGCTGTGATCCATGAAGAGCTGGCAAACCACATGGTGCCGACTCCTCTCTTCTGGTTGCATCTGTGTGTGTCTGAGGCCTTTGTTCCAAGAGGAGCTCAGAGGCTTGTAAAAGCAGCTGGAAACGAGAGGGAGACAGCCTGTGTACCTCTGCTGCAACCTGCTGTTTTCTGAAGACACATCAGTCCCCATTTTCTTTCCTGAGAAGGGACTCCTCTAATTGAGGAAAATAGGTGAGGCTAGGATAATCTGCATTATGAAGCAGTCTGTTGTCAGTGTTTGACAAACTTAATTTTTTTTCCCTAATTCAGTCAATATGTTAAAAAGAGAACAAGGGGAGAGCAAATCAAGTCATGATTTCAGAGCTGGCAGGGAAACCATTTTTTGCATGACTGGTTATTTGAGTTTCCAAATTTAGAATTTGGAAAAAAGTTTGCCACTCCAAATAAGAGCTCAAAAATAATTACTAGGAGCTGTGGAGAATGTAGCAGGTAACTCCATTATTGACTTCATGTCATAATTAGGAAATTCATGAGACTTGGAAGAATCCTGTGCTTTCAAACATTGTCATGTTCAGCCTGTATTTTCTAATCCATTCCAAGTCAAATTAGATTGTTTGCACTGCAAATTACTGCCCGAAAATTGATTTGCTTTTCTCAGTGTCATTTGTCAAGCGTTAAAGGTGACCTGCAGTTGCAAGGCTGTCAAATTTTATGCTGAATACTCTAAAAACAATAGTGTAGATAGTAAATGTGTAATACTTTTGCTAGGTAATGTAGCTGTCTCACAGTTTTGTTTGTGTCTACTATGGACCAGGTCATATGCTATGTTGAAGAGTTTGGACAATACTTTGCCATAGGCTGCTGTCAATTTGTCTGTATTTTCTCAAAAAATGCTGCTTTAGGTAGGTTTGGAATTTCTTCTCTCTCTTTGAAGGAAAATTTTCCTTCATTCTCAATTGACAAATTTGTGTTTACAGTTAGGTTGGGTTTTTTAAATTGAAAGTACAGGATTCTTAATGTTAGTATTTTATTAGCAGAACCAAATAAGTTGTGGTTCTGTGGCTGATGTGGACTTCATACTGAACAAAACTACTTTTTTTTTATTATTAAATACTTCAAAAAGTCTGTGAAGATTCCATGACAAAGTATGGATTGGCGTTCCTTAGAAAAACTTTAGTTTGTAGATTCTATGGTTGTGATACGTAGTTCATGGTTACTAAGTAGTGTACGCACTCCACAGCCAGGCTGACTGAATGCCTCTGCTGCTGCCTATCGCTCTTTACCTAACTCACAATAGCAAGATTAAGTTGATGAGAAAGTACTACAATTTCAGCTCTGCTGTTCTCCCTGGTGTGAAAATCAGCTGAGCTTTTGAATTGAAGTTTCATGCTATTGCTTTTTGCCAAACTAGAGTGCAGAAGTTGAAGGAGTTTTTCCACGTGTGAGGATGAAACAAAAATGAGAGATTTGACTCTTTGAAATTTGAGCCCAGAGCTTGGGAAGAAGAAATAAAAATGTGGGTTTTTTAGCTCAAGAACTAGGTAATGTTTGTGAGAGTAAAAGGAAAGGGAGAAGGATGAGAATAATGGCAGTGTAGTCTCAGTATATTGCAGTTAACAACCATGAGCCAAGGTCACTGCTGTGACAGGTATATTGATATATTTCCTGAAGTTTTGAAATGCATCAAATTCATAGAGCAGAGTGTTTACCTGTTTCCTCCCTCTGTTTTTGCTAGTGGTATAGATCTTACTTTCTCCCAGTTTGCCTGTCTCTCCATAGTTCTTTGGCTTAAACTTTGAACTTTGCCTAGTCTAGCCTACTTAACTTGAAAATTACTTTAAACTTGTCTTTAGGACGTGTTTCAGGAACATTTGACTAATCTATACTGAATTTTGAATCTTTAAATACTGAAAGCCTTAAAAATTACACCTTTTGGGTTGGGGGGGAGGTGAGGCTGGCAATGGGTTAGGGGAATTTGTCAAGTATATTACTTGTATTTATGTGACAATACATTCATATCCAAATTTATAGTGGTTATCAATAATGTATCTTATATGCTTTTTTTGCTGTTCACAGTTATTTACTAAAAGAAAATAGCATGCTAAATAATTTAACATAACTATATGCTATAGCATGGTGCTGTGCTGTAATCTGTCTGGGGGGATTTCTTTGTCCTGGAGGTTTTGACCTTAGGACAGCGTTGCTTGCCGAGAGGTTTTATTAGCATGAGAGCAGGGCTCTGTCAAGGGTTGTAATGTCAGCAAGCACACCTGGGATGCAACTGAGAGTGCTGTTTCAGCTCTCTTTGCAACGTAGTTCTAGTTCAAGAAATGTCAAACTTTTTTTTTTTTCCCTGAACTTTGGGAAGTGGTTTGTTTGTGTGTGTGTGGATGTGTTTTGTTGTTGGTTTTTTTTTTAATACTTACAGCTTTTGTTTTATAGTTTTACAGTCTGTATAACTGTAGGTTTTGAGGCGTTTGCTTGTTTTCTGTACTACAGTTGCTTGTGGGCAGTTGGGTTGTTCTGCAAGTAGTACATTAGGCTCACCTTGTAGACATTTCACATATGCAAGCTGAAAACAAAACCCCTTTCTAATTGTTACTGTTTCAGCCATTCCTGTACTTTATGTATAAACATAAAGTTCCTTTCATCAGGGGCAGCTTATTCAGTGTTTCTTAAGCTGGAGTGAAAAAGGAGTTCAATAACCATAGCAGATAGCCTTTCTTCTAATTGCTTTATGGCACTGTTAATAAAAGCCTTTCTCAGAAATATCGCTGTATAAGGGGACAAGGATTTTCAGCCTTGCATCATAACCCTCTTCTAGAGAATATTTTTCCCTCTTGTTGATTGAACCATATTTGCATGCTTAGCTGAACAGATTCAGATATTTTCACCCTGGATGACTGAAAACAAGAATAATTGGAATAACAAGATAGAGGCGCAGGCAACGTTGTTTTGTCCCCCTGCTGTGACACACCACCACATCAGTATTATGGAGCGATGCTTCACCTCCATTTTCAGAAGCTTTTAGTGACTGATTGTGCAAAGCTTTTATGCTTCTAACTCTGCTCTAGTGGCTGAAGTTAAGTACAAACAAATGTTTTGATGTTGGGGCTTTGGCCTAAAATCGAAAGTTACTTTGAAGATGCAATGTAGATGTCTGTCATTTTAGCTTACTTCTCTCTTTTTATTTTGTTATAGTACATAGTAACGTCTGGTTTTGACTGTTTGATAAAACTTTTTCCCCCACCATGTGGTCAGTTAAGTTTCTGAATTGAATTGCCTTAGGTTTTCAAATCACTTTATTCCTTTAAAATCACATTATTGGTGCTAGCATATTTTCTGATTATCCCTGGATCTGTAGTATTTATTGCCCTTGTACCTTTCCAACTATTCAGCAGCTAAAGAACGTACTGAGGCATGTGACAGCATTCTGAGAATTGAAAGCTAATGCAGCCTTGTCGCATAGTGCCCAATGTAATGCAGAACAGATAGCATAATCTACAAAAATATCACCTGCAAGCTATCTGCTGTGAGTAACTTCTAAATCTTGTGTAGTGCTAGCACCTTTTCCAGTACAATGGTATATAGGCAACTTACATTCGCACTACTGAAATACATGAACTTATAGTTCTTTTGTACAGCTTAGTTCTGGAAGCATGGATTTTGTCCTAGTTTTGTAATCAACTTGCTTAGCAATAAAGGATATATCCTTTCTCATCCTTGGCATCAAGTGTTTTAAAGCACATAATCACTTTTTGAATAATTAATTATTTCCTTTATCGCTTTAGGTATTTCTGGGAAAAGCCAGCTTCTGTTTGCACTGGTCTTCACTACCCGTTATCTGGACCTCTTCACTTCATTCATTTCATTGTATAACACATCTATGAAGGTAGAGTATACTGAAGAGTTAGAAAAGCTAGTTATGTTGCATGCAGAGTGCATAATTTCATTAATAAAAGCCTCTTTAAATGGCCCCTTTAAATGGTCCACTGCACAGTTACTACCGAATAAGTTCTAGGCAGGCGTTGGAGAAAGAATGTGGAAAATGGACTCAAAACCCTACTTTTTTCTACACTATACATGCAATTTTTAAAAACTGTTTGTATGGAGACTGACATTTAGAACAAATGCCATTTTGGTTATTGAAAATAAAAGCTTTTGGGAAAATGGTTCAGATAAATTGTATTTCTCAACTGTGACATTAGAGCTTAAGTAAATCTCTTCTTATCCACTACAAGGTAAATCAGTATTCAAAATGCATTTCCAGAATTGTAGCTAGTGTCTGGTCAGGGCTGATCAAAAGTTGACAGGACTATGCTTTTAGGAATGTAGCTTCTGTCAGATTATACCCCATTCCCTTGCCCACTGAATGTTAGTGAGCCCAAATTTGTTATTTCTTATTTATTCCTGCAATTTCTGGTTCTGATTACGAGAAAATAAAGCAGTAGACTGGGAGAGTGCAGCATGTTTGTGGCACCGGTACAGATTGGTGCATTTGTGGCACCAGAGCAGACACCTTTTTAATCCAGTTCCTTTATTCTTGCATTTTCTTGATGCTCTTCAACTTTAGTTTAGAGGATAGTATAATGTTGCCGAGAGGAAAGACTAGATAGTCAATAATGCAAAATGTGCTGAAGAATTAGGGGAATAATACTGTAAAATAAAATTTTAGATCTTAAACCCACTCATACTGTTGTCTTCTAAGAAGTCACATGTGTATGCTTAAGTTTTAATATTAATATTCTAGATGAAGAACTGTGGATTAAGTAAAATATTATTGAAACACAAGCTTTTTTCCGATGTAATTTCTGAGAATATTGAAAGCTACTGCTGGGTGCACTAAAGGAGCAGCTAGGTTTTTTGCAATTTATTTATTGGTTGTGATCCAGGGTCATGACCATGTCTTTGTTCTGCAGCCCTCCTACCCAGAAAAGGAATGAATATGGGAGATGATGCTTGTGATACTCAACTTCATACTAAGCCAAGTCTTTCCAGTAATGAAAGAGTGGTCCTCTGTTCAAATACAATATTAACTTGCAAAATGGAAGCCTCTGTTACAGTTTCAAAGGTTACTGCTTAGAGAGACTGTTAGATGTAATTGGCTTTTCAGCCCATTATTGTAGTGCCAAGACAAAGCTGCTTGAGTGTTCTAACACAGCTTCTTGTTCTATTTACATATATTTAGGAGTATATAGCATTACACAGTTGTAGAGAACATGAACTGTTATACAAATAAGCTTACCCACAGCATAACTAAATGAACTTTCTAATCTGAGGAAAATGCTGTAATCGGCAGCAAAAAAAGTTGTTAATTTGTGCAGTGTTAGGATGTTCTTCAGTATTTTTAAAGAAATATTAATTAAGTTGCCAGTTTGCTGTATTTGTCTGGCAGTGATCATCAGATATGTAGGAAATTGAGTTTCTTTTGTGTTCCAGGAATATATACAGAAATACACAAATAGGCACTATCTGCCTTTCTTAATGACCTGCAGACTTTAATTTTTGTGATTTGTAGCATTCTGTATCTTATAGTTTCTTTTTCATGGTACCTGTATCTGAGTGTTGGATGCATTTCTGCTGGTGCACTCTGCAGTCATTTTTCTACCATTCTTTTATTTTGGTATCTTTAAAAATGAAAACTTCTGAGTGTCCCAAAACATGCTATAATTCTCATGAATAAATCTTTAATAAGGAGTTGGGGTTCATTCACACTTATTGTCTTGTATGATGATACCAATTACAATTAGATTACACCTATAGTAGGAATTACTTATATCTGATATCCTGTCCTTTATCTCCAGTCAGCCGGGGTGCTAGTGTAGTAAAGAGTCTTTGGATTCTGAGCTCCTTAGTATAGCATTTGTAGCATTTTGTATCTGTGAGCAGCGCTTTTAGTGATTAGTAGCATCTGCAAACAACAGGTCTTTAAATCTGTTACTTTTCCGTTGTAAAGAACCTATATTTAATGTGATAAATGGTTTGGAATATTTAATCTTTGTGATGAAACTGAGGCAGAAGCTAAACTATTTGTCTAGTCTACTGTACTATGTTGTCTCCAGGGCAATGTGAGCTCTGTCCTGATGATGGCAGATTGACCTTTAGAAAGTCATGTATTGTCTCTGATTCTGTTTTCTCATCTGTAAAATAAGGCTATTTGCCTATTCCATGGGGAATAGCTATGAAGTCTACTGTACCATAACAATTAAAAATGGTAATGTTAGACATCAACGGAAATTGAAACTGAATTATTGGTTCAATGCTTCTAGCAGTCTGTTAGTTTTGCAGGTTTTATGGCCTGTTGGTTGGTGGAGAACACTGGCCACTTGCCACTCTTCAGATTTTAGAGCTGTTTAAAGGTCTAAATCAAATCAGCTAATTTGTAATATGTTAAATGGCTGAGTCTGAATGGGGCTTATTGAATAGGTTTTTAACTGCCGCATGAGCCACACCACTCCCAGGCTTTTTGAATGTAAAAAGACCCCTTCCATCATTATTGCATGTATGCACGTGCACGTTTTTAATGTAAATGTTCTGGGCCAGTGCTTCCCCTGCAGGAGCAGAAAGGGTATTCTTTCTCCAGTCAGTTCCTTAGTTCTGTCTACTCGGGAAAGGGTCTTTAAAGAAACTTTGGACAGTCACTTCAAGCAGAGGAAAGATGATGCTTTTAAAGCAACAAAACCAGTAGAGCCCCATCATTGGTTTTGAATTACTACTCTGCTGAAAAGAGTTAAATACCACCACATAGCCTGGAACTGCAAAGGCACATAAACAAACAGTACAAACAAACAAGACAGCCCTTATTCCTCTTAGTGCCTGGGAATATCTTTGTTCAGTGAGTTTGAACTAATCCTGCAATCTCTGTGGGTTGTTTTGTTTTTTGTTTTTTTCTTTCCTTGCTCTCTAGCTTATCTACATTGCTTGCTCGTATGCCACTGTGTATCTGATCTACATGAAATTTAAGGCCACCTATGATGGAAACCATGATACATTCAGAGTGGAGTTTCTGATAGTTCCTGTTGGTGGACTCTCGTTTCTTGTCAATCATGACTTCTCTCCTCTGGAGGTGAGTTGATTGTGGGCAGGCGGTTATACTTTTTTTCTCTAAAATATTTAGAACATGAAGATGAGCATTTTTAGGCTGATTGAGGAATGCTTGAAAGATGCCTATGTTTAGTAGGTTCAGGCTAATCCTGTTTCCTTAATGCATCTTTACAGTGTAGATTTCTGTGAAAATTTAAGGCCCTTCAGGAGACTGGCATTATTATCAACATTGATTATTTTATTAAGCAGAAGACTGTCTTTTTCCCAGTATACTCTGATGGTTATATTCAAAGTATCCTTCCTTTTGTTATATTTGTTAAAGAAATGCCCCAGAATGCAGTTTGTGAATAGTTGGTGCCACCTGGTGAAAACAAAAAGAATTATAATACTACTTAAATTTTGTAGAATTGCAAATTGTCTAGAGTATTAGAAAGAACTGCATTATATTTGAAATGCAGCTATGTGTTTTCCTATCAGAAAAATTACATTAAAAATGTAATTATAGAGAGTTCAAACAGGTAATTTTTCCCACTAAACAGAGAATAACTTTGAATGCTTATTTTAAGTGGACTGAACTGCGTTTTTATATTTATTGGAGTTAAATTATTTTATTAGAGAGTAAAGGAATTTTAATTGCAACACTTTGAGACATTATTTAAAATTTTGTTCTGTATTAACTCATGCTTTAAACCAGTAGATTAAAAAAGTTGGAAGAACATGGGGAAAAAGGACTTCATCTTCCCTGAAGCTTTTCACAGCACTAGCTCTGTAAGCTGTATTTCATGGTACTGTGAATCCTGAACTGATGGATGCACCTAAGTTTCCTCATGAGTAAACCTATGCCTGCCAGCTCACTAGACAGCTGGTTTGGAGAGTCTGTTGTCTGCCAAGAAAGTTGTTCCGTCATACAGTCCCGTGGTTGATTATGAAGCTTTCACTTAGTTTTCCCTGTACCAAGGATAGTTTGCCAAAATACTGCACCTCTTCATAACATTGTTAGAGTGAAAAGTCAAGCCAAGTCAAATATCTTCTTTGCTTCTGTTATCAGTAAGACAGTTGAATATACCTGTTTTTTTTCCTTTCAGATACTGTGGACCTTCTCCATCTATCTTGAATCTGTTGCTATTCTCCCTCAACTTTTCATGATCAGCAAAACTGGGGAAGCAGAGACCATCACTACTCACTATCTTTTCTTCTTGGGTCTGTACCGTGCCTTGTACTTAGTCAACTGGATTTGGCGCTACTATTTTGAGGGATTTTTTGACCTCATAGCTGTTGTTGCTGGTGTGGTTCAGACCGTTCTTTACTGTGACTTCTTCTATTTGTATGTTACAAAAGGTAAGTCGTGCAATAACTTCCAGCTTCAGGTTGTGGAATGTAGCAATTAACACATTCATTAGGGATCTGCTATATTGACATTACTAGGACGTTTATTCTGTGTGCAAATTATGGCTGAAATCTCCTTGATAGATTTACCAAGTACACTTTTTGCTAGTGTCAGGCATTTCTGAGGATTGTTTTGAGTATGGATAGAACTTATGGTCTGATGAACTTAATTGACAAATTTAAAATAAGTATGGCTAAATACATGTTGCTGTTGTCTTCCATCGATAAGCATGATCCTCATGCTTCTCCTGATAACACAGACTGTTTTGTGCAGATTCCACACTTACAGACAATTTTCTCAGTGTTTTAAATACCTTAAGAGTCCAAAGGATTTTGGATGTTTCTGTTTATGCTAAGTGTAGTAGCAGTCATTTCTGCTGGGTACATTAGTTATTCTGCCCTTATTGATATTTCAGCTTCCATCATATAAACACAAAGCTATATGGGACTGTTATTTTAGTCACAGCTCCTTAAGAAACCACAGTCATAGGCTAGTATGTCCTGAGGATGACAAGTGAGAATTCCAGGGTGCCACAAGAGGGCAGGATTGGAATAGTTGTTAATTCATCATAGTTTTCCCAGTATGTATTGGAGAGAGAGGGGCAAGCTTGGGAGGACTCTGCAGTGCTCCCATTTTGTAACAAAGTGACTCTCTGTGATAGGTTTTGGTCCCTTTGAAGTTTTAACAGTGTGTGCTTCTCCTAATCACATCTTTGTTTTGCTAACTGTTTTCTTTCCTACTTTTCCTTACAGTACTCAAGGGAAAGAAGCTCAGTTTGCCAGCGTAAGTGCCAAAAAAACCATCACCAGCATCTGTCCTTTTGGATGCTTGGACAGAACAATCCTTATCACAAGCAAAGGCGAAGATGCTTGAGACAGAAAGTCAGAAACACAGCTCTTTATAGTGCAGGTAGTCATCAGCGGCTCTGTAAGAACGGAGGAAAAACAACCAGCAGATTTCTGTTTGATGCATCTTGCCTTTATCTTTTTTATTACTATGTATAAAGATTTTTTACATAAAGAAACTTATACTGTATTAATAAATTCAGTGTATGGTTTCAATTGGAATAGTTCCAAAAGTGAGATTTTTGTGAGATTGTTTATGACCAGGAACAAGTGCAAACTTTTTTTTTAATTTTCAAGAATTTCTTTGAAATTACTGATTCTTTTTTTTTTTTTTTCAGTGCACAGATATGTGCATCCTTGATGGATGGTAGTCATCTGTTCTTTCCCTTTGATTCAATTTTCATTCCACTATATTTATTTTTTTCCAAAAGGTGAATATATGTCAACTCTAAATCTGAAACCACCAATGTTTGATGTGATGTGCTGGTGCCCAGTCTTTGTGCCATCTGCTGACATGGAGTTCCTATTTAAAATATATGTTGGTGCAGGAAGGGGAACAGTCATGTTTTGTAGTTGTTCCCCTTCTAAAACAGGCTGATGGCAAGAGGACAGTAAGGAAATCTCTTGAGGCCACGAGGATGGGCCCTTTCCTGTTTTGCCATGATGTTTGGGAAGGTAATCCCAATCACGAAAGCACTTGGCAGCGCAGGTCGTGAAGGGTAAGAGATATGGTTGTGTGGCTTAGCGGCAAATATTTGTGACTGTATTCTTTGTTCAGGAAAAGAAGGTTAAATATCTTGGATGTACAGCCCTGCTACACCATTGCAGCTATAGAAATGGGAGACTTGCAAGTTGTTGATTACAGTAATCTGTAGGTGATCATTTTAAACAATATCTACACTTTCTTTTTAATGAATGCTTTATAAGCAATTTCCATGTTCAGCTTCAAGTGGTTTTCGATGTCACTTTTGGACAGTTAATATTTTTTTTATAAACTTTTCAAAATCAGCAGCACCAGTTACCATTCTTTATCCTTTAAATGATTCCCTTTTTTTACTGAGCTGTTGCATGATTTATCCTGTGTTACCATCCTCAATAAACACTTTATGAAATGGTGAAAATGTTGGGGTTTTTTATTCCGCAATTAAAATTTTCTGTTAGCCTGAGACGGGATGAAAAGTTGTAGTAAGGACGAGTTGCTTAACGTCATTGTTTGCTGTATTGAAATGTGAACTTTTTAAGGCTATGAGGGGCATTGTCACCAAATGAAGCAATGGTGACTTAGTTCTGCTTGTTTTGTAAGAGCTCAGTCTCCAGCCTGGTGTAGATGATATGTTTTTGTTTTATCATCAAGAAACCATTTATCTTCCCTAACTTCGTTTACCATCATTATCCCCCTAGTTAGAGATGGTTATCATTCCTAACCCCAAACATGAATAGTGGTTTTTATTTGCAGAGTGTGCATGCTGAGGTGCTGCAGTCTCTACTATCTCAGATACTACACCGAGTATCCCATTGCTGCCCCATAATGAGACACCAGAGCCTGATTCTAGTTGTGGCCATAGGGCTACAAGAGATCTGTGCTGGTCAGTATGAGAGAGCACTCTTCAGGATCTGGGTAGGTTATTTGCTTCCACGTTGTTAGCTTTGTCCTTTAATTCAGTTGCAAAGCATCCCTCTTGGCTATGTTGTCCCGGCACGTGCTCAGAGCTGTGCAGAAGGAGTGCAGGGCCTGTGCCCGAGGGCTGGGAGAAGGTGGCAGGGCTGGTGTAACAAAGCTAGCAGCTGTAGCTCCCACCTCGAGGACACGCGTCCATGTTCCGACTTTTCTTGTGATGCAGCTGTTAAGCACTTTGCTGGTTTATCCGGTGCCTGCCTCTGACCCGTGGTGGTCGAGGTGCCGCCCTTCGGGTGTACCAGGATGGGCGGGGTGCTGGGAAACGCAGGTATTTAGCACAGGGTTTACTCCTGTTTACCCTCCTGTGCTCATCCCCCCTCCTCTGCAGCTGCAGCGGCAGTTTAACGGCCGGTGTCCCCGTGTCCGGCTCGCCGACCGCCGCCGCTAAGCCCGCACCGACATTCGCTCCCGCCCCGCCTGGGCGCTTCGCGCATGCGCCTGCGCCCCGGGCGGGGCAAGGCGGGCTTCCAGCCTCGTGTGGCCTCTACGCACGCGCCTGGGTGAAAAGCCCCGCCTCCCCCAGCCGTCTGCGCGCGGAGCGGCGGGAAGGCCGGGGCCATCTAGGGCGCGTGCGCGGCTTGGCCCAGTCGGGGGGGGGAGGGAGGGGCATGCCCACAGGGTGATTCGGGGCGCCGTGTGGTGCGTCATGACGCGTGACGCTTCCCGTGACGTACCGCCTGCCGCCGGGTGGGCGGCGTGGCCTGTGGGGGCAGCGGACGGCGGCGCTGGCCGCGGGCGAGGGCAGCCCGTTAGGGCAGGGCCGGCGCAGGTGCAGGTGCAGGTGCTCGGGCGCCCGTGACGGAGCGGCGGCGGCGGCGCGGCCCGCAGGATGCCGGGGCTGGTGGTGTTCGGTAGGCGCTGGGCCATCGGCAGCGACGACTTCGTCCTCCCGGGGGCCTTTGAGCTCTTCGTCAGGCTGGTGTGGTAAGGCGGTGCGCGGGGCCGTTACCTCCGCGCCCGCGGGGACGGGCCAGTCGGGCCGGCGCTCGCCGCCTCGCCTCGGGGGCCGCTTCTCGGCGCGGCTGCCGCTCGCCTCCGGGTCCTCCCGCCGGCGGGCGGAATTTACGGCTCGCCTGCGGCTGACTGGCTTCCTCGGACGCGAGCGGTAGCGTTGCCCCCTTCATCTGAAGCGTCGCATCGCTGGGGAGGAAAGCGGCGGGTTTGAGGTAGAGCCCCTTGGCTGACACGGTACCGGAGCGCCATGTAGTTACTGCGCCGTCTTCTGTACGCGCGGAACCGTAACGGCTTGGTTGTATTTAACAGCTGACTAGTGCTAGTGTGGTTTCGTTACTTCAGGAATTAATACGATGGTTCCTTCGTTTAGATCAGCCTAGGTTCTTTGGGATCTGTGGAAACGAGTAGCACCGTAAAGGGAGTCTGTTGCTCGGTCCGTAAACGACTTTGTTGTAATTACTGCTGAGTATTCGTATAGTCATTTCATTCTGAGCAATTCCTTGTATAACAACGCCCTTTCTGTTAATCTTTGTGGAATGCTTTCATTAAGATGAAAACTATTTATCGGGTGATCCCTTTGCAGTATGCGCTTTTCTCTTGCAACTGTAACTTTTATAATCTTACTTTTCTGTAGGTGGATCGGAATTCTTGCTCTTTACACAGTTCACAAGGGGCAGTTTAACTGTCCTGGGGGAGAATTACTGCACAGCTACTTGCTTGTCCTCCTCATTCTCCTGGCTTCTATAATATGTGCATTATCTGCTCTTGTGTACATCAGTATGCAAGGTAAATAGTGAATAATAACATTTTGTATTTTATATTTATCTAGTAGGATTGTAATATATATGGTTTTTTAATCTGGAGTTGACATTAAAAAAATGCAAAAAAATTCATGTGCTGTAATGGTAGTCAAACTAGAGAAACTGTCAGCATGAATATATTTGCTTTAATAGTATTAATCTCTGTTAGTCAGGAATCTAAAACAATAGCTTAGTGCAGCTGACGGTGATATGTTCATTGCCATCAGAGCGTCTTGAAAACTTCCTCTACATTCATCGTTAATACATGTCCTCGAATGGAACACCACTTAACCTCTCTGACAGAAATTTAGGGGAATTTATCCAAAAGCAATTTCTCACTTGAAGTATCATGTTAGCTTTGCCTTGCTTAGGCAGATTCGGTCATATCTTGTGAAAGTTCATGATCTGCAGTGGGTTGCTTGGGAAAAAACAGCCATAGGAACATGATCCATGTAACTGTCATAGTAAGCTAATGCAGTAAGTACTGTTAAATAGAACAGGACTTACAGCTTGAAGTGAATGGCTAAACAGAAGTAAGAACACCAATGCAACTTCTAGTCATTTGTAGAAATGGCTCATTTGGGTTTAAAAAATGCTAGGAATGCTTTTTTCCTGCTGAGGCACCTCATTATCAAAGTAATGCTAGGAAGATTAATTTGAAATATGTGTGTGGTCTCTGGAGTAATAGCTGAGACCCCACAATTTCTAATATATTGGTTCTCTCAGCACACTGTAAATAAAAGAGTGTTTAAATAATGTAAGTGGAAAGAAGCATAAAAAGTGCATGAAGAGAAAGTATGACAGAGCAGAGATGGGGATGATAATCCTTGCCTTGAATCTAACCACTGCTTTTCCTACAGTTTCTAGAGGAGGGAAAGGAAGATTAGCCAAGTTATGCTATTTATATCAAAGTTGAGGAGGTGAGAGATGTAACTGCAAATAGCAGGGAGAAAAGAGCCTTGTTCAGTATAAAAGTACAGCTACGAGGCCATTATAACTAAGAAATGGAAGAATTCTGAGGCTGAATTTCTAAGAAAAGTAACGGTGAGATGTCTTGGACATAATGTGTTATAATGTGTGGGTTTGAGAGCAATGGTTCTTGCACCACCCCTTGCACTGTACTGATGCGGGCGTTAGTGATGCCAGTGGTGAGCCTGACTGGAGAACTCATACACTAGGTTGTGGTGCTGGGAAAGGAAAGAAGTTGTTTTCAGGACCCACAGTTCCATCTGATTGTGTCTGTAAGCAACTATGCTGCTGCAGTACAGGCTACAACCCAGGAATGGGAAGAAGCGACCACTGGATCAAGGGCTTTTTAAACAGCTTTGTCACTGGATGTGAGCCACAGCTTTACAATTGGAAAATAGTTTCCAAAGTTGTTGTTTTCTGCAGTGTTTTAAGCCTTTACAGATTAACCTGCCTGCACATGAGCACGCATGCCCCACCACTTCGTTACCTTGCGATCAACAAACTGGTTTAAGGACCTGAGCTGGCCAAAAATTACTCCCTTTTTTATTTTAAGAGTGCTAAAAGGAAGAGGTTACTAGTAAGCTAACAATACAGAAACTAGTCTAAAAAGTATTGTCCTGGTAATGGTCCTCCTAAATAAATTTGTTCTCCTAAATAAAAATGTGAATGAACTTGTTATTTCGTGACTCAGTGTACAGACTTCATTGTAGCCCTGCAAAGTAGGATCTAAAAATGAAATATTCAGCCAACTGAAAGCTAAATAGAATAATAATAAAAGCTGGCACCAAAAGTCGTAAGAACCTGTAGGTGAGCCAACGCTCCAGTGTGCTGCTTTGGCTTATGCTGGGCACAGCGTTACTGCCTCAAGTTTGCTGCAGAACTGTCTCTGACTAGAGAGTGGTTTTGGGTATTAGTAAAGTAGATTCTAAGAATCACAGCTATAAACCCATTATTGTTTTTCTCGGCTTCAGTGATAGCTTTCCATTAGTATGAGAATACTTTCAGTTTCAGTTAAGTTTCTTACTTTCTGTTAAGCTCAAGAAGTTAATATATGAGTAGGATTTTAGATACTTAAGATGCATCCATAAACAGTTCTTGTTTTAAATTCTCCCTGTAATTTCAGGAACAATTTCTAATCCAGGCCCAAGAAAATCACTTCCCAAGCTACTTTATACTCGCCTACTTCTCTGTTTGCCTGAATTCATCTGGGCTGTTGTAGGAGCTGTATGGGTGTCAGACAGCAGTGTGCACTGCGAGAAGACTGTGATAAATGTCGTCATTGGGACAGTTATTGCAAGGTAAAGGTGTGCCCCAAAAAATCAAAGCTTGACAGTGTACCTGAAACAGAAATGCTGCTTACACTTGTTTTGTATGTGTTCATTGAAGGCTTTTCCAGCAGTTGAAGGCTTTGATATTTCTTATAAATTATTTTGGCTTCTCATAGAAGAGTTTTCATTGTTAACGGTGAAGACTTTTTAAGTCTAGACAGCTAGCATGAGTTTATATCCTTCTATAAAGAAGCTTGAGCTTCTTGCCTTGCAAGAGCAGATGCTAGGGTGAAAGAAAGGAGGTGAAGATCAGACAGGGTAAGAGGGATAGATGGGAATGTAGAAAACTGGATAAATGTGAAGAACATAGTAACTAGATCACTTAACTGGTAGTGAAAAATGGAGCCTTCACAGATCTGTGTTGCTTTTTCCAAAGCACAGGGCTGAGATTTTGTTTGGTGCCCTACGTGAAATTAGCTGACAGCCTTGTTCTTGTGCCTAGTGGATTGAAAGCCTGTTAACAAAACGTGCGCCCTTAAGACAGTAACAGATGGTGTTCATACAGTATTTCATGCCTAACTTTGTTTTCTGTCTGTCAAGATCTATAGTTGTGTTTTCTTGCATACTTGTCAGAACTATCTGGTTTCACGGTCTTTTTATTCCACTTCCTTCTGTTTTGCAGCTGGGTTATCATCATCTTTACCATCATTGGAGCTGTAATCGTGTTTGATCCACTTGGGGGGAAAAAGACGTTTTACCTCACCGATAGTGTAAATCGGAACCTGGAAAGCAGTCAGTCAGGGCAATTGCTATATAATGTGAAGAACACTGCCACCAGAGTCTGGGAAAAAAGAATCAGGTTACTGTGTTGTTGTATTGTGCAAGATGATGATCATAGAGTGGCTTTTACAAGCATCGCAGAGCTTTTCCGCACCTACTTTTCAGTAAGATGGAAAGCTTTTATTATGTTCTGTTTTTTGACTAACTCTGAATTTGCAAATGTTGCAACACACATATACGTTTGTTCAGCTAGAGGTCCCTGCAACCCTGTGCCTTGAAATAAGGTTTTGAATATGCTAATTTCAAAATTAAAAGTGATTCTTGTACAAGTGTACAACACTGATTTTCCCCTCCCTTTAACAAAGGTTTCTCTCCCTTCACAAGTGTGAAGGGCTGTGAGAAAACAGTACCCTTTCTCCTTAGGTGAGTATATAGTCAGGAGAACAAGGTGAGTTTCTTTTCCTTAGTATGTGAAGATGGAGGCATTTTTCCTACTGACAATGAGTAAGGATTCATACCTGTAGCAGAGAATCAGACTACTTTCTGACTATTAAAAAAATGAGCCCCACAGTACGTTAAGGCAATCTTCCTATTCCGAGCACATACCAGACTGGAGTGTGCACATGCAGGAAGTTGCCTTATGGACACAGAGCGCATCTGCCAAATTGGAGTCTGCATAGTGTTTATTTAGCTCACATTTATGTCACCTACTGCTTGGGCAGTTACAGTTCAATGTTGACTTTGAAATCTGTTCATGATTTCAAGACTAGTAGTTCTTGTTATTAAGCAGTACTTGGGTGTGCTGATTTATAGCTACAGCCTACTCAGTGGTTTATAGGGTAAATGGTATAAGTCATATGGAGAGATGACTGCCCCAGATAGTTGAATAAAAACCCTTCAGCCTTCTCCTGTGTAAAATCCTTCTTAGTAGTTCTCAGTATAGAGGACTTTTCACATAGAGCTTTTCACATAGTGGTGTAGAACTGTGATCAATAACGTCTGGATCATTATTTGCTATATGGCTGAGCAGGTCCTCTGCTGGGTATTTTAAGTGATGAAATTCATGTGTAGAATTGTCATTGGTGTTATTGAAGAAAACATTCAATATGTACAAAAGGGGCGGTGGGAGATTAGATGCTGCTGTGACCTGTTTCTCCAGTGCACATTGTCTCTGAGTGAAATGTATTTATATAAACTGAAAAAATATAATTCCGTGTGCATTTTCTTATGAGATAGATAGTTTTGCCATGTTGAGGTGTGGGATGGTTTTAAGCGCTCTTTCATTTCTTTGTACAGGACACTGATCTGGTGCCAAGTGACATAGCAGCTGGTTTGACTCTGCTCCATCAAGAGCAAGATAAAATGGAAAGTTGCCTAAAAGAGCCTGAAGAAGTCCTATGTCATTCTCCATCATCTCTTGTGGTAAGATAGGGTTGTTGCAGCCTCTGGTGCAATTACTCTAGGAGGTGGTGCCAGATCAAATGGAAATGCAGTTCTTGTGCGAGGGGTTTTTGTTTTTTTAACAAAATGAAACACTACTATAAAAATTCACAACAATTTAAATTGTTAATAAATGCAGTGAAAACATATTCATGAGTTTGCAATCAAAACATTTGTCTGTTTTTGCATAAGTAGAACTTATATATGAATGGGGAATTAAGTGCAAAAAGGAACCGTTTAGGACATTTGATCATTGTTGAAGAGCTGGGAGAGAAAGGGAACAGAGAGAAAATTAGTATTTAGTGCTATTTGCATAGAACTGAAAAGCTAGTCTTTTAGTATTGTGGTCTGTTTAAATTATGTCTGCTGCAAATATCCAGACAAGGTAAGAAGCAAAAATAGCATCTTTTAAATGCTTGCAGATGATGGGTTACAGTTTGTTAATTGATTTTTGCTAGTCTTCTATGGTAAAATGCCTTTGTAAATTATTTTACCTTCTTTTGGTCTGTGTTTCATAGAGGTATATAGTTCTACTTCAACCAATGTGTTTCTATCAACTTTCTTTTGAATCCAGCCAATATGATGGGGTCATACTTTAAAGGTCCTTACCAGAGAGATCTGCCTCAGACTCTTTATCTGTTCCTTTGACATCCTTAAGTAACATATTTGGAGTGAATGCTGTTTTTGGTATTGAGCTTATCAGTGTATAAGTATTGGAAGAAACTAATTTAATGAGAGCTTTTCAAGATTCTTGAGCTGCGTAGCTATGCAAACAAACACAGACTTTTTCCTGGAATATGGGTGGCTATTTTTAGTTCCTCTTAGACCTTGAGGTTTTCCTTTTGGATAGTGCGTATTTCATCATGCCTTGATTTTCACTAGTCTGTGTTCAGGTTTTATTCTGGGGCTGCCTAACACACCTTTCTTCCTCTCCTTCCTTTTCTTTCCCTGTGTCCTTTCAGACAGATGATTTGGATATCGAACTGGAGAATGCTGCTCACTATATGCTGTTTGCTGCAGCTGCTTATGGCTGGCCTTACTACATATACACCAGCCCATTTACTGCACTCTGTAAGCTCAGTGGTGACTGGTAGGTTCCATCAAGAGCTTAAAAACACATATCTTCCTTTTACTTAACTAGCGTTAGCAGAAATAAAGTAGTTTCAGTAGCAGTATTTTTGTTGCATTAAATTATATCACTCTTGGGAGTACATGAGCTTGACTGGTAGAGTTGTCTTTCACAAATTCAATCATCAAAGTAGAAACAAAATTCCAACATCTTTCCATCCTCAGAAACAGAATAGCTTTTGTTTCTTAAGAAAAGTTTGTGATTGAAATAAATAAAATTAATTTAGCAAAATGACAAAGGAAGAATTGGAATTAAATCAAATGTTTTAAAATGAGGCTTTTCAGAGCTACCTTTTGGGCATATATGTATGTATAGAAATAAAAGTGTATCAACATTTTTCCCTGTCTTAAAGGAATTAGCAAAAGTTACCTGTCCCTCCAGCCTCCATTTTATTCCCTTTGCCCCCTTTACTCAAAAACCAGTTACAGTCAGAATTTAAGTATGCATAATGCTGTGTAGGATTACTATATATTTAAGTGACCACTGACATTTGTGACTGTAACCATGATTTTCGTAATTAGTAACATGAAATTATTTAACCTACTGAAATATAAATGACTTGGAAAAAAAAATACTGCATAATACAGTGGATAAAACATGAGATAAGCCTGCTGTACAGAATTTGTTTTGAATTTCCTTTTTGCTTGTTTGTATGTTCTGTTGTTGGCCTGTAGTCTTAAGAATTATTTTCTTACTGCATTGTTTGCTCTGCTGATAGTCCTGTAGCAATGGTGTATTTGCCAGTCCTTGAACTGAAAATGTATGGCATGCTGCTCAGGCAAAAACAGGTTTGTGGGCAGAGGTAACATCTTGTACCAGACTACTGATACTATTGCAAAAAAGCCAACCAAACAAAAACAAACAACAGAAAATTTAAAAAAAAATGGGGGGGGAATTTGACTCCTGGCAGAAATCCTTCTGCAAATGTAACTGAGTTTGATTCCTTGAAAGGAAACCTAAAAAATTTGAACATGAAAGTTTTTCTCTTCTGTGTTTGTTAGTTGCGGAAGTAGACCAACAGATTCTGATATAACTGGCAGTGATCGTCATAACTTTCACTTTGGATCCATCCTAAAAATAACAGGACTGCAGTACAGAGACTTCATTCATATCAGTTTTCATAACAAGGTAAACAATCTGGACAGGCATTCAGAAAAAAAACTTAGTGATTAATTCAGTAAAAGCGATGGGTGACGTTTCTACTTTGCCTTCAGCGTTTATAACGTGCAAGATGCAAAGCCAAATGAAAACAGGGCCTGAAACATTCAGTTCTGATTTTTTTTTCTAATCTAAGGGAACAGCCACAAAACCATTGACTTAAATCTATCTCAGTATTGCAAAAAAGGCACTTATAACTTGATAAGAAAATAGTTCAGTTTCTTTCCATAAGACAATAGAGAGCTCAATAAGAGAGCTTTCAGAAGGTGAGAACAAATGCTTACTCTTATAAAAATTTGGTGTCTTTACTGATGACATTTTTCCCCTCCAGATCTATGAGATTCCATTTTTTGTTGCTTTGGATCACAAAAAAGAAGCTATTGTGGTTGCAGTGCGAGGAACCTTGTCTTTTGAGGTATCATCCATCTGATAAAAATAATTAGCTTTATAGAAACGGCTGAACTCATAGTATCTAGAGGAAATTGTGTTATGCTGGCACATGTAAAAATAACTCACTCACAGGTATGAGTGAGTTCCAGGCTTAAGTTGTAAGCCTTCCTGTCCTTGGGTGGGTAATACTCCCTGTGCCACTGGAAGAGAGTGTGGAGGGCAGGCCACGGTAATTCCTTTTCACTATGAGTGGAGGTGCATTCGTAATGTGGGTGTTTGCAGCTTGGAAATAGTTGCTGAAATCAGAATTGTGATTGCTCTGTATACTTGCCTGGGTTCGTGCTTTATGGTGGGTTGTGTTTTGTTGCTTACACACTTGGCAGTCAGCGTGTCGATGTCCCCATGACAATGTTGAGTAGCAGAGCACAACCCATGAGCCATGAAGCCCTGCAGAGACATCTGACAAAAGCTGTCTTGTTTACAGGACATTCTTACTGATCTGTCAGCAGATTGTGAAGACTTGACACTAGAGGATGTTCTAGAGAATGGCTTTGTGCATAAGGTGTGTGCAGTCTGTAGCTGTTTATAAATCTCAGCAGTAAGAAAACTATAAACACCTGGGATCCTTTAGTTAAACAGAAGAGTATTCTCCTTGTGAGATGGATTGCACAAATTATTTCCGTGACTTGGTTGTTGCATCAAATACTGCCTCTGGAACTGCAAGGTAGAATTTGTAATCCTCTTGTCAGACCTTATGTCCTTATTAAATATTCCAAAAACTTTTTAACCATTATGTACAAGACCACTTGGTTATAACTAGACCTCTGTCAGGAGCATGTTAAAAGAGACCGGCTTTGCAAAAAGAAAGTTGTTCTGTGATGGTGTCGTGTTTAAAGTATACATGTATCACACTTCAGATTAGATGTACCTTTCTCTTCTAACTTTAAATGCTCTCTTGTAGGGAATAACTCAAGCTGCAAATTACATTTATCGAAAGCTAATAAATGACGGAATTTTAAACCAGGCTTTCACAATTGCTCCAGTAAGTTACCCTCCAAATAATTTTGTTTGCCAGAAAAATTACACAGAGCTTTTTCTGTGTCCGTCTATGTTTCAGTCTTCTCTTTCTGTCTATAGGAATATAAACTTGTAATAGTTGGTCACAGTTTGGGTGGTGGAACAGCTTCTATATTGGCGATCATGCTCAGGAACTCTTTCCCAACATTAAGATGTTATGCCTTTTCTCCTCCAGGAGGACTTCTAAGGTAAATATGAGACTTCTGTTACTTGGTTCTGTGTCTAAGATGTAAAAAGTCTTCAAGGGAGTTGACAAATATGTTAGGTGATAACTTTGGGTTTGTCTGTGTTAAGTTTGTTTATACCTTCTCACTAGAACCAGATTTGCTCCATCTCAAGTTACAGTTGAGTTCTTGGGGGAGTATTACAGAGTGAAATATATCTAGTGAATTCTATCAGATAGTATAATTAGAGTTTAAAATAAATGTTTCGGAAATAAAATGCTCGCCTGACTAGTGTAGCTTGGCCTGTTTGACATCTACACATACCGTTATAATCAGCACTCCAATTACTCTGTCATCTGTAGCAAGTAGGTCTGAAGCCTACTAAAGAACTGACTGCAAATGCTGCTGCTGTTGCCACATATTTGGTTTTTTATTGAATGATAATCATCATAAAACTAAAGTGTGCCTATCTCTTTAGTGTATCTAAAGGGCATCTTTTTTTTTTCCTTAAGCAAATCACTTGCAGATTACACTAAGCACTTCACTGTTTCAGTCATTGTTGGAAAGGACCTTGTTGCAAGGTGAGATGGAAGTATTTTTAAATCGTTCTTTCAGGGATGCATTGCAGAGAATAGGAGGCTTTTCTTTACTTTCTTCTATGTTTGTTTAAACAGGTTAAGTATGCCCAACATGGAGGACTTAAAGAGGAGAATAGTGAGAATTGTGGCAAACTGCAACAGACCCAAGGTAACTAAATGCAGTTCCTGGTTATAAGTCAGAGGAATTGTTAGCTGGGTTAAGCCCCAGCTTTCATGACATGACAATTTGTGTGTGCATTTTGATCTTAATGATGAGAGTGACAATTGTGTTTTGGAACAAAAGTGTGTGTTTTTAATTTAGTGACACTGGTATGTCATTGGATTACAGCTTATCCTATAAAGCTTATCCTATAAAGCTGTCTTTTTGGAATTTAAGATTCAACAAGACCTGTAAGGCATCTGTGCACAACATCCAAGACCTGAAATGATCTGTTTGCTAGTTTTGCTGATAAAGGGAACTATTAAAAAATGAACATGAAAAGAAAGGGGGAGGGAACAGCTAAAATGATGAAAAATCAGAAAGATTACTTACTTTAATAACCATTTAGTATCAGTAAGTAAACAAATTAGTGGTTTTATTTAAATTTTGCCTTCAGAATTCACTTGGAAAGCAACATTTCTCTGTTATGGTGTTAATTGCTTACCTTTTATTTTTGCTGTTAGTGAGAAACACAGTTTTGAAAGTGCTGGAACAGTGTGGTGTCAGGCAAGATGATAGTGGAGGTATAGAGGAGTGGCTTAAAGATTCAAAATGGAAAAGATTCATTTCTGAACATCTAAAGTTAGATCTGCTGTACCCACAAGATTTCCATGTAGTCCCAGGATCAGGGGTCATGTAGAGGGCCTGGGTGAAGTCGTAAATACAGAAAAAGATGACAGAGAGTTAGAAGTTGCAGGTGCAAGAAAACTTAAATCTGCAGAGCAGAATCCACACAGAATAACTCAACTGGTAAAGACTGTAATGTTTTCTGTAGTGTTACTAGTAGCTTGGGTTAGATAGCAGCAAAATAGGTGTTACTGTGGGGAAAATTCGGTAAGGAGATTTTATCAAACAAAAAGTTTGGGGAGCATGTGCATACAGTCATTTTTAATCTTTTAATGTAGTTTCAGATGATGTGTGTGCAAGCACACAACTAGAATAAGTTACTTGAAGAGATGCCAAACCTCAGCTCGACTGTTTTTCTTTCCGAATTCAGTACCAGATTTTGCTGCGCGGGTGTTGGTACGAAGTATTTGGAGGAGATCCAGATAACTTCCCAACTGAGCTGGATGGTAGAAACCAAGATGCCCTCACCCAGCCACTTCTAGCTGAGGAGAGTTTAATGGTTCATCGGTCACCTTCATACAGTGCCCTTGAGGATGAATCGCACTTAAATTCACCGCCTCGGTATCCTCATCTGTATCTTCCTGGAAAGATTATCCATATTGTAGAAGAATCCAGCTCTAGGAGGTAGGTAGAATAATAAATACCACTGTCTTGTTTTCCTAAAATCTACTTAAAGCTGCTTCTCACTTTCAAAGTACATGTTTCCAGCTCTGCTTCTCGTCTGCATCTCCAATACCTATCTTTGGTTATTATGCATTAGCTAGCTTTTCAGTTTTTACTCTGTGCCTCCCTGCTTCTTTCCGTTTCACTTAAAGCCCTGGAAACTGTTTCTCTTCACGCCTGCGTGCTTTATTCTGCCCATATATTGCATGTGCTCAAGTGATGCTTTTAAACAGCAAGACTGTTAAGTCAGCTTTGGCACACTGCAGTTCCTACCTGAGACTGCAGGTCTTGCAGTCTTATGTCCTGGCAGTGGTGAAGTGATAACAAAGTACCTAGTTATTGAGTAGTCACATGAATATTGGTGATGAGAAAGAGGTAAAATATTGCTGTAATACCAGCCTGGCCAGACGGGAGAGGTCCAGTTGCCCCAGTAACCAGTGTGCCCATGCAGGCTCTAGTTTCCTGTCCTTTGCTGCTTTTTTGTGGAGGCAGGAAAGTGAGACAGAGACAACAGAAAAGCTGAAACTGCTGGAAGGGTGAGGACTGTGGTTTTGTTGGGGCAATGTTGTGCTTAGGGGGGGTTGTTTGTGTTTTGTTGATGTTGGGTTTTTTAGACAAAACAACCTGAAACAGCCCACAGGCTAGACAGTGCTTGCTGCCCTCCCTTGTTTCATTCTGAAAGAGAAATAAGAGCACCTGTAACTTGCACAAGACCATCTTACAGAAGAAAAAATAAATCTGTACCTTACAGAAGAGGGAAGAAAAGGGCTGGAGAAGAAATTACCTTCTTTTCGTCCTGTTCAGTAGATTAGTATTTTATTTAAGCTTCACATCTTTAATGTTTAATGATTTTAATGCTGGTTTTACAAGTTAGATACTCTAACACCTGTGACCTGGCAGGCTTTCTCGATGGCTGCTCTCCTACCTTACTTGAGTTCATTTCTTTTCCTTCATTTACTCCACAGCACAGCAGTTAATCATGTTTTTTTCTTAATTGGACTAGCACACAAGAGCCCCCATCATGTACCATTCTGTAAAATAAAATCCTAAATACATCATATGTGCAGCATTAAATCTAGTGTCTGGTCTACTGCTGCTACCACTGTGACTCACTCCCTAAATTTGACACCAACCGTGTGAACGTGCAGTGCTGAACCCCTCACCCCCTTCCGTATTCCATGGTTCTTTGAGCAGGATTATTTGATAGCTTCTCTCACTGTTAAGGCACAGTATAGTTTGGTGTAGTTCTGCCTTCAGGGACATTGAATGGCAGCGTTGCCAACTGTTTCCCGAAGGTCAGAACTGTAGCTCTTTGGGAGCCCACCTTCCTGCTGTGACATGGTTCCAGTTCCTCCCTGAGCAAGGTCGGAACGCTCCAGGTTGTCTATTCCAGGCTTGGCATTAAGAGCCAGTTCTGGCAGTCTGAGCCATTGTATTTGTGGTGTGTTGTTCTTTTTTTAGGTTGTGCTCTTCCGATATTAAATATACGGCAAGATGGTCAAATGAAACAGTCTTCAGCAGCATTTTAATAAGTCCCAAGATGGTAACAGACCACATGCCAGATGTTGTGCTCAAAGCTCTGAACAGTTTGTCTCAGGACCATGGATCTTGTATTTCTTGTCAAACACGAGAATGTAACACCCGTGTAGTATAACCATAGCTCGAAGAAAAGGTGTGCGGGGTTTTGTTTATTGCAGGTTTCAAGTATTCAGGACAGATGCATTCCACTTGCATAGGTAAGTGGAGTTCAGTACTTTCTCACATTGCATAAAATAAACAAGGGTCCTAATGCCCTTGCCTCTGCAGCAACCTCGAGTAGCATTTTGCTGGTTAAAGCACAGATTCTTCATTGATTCTGAAGGTTGAGCTTTTACAAAAATGGAAGTCTGACAAGGCCTAGCTAAGCCTGTGTACACTGGCACATGAGAGCTGAGGCATCGGCTGAATACGACCAAAGAGAGTGTGTGCATGAGAACAGCTTGGCCTGTGCATTAGAGCCCTGCCAGACCTTAAAAGAAATAAAAGAATCCAGTTCTGCTTCGGCACCCCGTGACCGACCTTTGCAAAGCCTGGAGGGCACCGTACGAAGGGAGCATGATGAAAGCAATACAGCCCTGCGCGAGGGCTGCACCAGCTCAGTGGCTCGAGGTGGGTAAGTGACCAGCCTGTGGCAGGTGGCTGCGTGCGGGAAGGCCATGGGCAGCTCTGAGTGATTGCACTATTTTTCTTACAGATTGTGGTAGTGTCCCTGGGGGCATGTTGGGGTTAAATGCTGCTTTGATACACCTGTGCAATATTCTTTACCTGTCTTTGGTATTTGTTGATCCACATGACTACTTTATTGATTTTAAACTGAACTAAACTAATACTATAACTATTTAATGAGAAGGAAAAAAAAATTGTTCATGCCCTGGCATCATCTTAGTCCCTAGCTCCGATTACTGAGCGTACTGAGCCCATTCTGTCAAAATTGTATAACCCAGTGTATTGATTTTGAGAAAGTGGATTCCTTGTTTCCAGTGTGCAACTGTTTTAACTTTTTTTTTTTTAAGGCTCAGCAGCATTTCTTGTTAAAATTGATAGAAATAAGTAATATGATGTGGTTGCAAGTAACTGTGTGGATGTTCTTGCTGTGATACTTAATATGGAGACAAAATAAAACACACTCTAAAAACCTGACTGTTCAGCTATGTGGGTTGTGACAACAGTCACTAGGTTATAGCTGTTGGAAGAGCTAGACACCATCCAGCAACATCAGTCAAAGCCAACAGAAAAGCCTAGCACATGCTTCCTCCTGGAGCTGCCTTCCACGTACCCCAGCATCACCCACCACCTCCAGTGGAGGAAGAGCGGTCCCTGGGGGAGCACAGCAGGCTTGCCAGCTACTGCCCTGGAGAGAGGGGAGCTAACACACATAGAGCACTGCTATAAATTTAAAAAGCTAAAAACTAACACTTTGTAAAATGAAGGCTCTGGTGCAGTGTAAAGTAACAGTTTTAGAGGAAAAGCACTTTTGTTTGCATACAGTAGAGTGAAACATATTTTTTTCCCTGGTTGTCAGCAACTTTAAAACATTGCATAAGCAGCAACTCAACTGATAACGCAAGGCCTCTGAAGAACTGTTGCCAAGTCTTGTATTTAATGCCAGTTCTTAACATCAGGGCACTACTGAAGGAGCCTGTGGTCAGCACATGCCCCTGAGGAGATGAGTACCCCTCCCTGCTGTCAGCAGTGGAAGCAGAACACTTACTCATAGCAGCACAAGAATGAGAACACTTGCTCAGAAACTCAAACATTACCACACATGTGATTCAAGGATTTATTAAGTCATACATGCAAAACATACTGCTAATTGCATTAGCAAAAGATCAATGTAAAAACTTCACACTTTTGCAACTTTTATTTTTAAGTTTTGCTTTAGTGGTTGAAAGGGTGTAGTTCCACATTGTATTCCTGCCAGTTTGGGATGTACAGAACACTAGCACTAATTTACAGAACCTCACAGACCCAAGTTACCGTTACTCAATCTATGCTGCACATGAACATGTAGTGACATAAAGAACACTCGGCTGCATTAGTTAATGTTACAGTGGTGGGGATATCTGGCAAATAGTGATATTTGAGAAGGTTCATAGTTTATAGAGGTTTAAAATATAAAAATTACTAAAATGTGTAAAGCTGCTTCACATGATTTTTACACCTAGTTAATAGACTAAAAGCTCCTCAGAAAGCATAACTTACTGGGTCAGAAAGAGCAGGAAAATAAGGAGGATATGCTTGAATATTCTATTCTACCAAAGGAAAAAAAAAAGAAAAAGAGCAAATTTCTATCATCGGAAAGGCTTTCAAATACAAGTTATATTGCTCAGTAAGAAGAGATTCTACAAGAAAAGCATTTACTACACAACAGCTGTGGGAATGACTGGTTCAGAATTGTACCTGAATGAATGCCTGCTTGGAATTCAAAGGAATTTCCCTATCACCACCAACCTCACACCTCTGGGAAAACAGTCCCCAATTTCAACCTGCACTAAAAGTCAATTCAGTTTCAGCGCCTCTGGCAGTGTAGTCAGTCATCTGTACAGCATCAAAATACTGTCTGGCACTAGCATTTGATCCAACCCAACAATACAATGCTGTCAAAAGGACTAGATACGCTTCAGTAAGAATAGTTAATTTATTTATTTTTTAAATCACAGCAGCAAGAACTAGATTGCAACCAAGCCCTTACCAATGATAAAGCATTTTACACTGTGACTCAAGGGTGTCAGTCATTGTCAAAGATTTAGGTTCAATATACAACACTATGCAATGACTGTGGGTTGAGAAAACATTTAATAAAACACATTAGAGTGCAGTGTTTTGCTAATTATACAGTACTGTTACTGTGAAAAACTAGAAAGTGTTTTTGCATTTCCTAACAGAAATTAGAGTCATCTTCAGGAATAATCTTTAAAAAACAGTTTAGTGCTTAGTGTTCGTAGCACAACAACGCAACTTAGTTCAGCAGATAGTTTGGCAACACTTAATTGAGCAAGAAGAGGATTTTAAAAATAAGGCTTTACATAGGTTTGTCTTTTCAGGAGTCTGCTTTGAGAAGAATGCAAGGTAACTTTCATACTTTAAACAAATGAAACTCTGAAATTGTTGATTGGTTCAAGAATTTATGGAAGAGAACTAATTTATAACAGAAAAACTTGGCATTGAGTGTGAATGCTCCATTGTTCTGAGCAAAGCACAGGGTCTGGAGTGGGGTGGGGGAGGGTAACGTTTACAGCAGCAGACATTTTCTCTTCCTCTTCTTTACAGGAGGGGGGCACAGAACTGCTCGAATAGCTTCATCAAACACTGTCTTCAGGCCTCGCTGCGTAAGTGCTGAGCATTCTAGGTATTTCACTGCACCTGTGGAAAGCAAACAGGCAATTACAAAGCAGTTTTCCACAATCACAGCAGCACTGCTTCTAGCTAACTCCACAAGAAAAGCCAGGCATTTATTTTAACTAAGGTACAACGTCTTCCACAAACAAAATTTAGATCAAGTCAACAAGAACCCCACTGCCATCATACCAATCTCTTTTGCCATGGCAAGGCCCTGTGGGTAGGTGATAGGAGTCAGCTTCTTCTCCTTCAGTTTTTCAATAGTGTCCTTATCATCCCGGAGATCGAGTTTGGTTCCCACTAAAATGATGGGGGTGTTGGGGCAATGGTGCCTCACCTCAGGATACCACTGCAAAAAAACAGCATAGGTTGCGTGTGTGGGCAGGTTTCCATGAAAGCTCTCGACCATTACAACTGAAAGGCTCGGTGTCCTTTGTGACACTTCAAGAGTCAGCCAAAGAGTAAACGAGGGAGCCTAAGAACCCCTTAAGGCAGTACTAAAAGAACACACAATTACAAAACATTTTTAATGAACCCAAAATGTGTTTCCATATACTTCAAAAGTTTATCCTATTAAGGGCTGTATTTTCTCAGCATACCAGAAAAACCCTGATCTGCACTTCCCCCACCAGTGGAAACTACCTCTCATTTGTGGAGTCTCCACAACACCATTCAGCCGAGTTGTCCAAGGACATGAAAGACTGCAACAGTAGAACGTGCCGATTCAAGAAACAAGTGGCATCCACCTAATTTTTGTATGCATTTTTTTTTAATATTTTCCTTTCAATTGCATTAAAAGGAAAGTTGCTGTTGCATTAAAAGGAAAGTTCCTGTTGGTGATCTTAGCCCCTTGTTGGCTGAAAACTCTTAAACTACTCTTATCCTCTGAATGCATCAAGGAACAATTCATACTTAAGAGTGTTTCACCTGCCCTGAACATCCATGACTTAGAAGTTAGGCAGATGGATTTCTGCCTTTTCAAACTACAGTTTGCATTGCCTGCCAAAAAAAAAATTATCACCTAATATTTCCAGACACTGCTGGAAATTGAACCCTGAGAAATAAAGTGATACCAGCTTGTACTTACCTTAGCACGGACATTTTCAAAGGAAGCGGGACTCACAAGGGAAAAGCAGATTAAGAAGACATCCTACAAAACAAGTTGTTAGACATTAGCCCAGCAGAGCAACCATTATAAAATCTCACCACCCTGAAAAAGCCAATATCACCAGCACCTACCACACTTGCAAAAGGCAAGGTCAACAACACAGCTGCACTTGACAATCAGAGGTAGCTTTCCCATTGGGAAATCCATCCCAGGCAGCTACAAGCCAGACGCAAAGGGCAGGAGAACCAACCAACAACAAATAGATTGTAATCAAGTTTGTAATCAGCTATTGCAGTAGCCAGCAACTAAAATGCTAATACCATTGCATTGCACGCTTTTTTCCCTAAATATAATTTCTTCTCCCTCACTGACACTGGGGGGGGGGGGGGGGCACGTGAAAACAAAAACAAAAAACCCCACAAAATACCAAACTTCAGATCCTGACAAACCCAGGAAGCAACAAAGAGTCATTAGACTGGCTTCTGAATTGGGGTCGGATGCTCTTTGCAGACCTCTAAGTGATTTAAGCCTTGAAAGACATGTAACTCATCAGCATAGGGTGTTGCAAAGTGTTACCTGTTGGCATCAATTTTTAAAATATTAATGTACTATTAATATACTGCTCTAAAGTAGTCTTAAATTGCCAAGGCAAAGTATACAGTATGGAATAAAAAAATCATACAACTTATTTCTACAATTATTACTTCCATGCCCAAGTCAGAAGAATCTTGTAGAACTGTCACTTCTGAATGTCAGTATAAAAAGATTTCAGAATTTCTCTATAACCAAATTAAGATTGAGACAGGTATTAAAAACCTTGAAGCTGGCTCCCTCCCTCCCTTTCTAAATTATGAGAAAGCAGAGAGAAAAGTGGGTGTTTTCAGGGATCTTGCACATCTCACTTTTCAATTGAAGGCGAAAGACTGTAAGTAAGAGCAAGTAAAAACGTTTTAGAGCAAATGCTTACACGAACTGCTGTACAGTATACACTTCAAAAAAACCAATGAGCTTCATACATGACACACTGTAGTCTACAAGCATTCGGAATAACCACAACATTAATTTTGCTGTCTAACCAGATGAAGACAGTAACCTTGCTGTATGACCCAAAACTCAATAAGCATCTCTCAAAAAGCCCAATTTTCCCCAACCTACCTCCACATCCGTTCTTATTCCGGTATCAAATGTGTTAAAGAATCAGGCATTTCAGAATGTTAGTTGATTGTGCTGCATCTCAAGGCATTTTGTTAGGTCAGCATCTGACATCTGCACTGCTAAGCACTTGCAACCCAGTTGTTCATGCATCACCCCAACAAGTTTCGTAGCAGCGTCCCAGAAGAAGAAAGAAACAACATCAAATAATGTGATACTATGGCCACTACTTCTGTTTTCCAATTCTGCAGGTTTGTGGTGACAGAAGCTCTGCACGTTATGCAGACTCTTATTTACTAGCTCCAGAGATCAAAAAATTCAGTGTAACTATGAGGAATTATTTGAAAATTTTAGGTGTCTTGCACACTATCAATCTTAATAAGTAGGAAGAAGAGCTATTTATTTGCAAGAAAAAGTTTAGTCTTAGCAACTCATATGAAGAGATTTGGTAACAGAGTTCTCAGATCTAGCAATTCGATAGTTCCAAGAAAAGTAGTTGTTTAAAAAAATAGGGGCCAATTTATCACTATCATAAGCAAGACAAGATGACAGAACTTGGAACTGAAGTTTATTTAAAGTTTTACATACGGCAATAGGTTGATCTGTCAGACTGGAAGATATATTCTTACCATTGGTTCCTCCAACCTAATAACAGTAGGAGATAAAGTTACTCCTAAAATGGATTTAAGGGAAAACGTTCTGAGTCAGCAATTTGTGCTCACAAATATTCACAACATGTCTTTTCTTCTTAAGAGAGACGCTACCCTGTAATTCAGCACAACCAACTACCTGCATCCAGAACAGACCACCAGACTGCCCCATAAACCTGTAAATATCTGTCTGCATTGTCAGAGACTTGCAAGAGCAAACCTCTCGTGAAAAGCATCCTCCTAACTTAATTTTCTTTTTGGTTTCATCTCCTGAGGAAACAAAGTTAACCACCTTTTCTGTCCCAACTTCTTCCTTCCCCAAATATTTTGAAATACTGGTAGATTTCAAATACGTTCAGGAGAAGGTATTAAATTCCTGTATATTTTAAGGAAAAAAATAAGAAGATGAGTAAGGGAAAAAGATACAAATTAATGCTTCCACTATGGCAAAGTCCTTTGTGAAGTTAATAGCTGTTGAGCTGCTGGGTGGCTAGTCAAGACACACATACTGGCCAAGTAATCAGCAATACCTGCTTTCACCTTGCCCAGGATGTAGCTGAGGTGCACACATATGGAAACAGAGGGCCACAAAAATATGTGCGGGGTGGGTTTTAAATAGCACAGTGAAGGAAGGGGGAGGCTGAATGCAGATCCTAAAAACAGTCAGGCTTCATCAGCTCCACTGTTCTATTCCTCTGTGCTTTTTGTTAGTTTCATGGGTTTTTTGTCCCTGAAGTGATGATGAATCTTACATATTGCACAAGTCTAAAATCAGAAGACTGCTTCATAAGAAGTTCAAGACTTACCGCCCTGTTTCATTTGCTGCTGTAAAAAACAATCTGAGTAACTGAAAGTACTTCAAACCTTTACTTAACAGTTACACATGCTTGTACAGAAGAGATTTTTTACCAAAAGTATGCTTCGACTGACCTGGAATTCTTTTGCAGTCTATCAGAAAGCCACAGTTATTTTAGCAGGCTGAAGACATGCACATGCATTCTGTCCTTTTGTCATAGGGGACAAACAATATTCTCCCTGACAACTCTGCTTTCTCACACTATTGTGTGATCTTTCAATATATTTTTTTCTACCCCAAGATACTTTTTTGAAAATATTTGTGACATTAAGCAAAGCTTAAGTTCTCCTAAGTATCCTATAGATATCTAAATATTAGTGAAAAACAGCTTTCCATTGTTTCGCTTTCTAGAAAAGGCAGATATTTCTGGCATTTCTACCAGAGTTGCCTACAACTGGCCAGTTCATATCCATCTTGGGTTATCGTAACTGATGGGAAGGCCTAACTGTAAGACTTACTGAGCAGTGAATTAAGGAAAATTGTGAATTAAGACAGTTTACTTAAAGCACCTGAGTTCATTAAATAATATTCACATTATTCAGGAAAGCAGTTATGCTGTAGAATAACTGGAACAATCTTGCATTTTACATTATTAGCATTGAATATATATATCTGACAGTTAACAACAGTAATCAATGCCAAAAAAACCTGCAAATTACCACCTTTCTTTACTTACAGCACAGCTCTGCCAGATAAAAGTAACTGCTCTAAAGAGACTAGAAAACCAGTCTCTACAAAGATTAACTGTAGCTGAAGTCACAGGGGAAAGAAAAGAGCGGATTACTTCAGCATTTTCCTGATACAAGGAAAGATGCAGCCTGCAGACAGGACTTAACCAGTTGCAAGCATGGAAGACAGAAGCATGTTTGTATTGATGTGATAGCACAAACTATAGTAAGTAATAATAGCCATGGGCTTAAGTATATTTGAAAGCTCCGATCCACCCTCTGTCAATACCAATAATATCTTCATTCAGTACTGCCTCTTTCACATTTAGAACATCTTCACAGAGACTAAACAATATCAAGTGCTTAGCAGTGACAGTGTCAGGTTGCAGCCAAACATCACGCCTAAAAACAAAAACAAGCCCTGCTTTTGGCAGGCATGCTAACCTTAAAATCAATGAACCAGCTGACGGGACTATTCACCAAGGGGTTTTCTGTTTTGTTGGGGGGGTGGGGTGTTTGTTTTTTTCTTGTTTTAAGTCAAGCATTCTAGTTGATTCTCAGGCTGCAACTACACAAAAGCCAACATGTATCAGTGCATGCAAATACACAAGCATGCAAATTTTAACAATTATACACACATCGAAGATTTTAATATTACAGCTACGGCATGTAGGATGAAGGATGGTAGCTTGCAACAAGCTACTGTTACTGAGAAATACAACTCCAGATGTGACAATGTTGGCCTTATGTTCAAAAAGAAAACACCTTTATGTTATACAAAGCTGTGCAGATTCTTTCTATTTTCACACTGTAGTTCTTACTGTTTGTGGATAGGAGAGTGGACGTAGTCTGTCATAGTCCTCTTGACCAGCTGTATCCCACAAACCCAGATTGACCGGTTTTCCATCAACCATTACATTAGCAGAGTAGTTGTCAAAACTAAAAAAGAAAGAGTTAGCTGCATTAGCTTGCAGTAAAATAGGGCACCCAAGGACTTTTTCCTACAGAGTCCTAGCTGGGAACACTACGAAAGGAAACATTTCTATTGCACCCTTCTGCTCCCCAGAAACAGTAAAGTTGTTCTTTAAGTACTGAGCCTGGCATTGGGTAATGGAAGGAAAATATGCACAACAGACTTGGTCCAGTCCGAACAGAAGTCATCTTTTTCATTGCTCTTCCAAAGGAAGCATTCATCTCAGTAAGTACAGGAAAGCAGGTGATGCACTTAGCAAGCGCTTTCCAGTCTTTGTGGGACATTCAGCAAGTTAATCTGTCTCATCTTGTAAGGCTTAGAATAGAAGATACATGAGCAACAACCAAGGAATCCTTAATGACAACAGTAGGTAAGAAAAAAAACAACTTATTAATCCTGCTAATCAAAAAGCCCTCTAATGAAATATCAAAGTTAATAACCAGGGGCCAGTAGAGGCATAACTTTTATCTCGTCACTACTGCAGGTGCAAAGGTTTTAATGACTTAAGGCTAAACTAAGTTCACTGGGAACACAAGCATACTGTAATGCAAAAATCTGAATTTAAGATCAAAAAAAGGAAACAGGAGTAATTAAGACAAGACCTTGGAAGGGTAACTGAAGTCATCTGTAAATCTCATTAGAATGTATTTTGTAATCTGAAAAACTCATCAATACTTACAGAGAGCAAGATAGCCAGATAAATATGGAGACATCCAAAAAGGGCAAAGCAGCTGCTCATGTATAAAACACCTCCCCCCAACAGGCCCTCAAAAAAGAGAACTACACTAATACTGATACTGACAAATCCTTACATGCAAGAAAATGGGAAGCACCAAAATGAGTCCCCGCAATCTTGCCTGAGGAGCTAGAGAGCTGTGGCTGCCGTAGCATAGGATTGGCAGTAGCACAAAAAGTGGACGGAACAAATGGAAAAAAAAAATCTATAGTCATGTAAACCAACTATTTCTGACTACAATATAATGTTTTACAAGCTGTTCAGCCTTGGGACTGCTTATTATGAATGATTTTAAAGATAGAAATAACACATTATTTTAAAGGAGAACAGCATCTGATAAAATATTAGTCCCTAGTAAGCTAGGCCTAGAGGGCAGAGAGAGGCAAAACTGATGGAGTGTGAACAAGCACTGGTATGACTGTGCTAAGCAGTAAAAGCCCAAAGTGCTTCTCCTTACACACACCTAGATACTCAGTTAAACATTTAAGATGAAACTGAGGGGTGCTTGCAGCCAATTCAAACAATTCCAATAAGGAATCTGGAATGGCAGTAGGCACAGAGAAGTTAACATCAATGAGTTCTCAGGATTTTGTAAGTACTTACACAGTGGGTATATATTCTCCAGGAAATGCATTGGTTGTGTAACTGATGAGTAGGCATGTTTTACCTACAGCACTGTAAAAAGAGAAAGTTCACATGTAAAACACATTAATCTTGAATAATGAGAAATAATATACCTTTTAGGGAAGAAGACTGATTACATCCAGTCATCTAAGGAACAATTGAGTGTCGATAGTCACTATTGTGCAGGAAAACAGCTAATAGACTGTAGCCTTAAGATCAATGGCAATGAAAACACACCTAATATAAACATCCATTTTGTGAAGTGGTAAATCACGAAATTTTGTTAATCTTTAGACAAAAAACCCCACAAGTATTAATAAGACTACTAACATCTGCTAGTGACCTGACTGAATACTCATCAAGACTGCTTTACTCCAACTCCCTGAAATTAAAAAAAAAAAAATGAAAAGTATTTCCAGATACCCTTTACACAATTCCAAAACAGTTATCTTTCCAGAAAATGGTATACTTTCACATAAGTGAAGTTTGAAAAAGCTTGAAAAGTATAATTTCTCAAAGTATTGTTACTTTTGAGTATTTGAGGAAAAAATACAAGCGATAATCCTCACAATATTTATTGCTATTGCAAAATGACTCCCCGCATGCATTCGTCAACTATTCAAACATTTCATAAACTGATTTATAGATAAATTACATTCCAATATTGGAGGACTTGGAACATCGAACCTTCCCCCACAGATCTAATTCTGAACAGCCTCAAATGGGAGCAGGACGAGGTTCTGTTCCAGATTTCCTTCAAAACTGCGGCAGCTCATTCCCTCCCCACATCTTATCTAGAGTCAACCATTAGGATTAACAACAGTATTGAATTTTTGTTACAGTTTCAATTAAAGGGTTGTAAAACTTTAAATTGGACCATATTTCTTTAAAATAGAGCCTGCAAAGAGTGCTTCTGACACTGCAGACTGGTTCCCATGCTGGCTTCTCACTTGACATGCATAATCCTTTACCAGTGTGAGAGATTCCAGAAGTGAGTGTGCAACTAGTTCCTCAAAAGCGATAATGCCCAGACAGCCTTACAGTCTTCCTGATCACTCTCCCCAAACTCCCATGCAAGGAAAACTGTGCTGTCTTGCAGATGTTTTATCACTACACTGATTTGCTCAAAGCAAGTCAGCAGTAACTTTGAAACCATAATGTACTTACACATATAATCTTGCCATTAGTATTAGGTTTGACTCATGACCCTCCTGAACAAACTGAAGAAACTCATTAAAGTTTTAGTCTAGAACTACAGTTAATATACAAAAAAAAGAACCAAATGCTATTGCTAAAAATATCCTATTATCCTTTAGCTTCTGCAGAAGAAAAAAAAAGTTAACTCACAAACAAGCTTTAGTCAAGGGCTTACCAGCTCTCCAGCTGCAAACATTTTGAGGCATTCACATCTGAATTTTACTATGTATCTTCCACTGAAATCACTGCATTTCTTCTCTTGGTTTGGAAGCAAGCGGACTGTCCCTTCACTTACCAAAGACCATCTTCAAAACATTATTTAAAATTATTTAACACTCAACATTAACCAACTAGCCTTACCTAGTGACTCACAATTTAAGGCAGGTTAAGTAAATTTGAGCTTTGTCACAACCATAAGTTACCGTGCACGTTGTAGCTCAATCTGTAACACATCTCTCCATTTAAGCAGTTCCATACCGCATTAGCCCAAGAAGGTATTTGATAGCAACATCTGACAACATTACCTTAAATGCTTGAGCTATTAAAGAGTTGCTTCAGCGTGCATAATTATCTAGGATTTTATCCTACATGCCCATTTTTAAATTGTAATTTTATGTTTCCGAGCTGACACCTAGCACAACATCCCATCTGCTGCAACTCTCTCCATGCAGTTTTCCACACTACTTTTCACACCTGCTTCTAAGGAAAAAAGGTGCCCGCTCCTTGCACAGTGTGAGATTTTTTCTTTTCCTTTCAGCATGCACTCTCTTTTACCAAGCTATAACAACAACAAAAAGCAGACATTTAATTCTATTCTTGACAAGTACATTCTCAGAACATTTTCCTGTAGTAACAGGCTTGAGATGCACTTATGCGCAAAAGAAGGAGAGGGATTTACCACTGAAAAAACTTCTGTGGGAAAGAATCAGGGAGCAGTATGACAACACGGCTAAGCTAATTTAACAGCTGTCTGTCAGAAGAGGAGATCCCATCTTATCTCTTGCACTAGCACTCACTGACTCTGTAACAAGCCAGAACACGGAGTCAAGGAAAGCTATTCACTCCGCCTCCCCCATAAGGACAACTTGCTATCTTAGCTCCCTGAGCTATCAGCTAAATCAGTTTGAATATATTGCTGAATTGCACTCACAACACTATAAAGCAGGCTACGCTGGTCCAGCTTATAAAGGACAAACGTGAAAATCTTCAAGATACCGAGAGAAGCAAAAGCCGGCTTCTCTGGGAAACATTTTGAGGCACAGAGGCTATGTGTTCTCACACTTCTAGAACCTGTTTGGTCTGACACTTCATTTTCCAGTAATTCATTACAGGTAATTTAAGCTTCTAACAAATTAATGTTGAAGTCAACATTTTCAGCAGTGGATCAAGAACTTTTCTCTGCACCCAGGCTCCTTTGCTCACCTTGCACTGAAACTGGTGAGTCTGCTCTGGCTAATCAAAACAGCACAGGAAGGAGGTGGTGAGAGATTTCATTCCAAGCTTAGAAGTGCCTGTAGTGTGTTTCTGCGGCACCAATCAGCCAGAGTCATTCAAACAAGAAAAAACACGTTCAACAACCCTGTTTCAGACTTGCTCCATCCAGGTTTCCTGCTTTCCTTGCCTTTTGGCTCACTGCCCTACAAATCAGATCGTTATGGTCACCAGTCTTAAAAATAAACACTAATGCCTACCTTTATAAATAAAGTACATCCTCTAAGTACTTCATCAACTTTTTTAGACTTCTAATTTCTGCATTAAAGCAACTCCCCTAAAGAGAATTCCAACTGTTTGGCAAAATATAAATCCTTGTACATAAAGGCTGAGACTAAGAAACTAAAATAACACCAAACCAAGATTAGTCATAACAAGATTTCTAGCAACTACTTAATCATAGCTCTGTCCACCCACTATTACATAAATGAAACTAGTAACATTTGACTGTTATTAAAGATATGGCCTACAGAAATCCAGCGTTTTAACCACTTAACAAGTGAAAGACAAAAGACAGCACTGAGTCCCTTATTGCTTCTGGGTACCATCCGGGAATCAATATATTTATATAGCCACATATGTATTAATTCCTGAAAACAAAACATCTCTTTCCTGGCCTTATTTATACTAACAAGTTTTATGAAGTTTCCCCACTGTGTTAGAGCTGCTTGGAGCCATGTTATGTGACAGGCACTGAAAATGCTGTTAGAGGATCTGCACCAGCATGTCTTCTACTCTAAAGGCACCAGAGCTGCACAGATGTTTGAGAGTCTCCTGCTTTCCTGCAACTAAAAACTAATTGTGAGAATTTAGTTCCCATTTGCAGCCATGGTAATGGAGACCAGCTGAAGCACTTGCTGGTTTAATTCCGGAAATGCTGATATCTACAAACAGGTGGCAGCCTTCATAAAGAGCTTTTATTATGTCATTTCTTTCTTTCTCTGACCCACATGAACAACCTCCCTAGCAGACATGATGCACAACAGCCCAGGTCTTCACTCAAACATTAAACAGTAGCTGAGATTTCTCTAGTACCACCCTCAGACCAAAAGTTCAGTATTTTTGCTATAGTAGGTTTAGTTACATACAGCTCTGCCAGATAAGCTGTTTTACTCACTATGACACACCCTCTCCCAAATATGCTGTTCAGTACCTACAATACTACTACATATTTTAAACTTTAAAAGTTCAGTAACACAAGTTACTAAGCTTCAAGTCACTGCACTCTCTACAGATTGCATTGGAGAGACCTGAGGTGTTCAGCATCTTACACAAACATTGCACTACACTCAATAAAAAGTCAATTACCCTACACCACACACCCCCCCACCACACACCCCTGACAAGCTATCAAACCAAATACAGCATGGCTTTAGCAGACAAGGTCTTAAATGAAGCAGAATTCCAAACAGGGACTCTTAATTCACTGCTCTTGTTCTTACAGTATTTCTACAATTAAAAAATGCCTACAAAAGAGCATTAAGTTTGACCATTTCTGTGGCATCTAGTAATCCTTTCTCCAAAATGCAGAACTTCCCTTAACATTACACAACATCACTGGAGATTTCATACCACTTAACAGCTGCCTTTTTAAAGTGAAAACAAAAGCTGCTAAAAATAACTTACACCAATGCTTTTTCTCAAGTGTCAATCAATAGCAATTCTTGCAGCTACTCAAGTGGAGTGCTCTTCATCTGTCCTGCACATTCCTACTGCTCTGTATCATCAAGAAGTCAAAGCAACAGTTGCCATTTATTTTTCCCCAAAACAATCCTCACAGTGAAGAAAAAAAACAAAGGGCAAAATATGATAGCACAACTAGCACACATGCTGTGTTTTTCTAGTCAAATTCATTGTCTAAACAGATACTAGTCAAAGCTCTAAGAACAAACATGAGTTACCTAGGAGAAACAGCCTACTCATTTACAAACTAAAAAAAAAAATATATAATCACAATCACACAGGTACTTCTACAGCTTTGTTTATTTTGTTCCCAGTAGATCTTTGTGGAGGGTACATAAAACAATACCTAAGTTCTATATTACATAAGCAAATCTTTAACTTGCATTGTTTTACAGAAACACTAAAGTTTTAGCCTTATCTAAGCCAAACATTACACATTTTCTAGAATACCTGTAATGCTTGAACTTTTGAAGCAGCAGCAGCACAGAGAAACACAAACAGTTAAATATTTTTTTAAAACACTGAATGGAGAATGATACAAAGCTACCACAAATGAGAAATAGTACCTGAATGGAACCTTAAGGGAGATTTGTTTCTAACTAAGGAGGAGGAAAACAAATTAAGCTACCGTATTTTGTTCACATGTATGTACAAAACTCAGGTAGAATGACACTGCTTTCATTTCCAAGACAAAGAGCAACAAATATGTTTGGAAGTGGGATGGTTTACAAAGCAAGTGACAAAAAGACCTGTTTTGTTGCATGAATTACTGAACATTATAGAGTTTGTCTGTGCCGAGTTCTCAAATCTAGTGGAGGAAGCAGACTGAACTTTTTTCCCCACCCAAACATGATGCATCACATTTATTTACAGCATTGTCACAGACAACACAGTTCAGTTGAATTAAAAAAAACTGATATAATAGAAAAGCACATTTGTTGGTTTTAAAATCAATATAACCAAAAGAACAGTCCACAGGTATCCCATCTAGCGTCAGAGAATTACATGACTATGAAAAGGCTTCATTTGTCAAGATACCACTTTCATGTTCTTATTTCTCAAAATCTTACACAGCAAGTCAAAACAAATTTGTTATACAGTGTAAGTTTATCTTTCAACCATACTTAGCAGGGCTTCTACATCTTCTTAGGGCTTCTACATCTTAAAAAACAGAACAACAAAAAAACCCCCACACATAACTTGAAGATTAAGCCACCACGTGAAATTACAGACAGTGGCAAGACCATTTAGCTACATTTCACTCCTCTATCATCTACAGAAGTTTGCTGTGATACCAATTATGCTCAGCCTACACTGGGATTTTTGTTCCTCCTAAGGGAAAAAAAAACTCTCAAACTGCATAAGACAAGTCTTGTTTTCCAGCTGGCCTGTGATGTTCCCCTGAGCTCTGACATCCAGTAAGAGAAAGAATGCCTCCAAGTTGATGGGAATAGCATCATGGAGAATATTCAAAAGTTGCAAACACACAAACTCTCCCCACCACAATTCCAGCATTCTTCACATTGAAATCCAAGAGATTTCTTAAACTTAAGAGTTAACTCAATTCTAAAAAGCATGCTCAAGTTGTTTCATTTATAAGTAATACCATATTAGAATGCTGTAGGTGCAACAGTTCTTTACAGACAAGTATATAATTAATTATTTGTATTTCAAGCGCTTTATCAGTCTTCTTTAGACAGGAACCTTACAAGACTAGATGTACACATGCAGAAAAAGTCTCTGCTCACAAGCATTTATGATCTGCTCAGAGTTTAGCACGTTTCACTTAGTTTTACTGCAAGAATCAGATTTCAAAAATCAAGCTATGAACAGTAATAAGTAGTAAGTTTGTTACTTTCACAAAGGATATTTCAAATCAATATTACACTTCTCATATCATTAAAAGCATGGTATTTTTTTGTAATACACTTTGATTACTTCGGTGTGTCTAGCAATATAAGAAACACCAGAAACAAGAGACAGCTCCAGGGCGAGCCAGGAGAAGCGGCCCACTCCTGCCAGAACCAACCCGAAGCGCACACCCTCCTGTACCACGGCAGGCGAAAGCCACCTCTGTCAGCACGGATATGAATTACCCGGCCAGCACTACAGCACCTACCCCCGGAGCGCCTTCCCCACCGGCAATCCAGGGCTCAGGGAGGAAGCCAGCACCGGAGACACCCCTGCAGAAACCTCGCTCTCCCGCTGCCGAGGCGGCCACCATTTGCTCGCAGCAGTCATCGCCTTGCCCCACGCTTCCCTCCCCTCCCCCGCCACCAGCAGGAAGCCGCGGCCGCCACCCACCCACCCACCGCCTCGGCGCGGACACCCCCGGCCCCGGCGAGCCCCCGCACCCCTCAGGGGCGGCAAGGCCGCGCTCGGGCCCCGCGGCGGGGGCGCCCACGGCTTGCGGCGGGGCCCGGGCGGCCCGCGCCGCTCCCCGCCTCACGGGCGGACACCCTTCCCCCCGCAGGGGCCGGCGGGTCTCCTCACGGCGAGGGCCCGAGCGAGGGGGCCCCCTCAGACTTACCCGTCGCCCACCACCACACACTTGATGGCCTGCATCGGGGCTGCGCCGCGGCGGCGGGTCCTGCTGCTGAGCGGGGCGAGGAGGGCCGCGCAAGAAGGGAGCCGGCGGCGGTCTCCGCACCAGGTCGCGGCCGCCTCCGCCCTGTGCCTGGGAGCGGGGACGAGGCAGCAGCCACCACCCAAGGCGGGGAGAGGGAGGACTGCGGGGAAACAGGAAGCGGCCGCTCCACTCACATCCGGCCGGGCTGCGCTCGGCCCCTGCGGCCCCGCCTTCGGGCCCGCTCGGCGATACCCCGCCCTCACAGGGAGCCGCTTCAGCGCCGCCGCTTCGGGCCTCTTCGGCCGGCGGCGCGCGGCGCCGAGCGGGCTTCGGGCCGCTTCGGCAGCGTTCGGGTTTTTCCGTCCCTCCGGGAGGGCTTCGGGCGCGCTCGGCACCGCTCGGCACCGCTTACCTCCGAGCAGGAGCAGCCGCCATGCTTGTGCTACTAACCCAGTCAGGGAACGGGGGAGCCTCCCCCCGGCTCCCCCCGCCTCAGGACGAGGGAGGGCCCCAGGGCGATCCTTTGTGTTTTTTTCCTTTAATCAGCCAGAGTCTTGCAGAAATGTGATGTCATGCGCTGGCATTGCTGAGACGAGCAAGCAGCCTCGTGCTGCGAGCAGGGCTGGTGGCGGTATGCAGGCCGCAGGAGAGAGCTCGTCCCGCGGGGAGGCTGTGCTGCCGTCTCCAGCCAGCGTCTGGTCGTGGACACGAGTCAGGGCATCATCCCACACCAGCCCTGTCCACCGCTTCACTGGTGACATGTGGACCTGGCAGCCATGCTGTCACGTTGTGACAAACCCCTCTCAAACAAAAAGCTGCCTTCTGACACTGCTTGGGATCCTGTCTTTCACTCCTGACACAGTCTAACACAATCCTAGCACCCATCCGCTATCAGGACATCATGCACCAATCTAATTCAAGGTCAGGTTGGATGGGACTCTGATCAGTTAAAGATGTACCTGCTTTTGCAGGGGAGTTGGACTAGATGACCTGTAAAGGTCCCTTCCAATCCAAAGCATTCTATGATTCTAATTCTTTGCACCTCATGAAGCATGTTAATGTGAAATTATGTTTGCCCTACAGATGGCCTGAGCGGATATAACTCAAGTTACCAGAGACCACCAGCAACGTTCCTGCTGTGCTGCTGTGGGGAGATGCCCACTTTCCCCAGACAGCCACCTGCCACAGGACAGTAACTCTCACCTGGTGTGCCAGCACAGTGCGGAGTCAGAACATTTCCCTTCATCAATGGATCCTCACGCCGCCCTCCCTCCTCCTGATGTGCTATTGATGTTAATTAACTCTGCTGGCAAATTTTAAACCAGATCAGTGCACAGTCAGTATTCACAAGATGGGACGGCCCAGGGACTGTCAGGCTACACAGAGCCTTGGGTTTCTTTTTTCCCCAAGCAAACCAGTTATTTTCAGGAAACATTGAAGTAAAAGTCAAGTGAACAGGTCCTATGATCCCAGGAGTCTTTGAATTTCTACAGTTGGTTCTTGGCATAATTCTACTTGGCAGAGAAGCTTCTGGTTGGACTGATGCACACGACCGCTATTCCCTTTGTTTGCATTGCCATCCGTTCCTCAGAGAAAGTATGGGGAAAGGGCCCATGCACATGCTGCTTCTGCAAAGTGATGATGAAGTCACTGAAATCGATACAGTGTACCATTATGGGTTTTCCAGTGATTGGATCTTCGATTCATTTCGGAACATTTCTACATTATTTTGATACCGCACAATGCAACCTCATCAGTTGACAGAGCATTCCATGATATTTACTCTGTTCCATTTTTCTTCCACTGAGCAGAGATAATTCTCAGATACTTCACGTTAGTGAGGAAAACATCATAACTATCGGTGTGAACTGAAAGGCTATTTTTGCAACACTTGTATGTCCATGTTCCCTCATACAGGTGGAAACTGAAATGACTTGTCATTTAAGCTAAATATCCTTAAAGCCAAGACTCCGCTGCTGCCAATGACCTGGCAACTGTTCTCTACCCAGCAGCCGGGAGCTGCGGAAGAGAGGTGTGGGCAGTATTGCAGCGCTCCTGCTGTTCTTGGCTGCTACAACAGCTTTTGGGGCCTTCGAGATACTGCACAGAAATAGAGCAGACATGAAGACTGTCTAATTTATGCCATGGTCCTGGGGAGACCCAGGACATGCGAAGATTCAAGTGACATGCAAAACTGCTTCTGATTTTCCCACCACCTACCTGTTCCTCCACTGGTTCTTTTTTATGCAGTGTAAAACAGATGGATGATTAGAGATTTTTGCATGAAAAAGAGGTACAACAAAATTTACAATATTATTACAAAATAGCACACAAAGGCAAGGTCGAAGGCTATAATAGAGAAAACACATTAGCACAAATTGCTGTTATGATCCTGTCATGAGACAAGCAATATCTTTTTATAGATGTTCTTTTCAGTGCTCCTCCATCCTATTCTTTTGGGATCAATTGTTTTGCATTGTCAAAAAAATACTTAAGTTAAAACAGAGGGTATGCTTTGAATATGTTTTAAATTGACAATTTTATACCCAATTGGGTATATAATTGCCAACATTAGAAAATACCTAGATAAATATTTACTGTTAGTCATTAAAAGCAATATTACAGTTTGGATAGGTGATGATGGTAACAGATTTATACTTTTTTTTCCCCCACGGCTGTAAATCTTTAGTGCCTCAAATATGATAAAAAGGAGCTTTTTGGAATTGTTCAAATTTTTGCATTTGAAATCCTAGTTGATATCTCTCTTAAAGTAACTATTCTTTATTTGCCCTGGAAGACAAATTGTTACTTATGTGTATGCTCCTGTACATGATGTGTTAATTATTCTGTTATTAAACTTACTATATTTCAGCTACATTTTACTTTATTCTTGCATCTTTTTTGTTTAACTAGTATGTAGTGTGTTTGTTTTTAAAGAGAAACAAATAACTTACATGGTGCTACAAATGCTTAACACTCCTTGCAGGTATGTTTTTTTCCCTGAGAATGAGAGGAGAGACTGACACAGGGAACATATTGAAACATGAGTTTGACAAAAGGAAAGAAACTTAGAGAACAGTATGAAAGACAGGGCAAAGGAGTGAGAAGTTAATAACAAACTACTTAATAGAAAAATTATCAGTTTGGTAGATACGACTGCAGTGCTGAGTTGTATATAGAATAGTTACAAATGCAATACACAGAGGAGTATGTAAAAATAAAGTAACAAATGGCAGTAACAATAACCAATTCTAAATCTTTTCATAATTCTGATAAGATCATGAATCATAAAGTTTGAGGCTTAGATCAGTCCTAACATTGTTCCACAATCTATCACCTTATCCTCTCTTATCCATTACAATTTTTGAAAGTCTTTTTCTTAGACATTGAGAGGAAATCATTATTTAAAATTGTTTTGGATACTGTCTGAATGTGTGTATTGTGTATGTGCTGGCACTGAAAGAGGATTATTATCCTTTGTGGATGGGGAGTGGCAGGGCAATCATGCTGATGCAATACTGGAAAGTTCTACTCACCATGACACAGACTATCAGCATTACAGAGACAATAATTATTTGCACTTTTATAGTATCTTTCATCCCAAACTATTACTGTGTTCTTTAACATGTTGGTTCATTAATAAAGCCACAACCAAATGCACAGAGAAGTAGAGAAGTGCCAGTATGCACATTGTACATACAGGGAAACACATCAGTGAAACAAACAGAACACCTAAGAGTGATTCATAGGTGTATTCTCTTACCCCTAGATGACACTTCCTGCTGACACCAGTTCTGTTCAGCTGCCTTCAGGAAACAACATGCTACAATATCTAGGTCAAAAGTAGAAGTCTGTCCTTACTGATAGCATAAAAACTGTTTTAGGGGTGAAAAGCCATAATTGTAATTCACAGCCACTTGAAACCAGGGGTTGGACTGGAGTGCAAGAGCCAATTTTACGTGAAGCAAAGGTCTATCACAAAGTGTCAAAGGGCAGAATAAGGTTTTCAGCATGTTGCACTCTTCTCTCTGTAGAGATTTGTATTAAAATCAGAAGCAAAAAACCCCACCCAAAATGACTGAAGAGAGATTTATCTTACTGGAGAAAAACAGGGTTTCCAGATGCTTTTTCATCTTAAAATAGCTACGAGAATTGTCTTTAAAAACTGTACTTAAGGCTTGATTTTATCCTAATTTGAGTTGGTGGTAAAAGTCAGGTGATTAATGATGTAGTATTAGGGATATAGTAACTGGTAGAAAGAAATCTTAATGTACAGCACTAGGCATCCAAAATTCCTTCCTGGACTCTAGTTCCACCTGTGGTGTTATCTGCCTTTGTGGCCTGTCATACACTGAGCCCCTCTGCCTTCCCACTTTTAAATCAAGATAGTAGTAGTTATTCAAGCTGTTTGGATAGTAGCTAGCACTTAAAAATTCACACCTAACACAGTTGCCTGAGATTCTGAAGTTTTTTTCTTAATGATCTTTGAATTCTTTAGTTACGTGTCTTCGTCAAGCTAATAGAGCACACAATTTTAATTAGGAAAGTGGCACTATCGCTGTGGAGGAAATTCAGAGTATCTTCTCTGAAGTTGGGGAGATACCGTGACATAAAATTAATGTTAGAAAAGAACATAATCCACAAGTAACGGTCTGCAATTTCTAGATATTCCAGGGAAACATTTTTGGCATGATTAGTCTCCTGAGTGTTGAAAAAAAACCTGTACTAGCATGTGATATGTACGCTGTTCAAATATAGTACTCAGTCTGCTCTAGAGGAACCAAAGCCAGCAATAAAAAAGGAACCACAACTTTTAAATGTCAGCATTTGCTGCACCAGAGAGAACAGGTTAAAGGAGCATGAAAATAAAATGCTAGTATATAAATCTCTACATTAATAATGAAGCACTGTAAAACAAATGCATCACATTCATTTGATATTAGCATAGATGATTTAGCTGGTATACGTATACAACAGAAACAAGTCTTGAATTTTTTTTAGGTAGCGTCTGATAAATATCTCTTCTGTCAATAATTTCAGTTATAAAAACCACATAAGGCTTTGCATTCACTTATGTCTACCCTCAGGTTTAGCAGCAGTAACAGACAGTGCTTACTACAGTGAGAACTGTTGTTGAAGGCAGTGGGACTATATACAGTAATCCCTGTATATAGCTGTATGCTTTCTGGAACAGAGACATCATTATATATTTATAAACAAGGACTTGAGCCTTCTCTGTGTCATTTCAGTTTGTTATTGCTGTAATTCCCTCAGCAGAAATATGGGAATAAGCCTTTTTATAACTGTAAGCATCACATCATGCCCTGAGGTGAGGCATTGCTGACGTACACAGACGTGTAAGCTGCAGGTTCCCCTCAACTTCAACCTGTCTTGACATCAAGTATTTCACAGAAACTAGCTTTAAAATATTAAGAAAAAGAATGGAGGTTTAACCATTACATAAGCCCATGCAGTATTACTAGTTCTACTGCCTTCCACTGTCCAATCATTTTTCACATTAATGAAGACTGAAGGCTACAAGCTTTGACCTGGCCACTTGGTTTGCTTAGAAAGATTTAGTGTTTCTTTTGCTCCAGGCTTGCACACATGCTCATGGACTTTAGCAGAGCTCGGACCTGAAAGGACCAAGTCTTCTACAGTCAGTTTGCCTGAGGAACAGATGGAGTGGTAAGAAGCCTACTTCCCTCTGTCATGCTGCACAGCTGTGACTCACATCCCAACTAACAACTGCTCTTGGAGTGAAAAGCAAGACAATAACCAGACAGCTTCAAAAAACATATTAGATCAAAGCCAGAAGTTAAAATCAGTGGGTCCTCATATAGCACAGTCAGCATTTGGACCAGGAAGGTACCTTTATTACAGAAATAAGACAATTGTAAAAAAGCGATTATATATTCTGGAATCTATTCCTCACTGGAACCATTTGTAGAAATTCTGAAGAACTTATAAGAGGAATAAATATCATAAATAATTACAAAATAGCTTATTTTAGCATAAATAGAATATAGAAATTGCATTTAAAACTTACGTTTTTTTTCCCCAATGATTGTATGCTAAGTTGCTACATAACAATTTCTGTGAAGAAGACTTCCCAAAATAAGATGTTTGATTTATTCACCAATAAGATGTTTGATTTATTCTCCATTTCCTAAATATAAAAATTACAAAATTGGCCCGTTTGCAAAACTATCTAGGCTAATGGTGACGTAGGTCAATCACCTTCTTTCTGTTTTACCAAGAGATGCAGTTGGGTGACTGGTATTTCTGCTTACTTCTGGCAGATAAGTATTTTGATTTAATGTTAGACCCTGCCTTTATTAAACTGATAAAAAATACCTGTTCCAATGAGGTCTTGTGCCTTTTTAATATTGCCTGTGTTGGAGTACCAACGCTCCTTAGTGCAAGCTGTGTGCAATGCTGTGTTATAACACAACAGCTTCTGCAAGAGTTGTTCATATTGTCGGTAGCCTCCCATGTTTCTGACTATAACTTGCCAACACTGTGTTGTTAGAATCCACAGTGTGTTGTACACTTAATTTTCTGAAAGATTTTGGAGACAGGGGGCTCTATGCTTGACGTCATCACAAACCAAAAGAGGAAACTGAACGCTTTTGTCACCAGGGACAATAAACTCTCTGAGGGGCGCCTGGGATTCCAGAGTGCCAAGGGAGATCACTGCTGGGGAAGGAAAGCACAGTGTCGGCAAATGGGCTACCATAGCTGATGACAAGTTTCCTTGCAGTCCTAAAAAACCCACTCACAAGAAGGGGTTTGTTAGGAACCATCTGGCTTTTTCTTAACTGAACTTTCAATCCAAAAAAGTACAGATCACAGGAACTGAAGAGAACAAAACGTTGTATTGTTTAAAATATTTGATTTTTCCCCTTTTTCAAGTTTCTATTATGATCCCAGTCTTTTGTAATCATTTTATGAATAATTTAATGCAATTTTTGCATACATAGCAATGGATATAAAAAGGCACCAGAAAGAAAGAACTGTAAGCACAAATAATCCTAAACTCTGTCTCATTTAAATAGTAAATATTCATAGTTTATCTATGTTGTTATTAGTTCTTACAGAGAGCCCTGGAGACCTGATCTCAAGCATAAGGATTGTTCTGCATCAGCTCCAGAATGAAGAGAGGTCCCTTCCCAAAAGAGGCCTATCCCAAGCAGAGGGCAGACAGATCGAGTTAAGCAGGGGAGTGCAATTAGGTAATATTGGCCTATGTGTTAGGCACATCAAGGGCCTAATTTTTCATTCTTTTGGAAATATAGTAACTTAAGAGCCCTGCAGGAGAACAGAGGAATCTTTGAATAAACCTACAAGGAACTACTTCTAAATATAATGGATATATGTTGAGAAAGTTTAAGAGGACATTTTGAAAATGTAACAAGTCAGTAATGTTGACTAACAACATTTTTTCTTTGAACAGAGGAATACTTGAATACCTGAGAATAAATTTTAGGTAAAATGAAATAAGACATGAAAAGACTTGAAAAGATAACGATGCACTTGTGGGATGCAACAGAGAAAGAAAAGGAAAGGAAAAGAAGGAAAAATGGGATGATGGCATTAAAGTGATGGAAAATTATCTCTGCAGCCATCAGCCACAAATTGCAAGTCAGTAGTTTTGAACTTCTGCCTATTAAAGCAATCGGTGTTCTAGCTAAATTGAAAAGGATTTTACCACCATGACAGAGCTGAAATCAAAGGAGGAAGTGTGGGATGGTTTTGAGGTTTAGTTTCACTGTCTGAATAATTAGCTGATTTTCAAATCTTGATGGGACAAAATCTGGTGAATCTCTTCAATTGGTATTCAGTTACATTATCTGCTACTTTCTTTGTTGGAAAGCTAAAGAGTGTTTTATCAACCTCACTGTTTAATTAAATAATTAGATCCAAATCAATACTGATGTTAACTTGTTATTATGAACTAATTTATTAATTATATTGCCTATTTTGGTGTAAAAAGCAATTTACAGTTAATCAAGATTTTTAAATTGATACTGTGTCACATCTGTTTTAATGAGCAACATGAGCCAGAACTAATGAGACTCTGGCAGATACCTACCGATAAATATAAAAGTTAATCAGCTTCCTGATTTAACCTTTGTGTGTCACATTGCATTCCAATTTAATCATGGAAAGTTGCTAAATGTCCCATGGCAGCTAAAGCACATTTGTGCTTAGCTGTTGAGAAGATGGTCTCAGTACATATAATGGCGAAGGGAATGGAGATGGTAAGGAATTCAAATTACCTTGGAATTCCAGTGTAGGGCCTGGACACATCTCAGTTCCTCTGCCTCCAGTACTAACAAGGTTATTAAAAACTTCAGATGAGCAGGAAAAAAGATACACCACTGTCTTCACAAACCAGATGTGCTGAGCTGACATAGAAGGGAGGATGGGGATACCACACACCATTCAGTGGTAAAACCACTGCTGTGTACAGTACTTTCCTGCTTGCAGAAGCACTATACCTGTCGTTGGAAAACTTTGTGACAGAGGCTAAGACGCTGTAGAATCAGAAGCTGTTGCATGAACTTTATGGATAGCATACATAACTTCAGGCTCCTGCCTTTTTTTTGCATGGCTTGCTGTAATAATGACCCAAAGGATACTTTTTGAATGAACTGACGGGGAGAGTGAGGGCTATTATTTCAAGTTCTCCAAAATGAAAACAGTGCAGATAACAAGTCCTTTGAAATTTTCCCCCTTTGGAATAGTACAGGTAGGCTCAAGATGGCCAGGCACACGAAGATATGAAATCATAGACAGATCAAGCCTGGCCTCAGAGAGGATCATTCATATTTGATTAAAGAACTGACAGAAGTCTGTGGCTAAAGAGGGATCTGAAGAGCTTTGAATCTGCTAGGTGCCCTGTGGAAGATGGTCAAGTTCCTGAGAAGGTAGGTTTTAAGATACGTTTTCTTTGAGACCTTTTTGATCTGAATGAGTGGTGTTTTGCTTTGTAGGAGTCAGTCGGATAATCTTAACTCTGAGACAACATTTAACTCCACAGCCTGAAATTCAGTCAGATCTACTGAGAAGACAGCAGTGACCTGCAGCTGTCTGGAGTGGGAGAACTGGGTCTGAATGAAGTAGATCAGGGATTTCCATGCTAAGAAGGGGCTATCTAAAGGCCTGAGATCCAAGTGGGTTCCTTCAGGTCTGTTCAGAGGTGGGATGGGGTTAAAAATTGCGTTAAGGACAGCTCCACTCACTGATTCTGCCAATTAAAACCATACTCTACCCCTTCTGACCCCGGGGCAGCACCATGTCAGGCTGGAGAGGCCTGCAGTACCTCCTCACCCCTAAGACCAACAAGCTCTCCGAACACCATGTGTCCTTAAAATGGTCCCATTCCTGAGAGCACAAGCTTGTGCCTGTAGTTTCCTTAACTGATCCGTTTACAGTTTCCAGACACACACACAAGGTTTTCCAGGGGTTTTCTGCTCCATTATGTGACTCATGGATTACAGACAAAGGGATCGCAGATAAATCTGGGAAGGTGTCCAGTTTTGTTCTGGAATTGGTCTTTCTCTGTGCACCAGCATGATTCTGTGGCAATAAAATAGTATTTTACAAGGAGTTTAGATTAAGATATTGATTTTTCTATTATACAGTCACTAAAAGTTGATTGAATGGAAACTGTATAGAACAGTTCTGGAGGAAAAAAAGGGCCTTCTTCATAAATAGTATTGGTCATCTGTTCATCTTTTGGGGCATTTTCCCCTACCTGCAAAGCAAGCGTCATGATGATAATTTATCTCAAAGAGCTTCCTAAGAAATGTTTGCAAAATGTTTTGGAAATCTTAGGTGTAAACTGTACTTGAACACTGTATTTTAAATAAAAAATAACTTAAGTATTGGCTTGAAAAGCATAGGAAGTATTTCCTTGTGGAAGTAGCTGGCTCGCCTTCCTTCCTTGTGGAAGTAGCTTGATCACCTAACTGCATGAACAACAAAATTACAAAAAACCCCAGCCAAACGCAGAAAACATTATCAATATTGATGGCCTATGGATTTTTTATTGAGAAGGTTAGACTGCACACCTCGGTCAAGCCCTCAGGCTTCTCCTCCCCAGTGGAGAGGGGCTAGCTCGGCTGGAAACGGATTTTAGGAATCACAGCACCTCTCCGTGGGCTCCCAGTTCGATTTCAACACCCGAGGGACGGGGCATTGCCGAGGAGCGGAAGCCAGCCGGCCTGCAGCCGCACTGAGGGACGTGAGGGGAGGCGGCGACCTTCCCGCCCCAGCGGCCGCGCCCGCTCCAACGGTCGCCCCTTCCCGCGCTCCGCCCTCAGGCGGGCCGTGCCACGCGCCGCCTCAGGCCCGCCCCCGCCCGGCGGGGGGGCGGAGCCCGCCGACGCCCGCTGCCCCGCCCTTCCCTGTGGGCATGCGCAGCGAGGCGAGGCGAGCGAGGCGGTTTCGCGCATCAGCGCGCTGCGGCAGCACAGCGCGGGCCGCCCCGACGTACGGCGTCAGGGTGACGCACGGCCGCACGTCGCCGGCGGAGGGCTCTTCCCCGCTGGCGACACCCACCGCCGGGCGCGGGGAGGGGGCGGCTGCGGGGCCCGGGCGGCGCGGCGGGGCCGCGGGCGGGGGTATATGGCGGCGGTTCTGTCCGCCCTGGCTGCCAGGCTCTCCCAGTCGGCCGCGGCCAGGTCCTACGGGGTGTTCTGCAAGGGGCTGACCAGGACCCTCCTCATCTTCTTCGACCTGGCCTGGAAGCTCCGCATCAACTTCCCCTACCTCTACATCGTCGCCTCCATGATGCTCAACGTGCGGCTGCAGGTGGGCGGCGGCGGCGGCACGGGGCTCTGGCGGGGCTCGAGGGAGGGCTCGTGCCCCGGGTTTCAGCCCGGTGGTGCCGCTGCTGGGCGCGGGGGGGGCCGCCCGTTCCCGCAGGCGGCGGCGGCGGCTGGGCAGCCGCTGTGGCTTCCCCTGACTAACGGTAAGCGCCGTCGGACGTGTCCCCTGCCCTGGGCTGGGCAGGGGCGAGGCCGTTGCGCTCCCTTGTGTCACCACGGGAAATGTCGCTTGGACTCTGCACGGATGCGGTCGGCCCTGGAGGCTTGCCTGTGTTGAGGTGCAAGTACCCCGTTACACCCCTTGCTCTGCACGTTAGCAGCAAACGCGCCGCTTCCTTGTCTCAAGTTTATTCGTGTTACGAAGCTGTAGTTAACTTAAAGACAGACGATAAATTGTGCATATGTGCATTTTGATAGTACATTCCTGGCACCCTGTAAGGAGCTAATAAAATAATTTCCTCCATGAGTTTGTTTTTGGTTTTTTTTTTTTTTAAAGTCAAGAACAATTATAGCAGGGAAAACATAGAGGTAGTTTTAAATAATAATGTCATTGCATGAAAATGACAGTTCAAATTTAATTTGCGTCTCTTCCTGTCTTGAGCCTGTTTCCACAAAACGTGGAACTCCCTAGACCAGCTTTGACCTAAAGACATTAGAAGCTCTCACTCTTTGTGGGGTTGAAGTTTCATTGGTTTTGTGATGAAATGACAGCTTTACTTTTAACTTAACTGGCAACAGAAGCAGGCTATGGACTATGACAACAAACATCTGCTCTAGCCAAAGACTGTACACTATCTTTCTCCTCATAAGCATAGCTGTAATGAAAGTTTTGACATCTGGCTAGTGGCCAAGTGCTGAAAGACAAGTCTGGTTGCAGTTTGTGACTTGTGAAGGTAAGTTGAAATGGGAAGAGGTCAAAATGTGGCGTCTCATATTTTTATTTTTGGGACTTGTCCTGCAGTTCTGAAGCTTGAAATCGAGCCACACTGGCAGGAGTTGCGCACATAGCGTAGTAACCTTGGTGGCTAAAAATGCCTTGCCTTTGCTTGTTATCTGTGTTGGTACATAGTAGTTCTCTTGTAACAACATCAGCTTCTCATTTGACTACAATATAACTAATACCCTCTAACTATGCTGGTGCAGCCAGTCTGACCAGTTCCCCCCCGGGAAGCTGTGCATGGTACATTGTTGATTTCCAGTGCTGTGTGCCTGATTTCAGCATGCACTTCTGTTTACAGCAAGATTACTTTAATGTTTGCCTTTAATGTTAAGCCTCTAATCAGTTACAGTCTGCATTTCTATTGGTTAAGGAAAATGGTACTGTTACGCAGCAAATCTCTCTAGCTGCTCATTTGCTGACTCACTTTGATGCCTTTTACCAAAAGAGAGTTTGTAGCAGATTAAACTGAAACTACAGAAGAAAGTTCATATTTGGGTATACTTCCTACCCCTTTGGATATACCCAAGCAGCTTGCAGGGAGACTTGTCTGTTTGGACTGCTGTTACTTTCTGCAGTTGGGTTATTCTTTTTCTTTATGTTAAAGATTTTTTTTGGCAACAAGAAACTGGGATATTAGTGTAATAACTTTCTGCATTCTTTCTTTTTAGGTCCATATTGAGATCCACTGATTTATGACTTGGTGTGCTGCTTGCACTCTATGCTGCAACTGGATACAGTCACACTCCTCTTCAAATTCAGCCTGTCATAAAACAGCAAAGCTATGCTCGTCTTCTCTAGGACTATGAAGAAAGATTTAAACCAGAAACAAGTGTGTGACAGTGGCCCAGATCATCACAAGGCAGCAGCTCACCTGACAAACATACATTCCGTGTTGAACAGTTCTCAACATCATAGTAGCAGTTTACAAGAATTATTTTATTTTAACACCAGGAATTGTTCTCTCTTTAATACTATACCTCTGCCTTCTATTGGCAAGGAAATGCCTCTGAGTGTGAGTGAATCAGCAGGGAGGAACTCAAGTGCAGGTGCTCCTTGGAAGGATTCATTTCATTTGTGTTTTTCTTCTGGGAAAGACAGTCTTGATAGGGTTTCTCACTGCATTAATAGTATTTCAGTAATGGGCTGGCTGGAGAAAGCTTGTAGTTTTGCTGGAGACTTTAGCTCATGCTGTCCAGGAGACAACTTTGTAAATTTTGCACACTTCTGGCTGGGAAATTTGCAGTATAATAAAAAACTGCAGTTTCTGGAATTAGAAATGAGCAGCAGCAAAGAGAATGAATTGCAGCTTGCATTTCTTAAAGAATTGGAGCTTGGTGGACTTCCTGATCTCTATTCTATTCCAGTTGCCTCACTGAATGAATATGCTATGGGACTCTTAAACAACCAGAAACCATGTTTTGTTCTTTGTTACTTAAACCTTGTATCTTCAGAGCAAACAGTTGGATACAAGCAAATACTTTCAAATATACAGTATGTGACTCATAATTTTCACATCATACAGCTAGTAATTTCTGTGCTAGCTTTTGCACTAGCAGGTCTCTGGTATGCAGTAGTGAAGGTAAAAAAGTGCTAAGATTTTAATAATTACTATTTTTAACATTAATAGGAGCTTAATTGACTAAATAACAGAGACAAGGCTACAGTTTGGGTTTTAGTGAGAAGTAGACAGCTAAAGCAAAAATTGTACTTGTGTAACTGCTGGTAAAACTGGCTGTTGGAAGAATAGGGACTTTTTTTGTAAGGAATATCTGCATCCGAGTGGAAAGAACTTCTTAATCTCAAAACCCTTTGGGACTTCTGCAGGTCTGCCATTAACACTAGACTAGAACCCAATTTGATTGTTTAGCACAGATCCTTTGTTTTCTTTAGGGTTTGTATTAGCGGAGTGTTCCGGCTACTATTTACAACCATTTCCAATGAAACTGTTTCTTGTAGAATTGAATTCCTGCTCTGAATCCAACAGTAACTAATGTATCAGTCCTTAAAACGCTTTGAATTGGAAAGCTGTTGGGGGAGGGTGGTCTTCAATACAGCATAATTCTCAGCAGTGTTCATTTTCAAGGATGGTACTGCTCTAATTTAAACTATATCTCATGAGCTTTATTGCGCTACAATAGACACTATAAACAATTTTCTAAAAGAGTGTTTTCTTTCCTTGAAAAAGTGATTATCACTGAAGTATAGTAATTATTTCTGGGCCTGTTGACTTTGGCTTTGGGACAGACTTCTGACAACAAGGTTTGGCAAAGAACGGAGCAAGAATATTGGAATCAATAGAGCTGCTTGTGAATCAGAATTTGCGGGAACAGGCTCCCATGGGCACTTAGATGGAGAAACTAATTGTGCAGTAGGTCAAAGCTTGAACTTGGTGTCCAAATTCTCAACAAGGGAGTTGGTGTAGGTGGGCTTAATGTGCTCTAGGGGCTTACCCAAAGAGGGAGGCATTGATACAGTGAGTTAGGATGCATTTTCAGCTCACCCTTCACTGAGTTAAAAGTCAGGACTTAATGTGGAGTAAAGTCATGCCAGTGATTCACACACCAAGTATTCTTTTTGCTAGCTAGCTTCATTTTAGAAAGAGAATAAGTGATGTTGCATTTAGTTTGAACTGAAGTCACCTGGAAAGCCAGTAGAGTTTCTAATGTGGTGTTTATTTGGGTGTTGGCACACATGTGTAGAGAAGTCCTTGATGATGAAGATGAGATGCTGGATATCAGTGTTATGGGGAGGAACATTGGAATCTTAACTTTATCTGAGTGGAGAAAGTAAGATATACTACTTTTTATGTTAAATGATATGTTGTGTTTTTATTATCCCCATTGATTGGCTCTTTCTTCTGGATGTTAGAAGAGATAAAAAGCCATTTACTTTAATTTAGAAAATAACTTTTTCCCTGGTGTGTACTTTTATTAATTGTTTAACTTCTAGACTTTTGACCACATAATTATCTGTCACAATTACCAAAAACCTCAAAATAACAATGGATTACATACTGTAAGTAATTATTTTGACAGCAACAGTTTCCTCTTAGTCAAGCCATTCATACTATTCACTCCCAGCTCCACTGCTGCAATTTATTACCCTTGCAGTGGTACTAACGCAAATGTTTGTGGATCAAGATTGCTGAAGCGATATGGATTTGAAACCCCAAAATGCCAGAAACAAAGACACTTCTCCAAAAGTCTTTGGCTTATTTGAGTTACGGTGTTAAGCTGTTGTCTGCATACAGCTTGACCCAAAAAAAACCACTTGGCAGAGCTGAAGGCAGAGGAATGAAGGTGGGGAGGGGTTGGAGCCTGTTTAAGCTGGCTTGATTGCTAAAGAAAACATTGTGCAACTGCATCTTAATCTCTATAACTAGCTGTATAGGTAAAGAAATACTCTTTTCCTGTATGGTGAGATTTTTTTTTAAGTTGCACATAAACACAATCCTGCATCCACAACTGAGTGCTTGAACTTCCTATATAAAGAATTGATTGGCACAGTTGTATCTGTAGTTGTTACTTGAGACCTTGTCCGTTCAGCTGAACGGTTGGGCCTGGAAGATTCTCTACTCTGCTGTACATCATTTGGGAACCACATATTTAGGGAACCATGGCTATATACAACAAAAACTTATAGATGATGATGTGAGGTTAATAGGCAAGAGGAGTAGCTAAAGGCATAAAAGCACTAATCCACTTTTTAACACACTTCTTATTTGTGGTGATTTTAAAGGGGGGGAAAAAAAGAAGGGGGGAATGAAACATGAGAGAAATTAGAATTTGAATGTGTGTACAGTGGGGTGCCAAGGGTTGTCTATTGATGACAAGCCTATGTCGGAGGGGATCTTGGAATGTTGAATCATGTTATGTATCACAGCCCAGCTAATACAGTCCTGTTTTAAGCAAAATTTGCTTTGAGTAAGTGGCCTTTAATCACTTATCACAGGATTACTTTAAATACAGATACAATACAGCTAAGCAAAATGATGAATTTTTTTGTGTATTATATGTATATTGAACATAAAATATAAAGAATATGTCTTAAGTGAGTGGATTTATTCCATTTTAAGATAGTTTATGTACTTTGCCTTGGATTTTATTGCTTAAAACCTAAATGGTAACTTTCTAACTTGAACATTCCTTCTGAAATTCAAATAAAGGATAGTTTGTTATGTTAAAATCTCACCTAATATACTGCACTTTAAGCTTGGGGAGGCCATAAATTGAAAGCGCTGTTCTTGCACTAATAGAACTGTTTGACTGGCAGTGACAATGCTCAAATGGCTTTTACTGTCTGGGGGAGAACAGTGAACCAGAAGGATGGCAATCCTTTGAAACTATATATAAATCAGACACTGTATGGTTTAGGCCACTGTTCTCTTCCTACAAATGTTTTGTTGTTAACTCATCTCAAAAGATGGAAGGTGTCTTAGCTAAGAACCAGTTCGTAGGGAGTTTCGTGGCTTCAATAAGTCAGATGTGGAAACTGCTTTTCTGAGTAAATATGCTGTTAGGGCTGAGGCAGATGATTATTATAGTACAGAAGAATAACACTTTTAGTAGGGGTAAGGGACCTTTATACTGAGTTGCCTTCTTATTTCCAGTTCCTCTCTCATCTTGCTATTCTGTTGGTGTTGGAAAGAGGTATTTGTAAGCAAAATGTCAGGGTTCTACTAAACAACTCATGCTTTCTAAAACTTCATTGATCAGTGTCCAGATCCTTCCTGCACTACATAGCAAAGAGTTCTATTTCTGCCATTAGAAAACAAATTAAATAAGAAAATATTCAATATTTAGAGAATTGTCCAGTAGTTTCCCATAAATGTACACTTGAGTGGAAATTTACTATATCATGTACTGATTTGAAAAAGAAAATATACTTTTAAATGTGTGCACACAGAGCTCTGCATGTAGGTAAAAAGTGTTTTAACACAGTATGATGTTGGAATGCTTATGCAAATGCTTATTTACTTTCTGACATTACAATGCAAAATGCAGTAGAGGTGGTGGTGTACTTCTCAGTGTGATATTAGCTAGTGCAATTTTAGAAATCATCTGTGTGCATCATCGTGCACCATCAGACGGTTTTATCTGTAGACGTTTTTTAGCCTTTTGCTTTTTCAGTGTTGGGTTGGGGTGTTTTTTTGTGTTTTTTTTTTTTGGGGGGGGGGGGTTTTGTTTGGGGTTTAGTGTTTTGTTGTTTGGGGGTTTTTTTGGTGTTTTTGAGGTTTGGTTTTTTTGGGGGGGGACTGTAAAGACTGCACTTTCTTAAACTCTGCCAAAGTTTGCTTTCTTTCTCCTTTTCTCCTCTCTTGTCCCTCGTAGGTACACGCACTTTTAATTTTTTGGAAGAAGCAAGCCTGTACGTACTCTCCTAATATATCATCTTATTGTCAAGTTGTTCCTTTTGTTTTTATGGCCTGGTCTTGCCTATATTTTTCTTCTCTTCCCTCCCCATAATTTCTCAGCATAAGCATATACTGATATTCTGTTCCATTTCAGAAACACTCCCCTGTAATTAATTATGCATAACAAATTGACAGAAACCATGTAGAGATGTAAGCATCCACAGCCTGTCATTAGGGTGTTTGACAAGTGCTATATCTGACAGAGCAATAGGTAGTCAATGTGACATATTTCTGCTTTTTCCCTTCAAAACAGCTGCTTTGATTACAATCTAATATTTAATTCAAATTTGTAGTACCTCTGTCAGCTGAGAATTGCAGCTAGAATTTGGGGCTTATCAAATACATTGAGGTCAAGACTTAAACTGTTAGACTAGCTTCAATACTCTTCAGGTTTTTAAGTCATTAGTATAACTTTCTGAAAAATTCACATGCATGTACTCTTAATATTTCAGAACTTTTTTCCTAAGAGTGCATAGAATGAAATGTGTTCTGACACTTCTTTCTGTGATGCACAGCCAATAACCAGGGGAAAAAAAAACTTTTTAAGGATTTTTTAAATATTTGTGATGAATCCCCTTTTGATATCTCAGACTACAAAGCCTCTAATCCTCAAGGAAGAGCTGCATTGGATAGAACTTTCAAATAAACAACTTGTTGCCTGTGAAAATACTAATATTTATGATCAGCTCACATACTTAAATACAAGGACATAGATATCAATCTGGTGATGGTGTGAAAACAAGAATAATATGGAAGTGCTAGAACAATGCTATCCTTTACCACCCTGTGCTAAGTAAATCCTATTGGTGTGTACTTTGAAATTAATCCTGTATTGCATTCCAAAATCTCAATTATCTTAGTCTTTTTGGAATTGGTGATACAAGATTCAGACCCAGTAGATGGTTATTTCATTGTTAATGATGAAATAAATTTAAAAGCTAAAACATTTTAGAAAATGGCCTGAGGGACTTCCAGAAAGAAAATCTGCCTTGAAAAGATCCAGTTTATTTCTGTGATCTCAATATATTTATAGTCTGTTTTGCAAATGTCTTGTCTTCTTTCTTTGTGTAAGATCTGTATAAACCTGATAGCAAAAATGGTTAAAAGCCAAACTTGTAAAAGTATCAGTGGTCTTTAATTTTCTGTTTGTAGTCAATTTTACCTATTATCAAATACAAAAATACCTAGATGTAATTTAAGCTTTTGTTCTTAAAAGTAGGTAAATCTAATGCTTAGTGCCTGATCCATCACTTGAAGTTGAGTGTTCCATGAACTTTCTTGAAAATGGGTTCTGCTACCTGCTGGTAACTAATACTAATTTTAAATGCTGACACTTAATACTTCCTGTAAACTGTGATGTTATCCATGCACAACAATTTTAGTCTATGGCCTTGGTCTTTGGCCCTAATTTTTTTTTTATTGCAATGTGGGAGATGGAGAAGGCTGGCACAAACGATTTTTGTTTGTTCCAGGGAAAGATGTTTACAACTTCATATGTATTTTAGAAATTTATTGTAACACTTTTTAACTTGAGAGGAGTTTCCATAGTAAACTTGAAACCTGTTGTCCTAATGAGGTCAATACAGACTTTTGAATAATATAGAGTGCTATCTAAGCTTCCAGAAGCTGTTCATTGTGATGCTGCTCGCTTACACCACAGGAGGGAGTTAAACATCAGTCTTTTAAATATTTTCAGTTACGGCATCGTTTTTTCTTAGTACAGTGCATTTCAGTTTATAAATATGCTGACTTTGACTTGTCTTATGGATTGACACTGCAAAGAGGTTAATGTACAAAATCAATACACAGTGGTAATGTATTGTAACTGTTTACAATTGAACTCTGAATACCAATCGATGGGTTTTATTGAGCTATTTAAAAACAGAAATAAAAATCTTTTAAAAAATGATCTTTCGTCTGTGCTCAACATAAGAGCTAGTTTTGGTGCTTCTACTTGAAGAGATCATGTTTCTGACTATATAAAGTCAGGCAGTGAGTGGCTTTTTCAGAGATACAATTTCAGAGATGTGTGTTTACTGAATACCAAACAAATTTAAAACCTGTGTGAGAATAAAAGGGCTAAATGCTTTAGTTTGGCCTTGGAAATTTGGTATCTGAGCTCTAGGCTAGCTTAATCATGTCAGCCACCACTATTCATAGGCATTCTTTTTACACTTTTTTTTTAGTGACACACCTTAACAAACCAGTTACATTCAATGTAATTCAAAGGTATTTCCTAATGAACTAGCTCTACTCTTGCAACATAGTTTCATTTTAGAAGGGGAAAGTGAACCATGCTAAATACGTAGAACAGCCATAGCAACTCTTGCGTAAGTCAGGATAACATTGCTGGATGTTTCTCTTTGGGGTTAAAATCACCTTAGTATTAAGAGATATGTCAGACCTCTTATTTTTGCTGAATAAAATATTCACGTTAAAGGAGTGGAATAAACATGTATCCTCTGCTTAATGTTGAGCATTAAAAAACATATTAAAAACCCTAGAAACCCTTCACTTTTCAGATCTCTCCTCTGAAAGTTGCTATCAGATGACTTTTTGATTCTAGGCTCAAAAGACATAATTAACTTACAGTTTTTGTTTGATCTCAGGGTCCCGTGATGCTGCAAGTGATACATACGTTTTGAGGAAGTATGTTATTGTTATGAGCTGCATTTATTCTGAAAATAAATGTTATTGACAACCCTGAAGAAAAGGCTGATACTTTGAGTACAAAATTAATGTGTACTATTTTTCTTAACTATGAATGCTGAGAGCATCTTTTCCCTCAAAACATGCATTTAAACGGAAAAGAAGAGGGGGAGGGGAAGGGGAAGGAAAATGAATGTAATCATCTAATAAGGCCTGTGAACTTTTGGCATGTGCTTAGGCATCCACAGTTAAGAAAGTGCTATCAATGTGCTCTGCACTTCACTGTAGATTCCTCATTGCTTCTGGAATTCGCATGGTACATACTGAAGTAATAGTTTCTAACCTCTTTGGCTGCCCACGATTTTGCAGCCACCCCACTGTGACAGTGATGTGATCTAGCCTTAATTATTAATGTTGTCATAACTTTCACATGGTTTATCGGTAATTTTCGATATATTTATATAAATGGGCATGATACCTGCAGTACCTGGAGAACTTCAAGGAACTTGGAATACTTCTGCAAATAAACTCAGGAACAGACATGCTACCACGTGCATATCCAAACCTCTTCCTGTTAGGATTTGAGATGTTTTGAAGTCAGATTCAAGTTGGTGGCCTATGACTTTGTGGTAGTCTGTCTTTGTTCATCTCATACTACAGAATTCTATGAGAGCAGCTCATCTGTACAGGAGCCCAAATTTCCTCTGTGCAAATCTGAGATTGCCAGAGGAACCTTTTAGCAATTTAGACCCATCACAACATTTACCTCTTCAGTGTGTTTCTTAGCTCTTGCCTTTTCTGGCAGGTATGATAGCAGCTTAAAATAAAAAAAAAAAAATCAAACCAAACACAAATACCAAAGATTCTGCTGAAGATACATTTCTTAAGGAGATTATTTTTTTTTTTAAGTGGATGGAGTGTTTTACCTTCCATTAAAAAGAAAATATTGGGTGGGGGTCTTGTTATCAAGAACTGTGGTGTGCTTGTAAAAAGCACGTTGTAAGTCTCTTGAGTGTTAGGAAGCGCTATGTCTATTTGTTATCACAAATATTTTCTAGACATCAAAATACTCCTTTATTTATTTTATTTATCTTTAACCTGATAGTTCAAAGAAAAGAAAAAAAAAACCCCAAACACATTTTGGAATTCTTTCAAGTGAAAGAAAATTATGCATTGTTAAAAGTATCCCCAAGGGCAAAGGACCAAAACCAACACAGAAGTCAAATGCCCACCTCTTGCTCATTGAACAAAAAGCCAGGAGCAATGACAAGCAGGATGTTTTTTATGCTCTTTTTTTTTTGGCTAGCGGCTGGAGCCCTTAATCACTTTAGCTGGAAGTTATTCACAAATAACGCTTCTGAGCTCAGTAATCCTGTCTTGCTTCATATAATAAAAAAATCTTTTCTACAGCAGAGATTCCTAAATCGCTTCTCAGATCTTAGCCTTGCATTCCAAGTGTTGCACACTGACTGCAAGCACGTATGACCTGCTCCAGAGTTAGAATAGTTACGACATTTCCAATTTCTGGTCTTTGTTCCCCTCCTTTGATATAAAAGCATTTAAGACTAAAAAAACCAAAAAATATTTCTATGATACTGTATCGTACCTTGGTAAGGGCTTGCTTGTACACCTTCAGGTGTCTGTCATTTTAGGTCAGGTTTATAGATATTGAAATTTCTATGAGGGTGAAAATCAGAGCCTACCACAAAAACTAGATTTACTTGTCAAGACAGACTGAAAATTTAAACCTTTTTCAAAGCTGGACAGCCTTCTTTTATCTTCTGTTCCCTCTAGCTGCTTTCTGAGTGAGAACATCTGTACAGACTATAGCAGGTTTCAAGTCCTTCACTTTGATATATGGTGTGTTCCTGACAATTGGTTGGTTAAAATAAAAGCTGTCTGGTCTGTGTTGTCACTGTCAAGCACCATTTTCAGAGCTCTTGCTCACATTTTCTCTCTGGTTTATAATCATTCGTTTGCAGTTGCTAACTGTATCTTCTGATTTCTTTCTATTTAGCTAAACTACTTACTTGCCAATGCCAGCAAGCTAGAAGTCTGTAGAGATTTTCATCACTGAATGTTTTGTTATGGTCAGTTCATCAAGTTTCTTTGCTGTTTGCTCAATTTATAGTTAATTCTAATATATTTTCATAAAGTATCCATAAGGCATTGTAGCTGTTCCTGAACGGATTATTTAGCAGTTTCTCTTTCCTCACATAGGAAGTGTTTTTTCTGAAGGCCCCTGTTGAAATAGCATTGTCCAAAGGTTTGATTCCATTTTGTATATTGCTATTGTTACTATAGTTACTGTAAAAGAATGCTTTTATAAGTGAAAATACCTCTGGTTAATCTTTGTTACTCACCTGTGCTTGTTAAATCCAGCAGCTGATCTGGCTGGGAGGGAACTGCACTTCTGCCTCCTAGCAGTGATAGATAATGACATACACAAGATGACTCTTCTCCACCTAACATACAAAACCTGAGCGGTAAGGAATAAACTCGGGGGAAAAAAAAAGTCCGACCAAGAAAAAAAAAGTGCTTTTGAACATATTATTGGTTTAATTTTGATAGGTAATTTTGACAGGTAATTTTGACAGAAACATGGGATGAGAACATGTGAATTACAACTTGAGACAAGAGGCAACATGGATATGATCTGATTTTCCTTTATAAAGGAACTCTGTCAAATAGTTCAGATCCCACAGAGGGGGAGGGGTTAAATAAGGACTGGAAATGGGCTCAGAGGAAATAAAAAAGCACAAGTATTTTATATCTGTTTTATGGAAAAGGAAAATTACACTTTTACTATTTTTCCCCCAGAGTTATTTCTGTCGTGCTTCCAGTCCTACATACACCTTATGATAATGCAGAACTAGAAGGTGAAGTAGTCCATTAAAAATGGGGAGAAAGCAAGCAAGGTTTTGGGTTTTCTTTTGCATTTCAGAAAGTGTGATCAATAAGAAAAGAAATCTGATAGTAGGATTTATCTGTTTAAGTAACTTAAAGTGGTTTTAGTAGGACAAATCACAGCTTCAATCCTGTAATCCAATCACACAAGATCAGTACTGATGTCTAGCCTTGTTGACTTAATCAGAGCTCTGTAAACATGAGAATGTCCCTATGTGAACCAAACTACAAAGTCTGGACTTGTCTGTTTTACAGGAATATCCTTAAATTTAGGCCAGGTTAAAAGTCCAGGCCTACTGACAGTAGAGTCAATGTGAATCTTCCCAGAAATTCACATGGAGACATTACCATGTTTCCGAAGTGCTTTGAAAATCATTGCATACTTTCCAAATATTGTACTCCTCATAGAAAAACAATCTTAAAATATAAGTAAGTGTATTATTTTGAAACAAAGAGTCAGCATTTACCAACTGAGAACTATCAAAATAAAATACACAATGTCCAAATTTACAGCATAGTGGGTGGTCTTCTAAAACAGAGAAAACTCCTAGGAATTCCAGTTTATAAAATGGTATAATTTGCTACTTTATTTGAATGATTAAATTGATAAGAGCTTTTGCTAAGAATTTTTACATAGCTTTAGTCACCATTGCTTTTTAATCTTAGATATTCTCACATGAACTGCACAAAGTCATTGTTAACAAGGTTATTACTGCTTTTTATGCAAAGTAAGTGTAACTTTGTTGGTTTTTTTTTCCCCCAGAGTATTAAATCTTAATTTTTTTGTTTCTCGACTAGACATTGTTCAGCTGCGATATGCCGGCTCTTGCATTACTTTCTTTAAATTCAGCTGCTTGATGTTGGTGCTGCAGGTAAAGAAATAGAAGTTTAATATTTTTATCTACTACTAATGATCAAGAAAATATATTGAACTATCTTCTTGAAATGGTGAGTTAATTAAGTCACACCAAATTACGTTAATTAGAAAGTCCTTACAAGAAATTAGGCTGTTAGAAGAAACGTGTATGAAAAAATATTTTCAGAGCTCTTTTTCTTTCCAGTTTAAAAGACAACAAATTCTGCTTTCAAATTAATCTGACAAACACATTGTTATGTTGTAATAATTTATTGTTATTGTAAGGAAGAATCCACAGTCAGTTTCTCCCAGTTATTCTAAAGGGTGTTGTGACTGACACATGTGCCGGCAGAGTAGTAATAGAGTGTCTCCTTGCAATTTCCACTTATAACAGAAGACACCCCAACTAACAGTAAATTCAATCATTCAGGGAGAATTTTACATGACTTTTTTAAAATTTGCTGTTATTACCGGTGGCTTTATTAAAGAAGTACTACAGAAGTGTTAAACAATTGCTGATTGTTAGCAGAAGGGGAGGAGAAATTATTTTAATCACACAGACTCCAAACTCAGAGGTGGAGTCTGCGTCTAAACTTTTGGTAATGGGCTCTGTAAGGAAATTGAAAAAGAGTTCCTGTTATTCAACCAATTATTGAATGTGAGTGGTCATGCCTCTGTTCAAAACTGGACTGATACCAATGTAGTATATCCATACCAGCTTTGTAGCAACCTTCAGGGAGTCTTTTGCTCATCATACTCCCAGCATACCTCTAATCTTGTGATCTAGAGATAGAAGACCATTTCATTAACATAAAATATGAAATTGTAGTTTTCTTACTGCATGTATATAACCATATATAAATATTTACACATAAACATACACATGCATGAACATCTCTGTTTGTTTAGCTCAATAATAAATTTCTGCTTAAGTGCTTTCCATAAATGATAAAAAGTCTGGTAGCAAAGAGTGGAAACACATCCCTAAGTGCTACATTAAGCATGGTAAAAGCATACCTTCCTTTTCTGTTGTATTATTACCCCCGGTCATAGGTAGTGTTCCCCAGGACTCAGTATTGGGGCCAGTTCTATTTAATATCTTCATCAACGATCTGGACAAGGGGAACGAGTGCACCCTCAGTAAATTTGCAGGCGACACCAAGTTGGGCGGGAGTGTTGATCTGCTTGAGGAAGGACCTACAGAGGGATCTGGACAGGCTGGACTGATGGGGTGAGGTCAGTTGTATGAGGTTCAACGAGGCTCAGTGCTGGGTCCTGCACTTGGGTCACAACAACCCCATGCAATGCTACAGGCTTGGGGAAGAGTGGCTGGAAAGCTCCCCAGCGGAAAAGGATCTGGGCATGTTGGTCGACAGCTGGCTGAACATGAGCCACCAGTGTGCCCAGGTGGCCAAGAAGGCCAATAGCATCCTGGCTTGTATTAGGAATACTGTGGCTAGCAGGACTAGGGAAGTGATTGTCCCCCTGTACTCAGCACTGGTGAGGCCGCACCTCAAATACTGTGTTCAGTTTTGGGCCCCTCACTACAAGAGAGACATTGAGGTGCTGGAGCGCGTCCAAAGAAGAGCAACGAAGCTGGTGAAGGGTCTGGAGCACAAGTCTGATGAGGAGCGGCTGAGGGAACTGGGGTTGTTTAGCCTGGAGAAAAGGAGGCTGAGGGGAGACCTTATGGCTCTCTACAACTACCTGAAAGGAGGTTGTAGCCAGGTGGGTGTTGGTCTCTTCTCCCAAGTAAGAAGCAACAGGACAAGAGGAAACGGCCTCAAGTTGCACCAGGGGAGGTTTAGATTGGATATTAGGAAAAATTTCTTCACTGAAGGGTTGTCAAGCATTGGAACAGGCTGCCCAGGGAAGTGGTTGAGTCACCATCCCTGGAGGTATTTAAAAGACGTGTAGATGTGGTGCTTAGGGACATGGTTTAGTGGTGGACTTGGCAGTGCTAGGTTAATGGTAGGACTTGATGAACTTAAAGGTCTTTTCCAACCTAAACAATTCTATGATTATTCTGGAATTAATATGGATCTTCCAAAATCCCAGTGTGATAAAGATACTGCTTTACCCGTTCCCCTTGCCTATAGTCAGCATTCTGAAATAGCATCTTTAATTGATTAGCAGTTTAGATTTCTAAGAAGACTGCTTTATCTGCATTTATCTGTCATTACTTGCAGTTTCATAATCTAATAAAAACAATATTATCTCATTTCTAATAGTTTCAAGACAGCCTTTCAGTATTTTAGCTGAAGAATATGAAGAATAATTTATCTCTTTTTAACTCATATCTGTATATCTCAGCTTTACTAAAACAGAATTAAATACAACATTTATAGAAAGGAGAGCTTTGTACAAATTATGCAGAAAGTCTAGACCATTTCAGGAAAAAGCAGCAGCTAGAAAAATAACTGCCAGGCTACTATTCTTCATAAAGAGTAAATCTGGAAATTCTGTAGAAGCAATCAGGACACTGAAGATTCAAATATAAGAAATGCCTAAAAATACTTCATGGAATGATTTAATCTATGAAGGAGATAACCATTCTTGTCAACAAGTTAAAAAAGGTTTTCACTGTGAGAGAGCAAGACATTCTTTAAGAATATATATAGTACTCAGATAACAGTCTATTTATCTTGCAAATGTGATGAAGATGTTGAAAAAATTATCTGTTTGTTTTAATTGTAGTTATCTGCCATCTTGTTTTTCAGGTTTGGAGCCTTCCATACATGCTGAGTTCTGGCAAAGCCTTTCAGATGGGAATAAAGAGCATGGGCATGATTTTGTTAGTCATGAGAATTTAGCTGCGCTCATTATCCATCTTCTGCTGAAATGGTTTATCTTCTAGCAGGAATACCAGAATGCAGGCCTTACTAGGCCAGAGAGGAGAAAACATCCTTGCAGAAAAGAATTCCTTTGTTGTCAGCTGGTAGAATAACTGAACTAAATATCCTAGATTTTCATGCTTTTGAAGTGTTGTCAGTCAACAGCAGATTTCAAAAAACTTTTATGTGAAAAGTCTTTCAGGTATAAATGCACTGTTATTTCCTAACACTGATGATTTTTCTCCACAAACATATAAGGAAATAGACAAGATTATTCTGTTTAAAAAAATATTCTTTATCCAGTGTGAAAATGTTGAGCAGTACACATTTACTCGAGTAGCTTTATGGATTAAAATTGTGCAGTAGATATTTTCAATATGTGAATAATTTTTCTATAAAACATGCTTTAATAGTTCTGCTATTTTGAAAGCAAAATATTTGCTTTCAAAATATATTGCCACCATCTTTGTTTAATTTTGGATATTTGGAAATTTTCTACATCCTGCTGAATGGCACACCTGAGGCAGACATGCTTAGAGGAGAGCTCGCATTTGTACAACTGAGATTTCTGGTATTTGAAAATACAATGAAACTTTTAAAGATACACATAAAAAAATGAAACAAAAATGTTTAATTGCGTTACTTTGTAGGACATTAGATTTTCAAACGTGTCTATTGTATTTTGTATACTAAGTCAATTTTTTTTTTTACATTACATTGCTTGTTTTATCTGATGCATGGCAATTTGCCAACCTTAGCTTTTACTGATAAATTCTGCTGTACAAAGCAAAAAGTTTTATATGTGAGGCCACTTCCTTCTGCTATTTTATCATCTTCCTGGTTTTGTCTGTTTTCAATAAATGCCTTTGTATTTTCACATCTTTTATATGCATGTATACACAGATCCTTTCCTCTGTATTAAAACTGATTGTTGGAAGTTGGTAGGGATAAAAAAGACAGACTGTTGACTTCAATTTAATTGCACTAATATACTATATGGATGCTTTTATATTACACTATTAAAATATGTTAACATATTGATAATTAAAAGTATTTCCTGAATTTGGGCGTGGAGTGGGGAGGCTGGGGTTGATGTTTCATAACCAGGTTTTAAAATTGAAATAATCTCTGGGTACAGCTATATTTGAGTACTACAGAGTGACACATGGAGGCTGGGTTCTCACAGTGAAAATGTGTTATTTTAAAGCATCTCAAATTTAAGCATATTGAAATTTAAAATCTAAAAAGAAATTATGGTGGAGGCCAAACATCTCTCTTTTATCTGTCCCAAGAGGTTGAATATTTCTGCCTGAAGAGAAAAAAAAAATCTAGAAAACTCAGCAGTAAGGAGAAGACACACAGATTCCTGCACACACAATGGAATCCAAAGAAACTTGAGGGAAAGGAGAGTTGAATGAGGGGTGGTCAGGGGAGAGGAATGAGATTGGAGGAAAAAAGTTAAAGTTGCAATGCAGCAGACTGGAGAAAAGCTTTTGGAACTTACAAGAAAGAGAAGCTGTCCCTGATGTCACTGCCCATTTTAGCAGTCTGTAATGAATTCCTCTTTCCCACAAAAAAATGTTACTAAGGATGTAAGCTGCAAATCATCATGTACTAATCTTTTTATGAAGATGTTTTTGTTGTTGTTCTGTAGACCTATTGTTCTTTTACAATTATATTAATAGACTAAAAATAACAATGGTAGTTCTATCAGACTTAAATTACAATTTTGTTTCTTAAGAATGATTATTTTATACTGTGCTGATTGAGATCACAGAAATCCTTTTCTGACCACAGAGGTATAAGGTACCAAAGTCATCCTTCATGTAACTGCACTGAGGTAAATGGAGTTACATAAGGAATTAATTTGACCCGTCTCCTCCGTTTCCTTGGAAAAATTCTTTGTTTTAGTGCTTGCCAAGTTTTAACTTTGACTCTCCCTTGCTTAACATTTCTTAGAGAAGATCTTCTTAACATCTTGTACTTAGAGACGATTTTTCTTTCTTTAAGACTATAAAGAGAAATACAGCAGGAGAAAGACAATTAAGGTGAAGATCTGCTTTTTAAATTGAAAGTACACTTCTTATGGTAGGAAAATACCAAAACCTTTTTGTTTTGGTATAGAAGTGTATGAGATTATTCTTATATCCATGAGGATATGAAAGGAATAAAATAGTATGTATAGCCAAGAGAGGGAAAGGATTTAAGTGATGTTTTTCTGCCTTAGACCCTGTGTGTTTCTTTCTAACTGCAGCAGTTGGAATAAATAAAGACCTTTCTTGGCTAGAGACAGTAAGAATTGAAAATACTACACATCATCTTTTAACAAAGAATCACCTCCCCTTTGCACCTGGACTCAACAGGAGCTATGTATTCAAAAATAACCTACAAGAGAAGCTGAAGGCTTACTCTCACTAGTATACAACTGCAATTTCATGATACAATAAATTTAGGTTTTGGATGGCAACATGGCACAAAATTTTTTGTACAAATTCAACCCACCAGTACAAAGTTATTTATAAAACAAAAGCCTCACAAAACAAGGAGTGGAGAGTGCTTTTTACTCCTGATGATTTTACGTTAGAGTTGGTATCATTTGTCTTCCTGCTGCTGGTATAAAGCCACGATAAAAGTTGGTCTAAACACTGTAACTCATAGCTGGCTAATCTTGACAGGAATGCAATTACATGCTCATATTTGTTCTTGATCAATTTACTACCATTAGATGATCTAGTATGGCACAGATCAGACATTAACAAGCATGTAAGTCTGACTATAGGCAGAGTTTGAGACGGCCTGAGCATGAGGGATCAGAAAGTTAAATTGATGGAGAGTCTGTGGTTCAGAATAAGGTTAGAATTAGGCAGGGATATTGTCCCCACTGACAAAATAACTATCCAGCAGCCTGCCTTCCTTCTTTCCACACCATCTGTGTGTCACAGTCTACCAGTGCTGCAACTGTGCCAATACAACTGTTTGTGGGACCAGAGTGTGAACATAATCAATGGAATAATTCTGGTTAAAAATTATTATTTTAGACAGAACTTTTAAAATCTGGATTGAGTGATCTGATTTGCAGCATGGCTTTGCAAACGGTTGTATGAATAGCTGAGAGGGCACTAAAAGTCACAACCATTAGTTGCCAGTTCCTGCTCCTGTCTAAATTTATGGTTCCATATTTATTAAACCCAGATTTGTGCACTGCTGACTAGCCAGTAGGAAGATTTGAGCCAGCTCACGTGGAGATATGCAATTGCATTTGAGACGCTCACTGGTGAATCAACAAGAGCACCTGGTCTAACCCTTCCAACACCGTATGTCAGGAGCGAGTCCAGCTTGTCACTTGGCTGCCATGTGTACCATGGGATGCCAGCCCTGTTACACTGTGGAGTTGTTTAAGAACGCTTCTCCAGGCAAGGAGGAGTAAGGAACTGTGGGGGCCTCCTCTGTTATCAGCACTACTACAATAAATCCCTCAACTGCTGCCACATGCATGCAGCTAGAGCAGGACTCACGTATGGTTTGCAGCCCAGCTACAGCTCCCAGTGTAGGATGAATTAGGAATTTCAAACTCCCAGGCCTTGGTGAGACTGGAGAGTGGTATGCAATAATACATTTAACCATGCCAAGCTGGAGTTAGCCAGCAGATATGAATTCACAGACTGTGGCTACTTCTCAAGGTGGGAACAGTCTGGCCTTAATCAGTACACTCTCCTTCGGACAATTACGTTACATCAAGCTCTTTCATTTTCCTGAGACAGAAAAACCCTCTCAAGCTTCATGCAAAATTCCACTCATGATCTGCTTCAGCCCATGTCCTTTGAATCCAAGTCTTCTTTTTCTGTTATTTTAGGCACAGCTTTCATGCTAGAAAGCATCCTGTTTGTGTCTAGTACTATGCATAATTCATACAGGTAGAACAAGTTCTAATGCAAAGTATATTTCAGGTCATAAGCATTACAGAGTTGGTGGACCTCCACAATTTTTAATGCATTTGGTTTTCCTCAATGGGACATTCCTGGTGTTCTGTACTCAATGACTCACCAGTGGCCCTATCAGTGTTACACAATGGAAACAAGCATTGACTTCCAAACCCAGTAATATTTGATGCTAGGAGTAGATTAAGCTCATTTAGAAGTCTTTAAAAAAAACAACCACCTCAAAACTTGTCAAGGATTGGAATTTGAAATAAATCGCAAGTAGAATTCAGAATATGATTTAAAAGTTCATCTGGAGAAAAACCCATGCAAAATTCTTAGGAAAGAGGCACCTTTAAATTTGGGTTTTTTTTGACTGTTTTAAGGGAACAAGCTTCCTATCCATTCATAAAAGATGTTTGACTTGCTAAGCTTCAGCCTTGCTGTTCCGCAAAGCAATATGAAATACTTGCATGTAAAATTGTTTTGGACTAAATGAAAGGTGCAAGCACTTTTGAAATCATTAAAGACAACCAGCAAACAGGATTTTCTATAAATGTGTTTTTCCACTGAGACAAATATGATATGTGTGACAGCATAAACATTTTAAGAAACAATACATGGCTAAAACCCGTCTGCTAGACAGAGGAAGTCAAAGAGTTTGCCTTAGGGGTTTAAGAATACCAGATTATTCAAGTACTGATAAATTAAAAAAAATAGGAAAAAAAAAAGGCATGATGATGGACTAAGACCTTCCTGCCTGGAAACTATTAGGCAATGCTTCTTAAAAAATAAAAATTTTTTTACTGTCTAGATTTGAAACAAAAGTATTCTTTAATACAATGGCTGAGTATCAATGACAGTGATTCTGACTATCAACAGATATTGTCTTAGGAAATGTAACGCTTGCACCATTTTTCTAAAAACGTGAGCATCTAAGTGAGCAAGTAGTAAAGTCAACCAAATAATTCTAGCTTACAAAATGTTGCACAACATCTGTATTCTTTAAGATGTATCTATATTCTTTGAGATATATCTATATTCTTTAAGAATGTATTCTTAAGACTGTACAGATGTTCCTGTCTTTAAGATTAGTTGTTCTCCTTAAGGGTAACTATAAAATCCTTCTTACCAAACCTAACAGAAGTCACAGTAAGCCAGACTTGCCAATGAGCGATGTCTTGACTGAATGCATGAAATGGGAATACCTGCATGCAGGATGACTACCTCCTTAAATAAGATTTTAAAGATACTTTCTTCCTTCCAACAGTAAGGTGTATTATCCCACCTCCCTGTGTCTGACACTGATGGCGTAACAGCAGTTACTTTATTTCTTTCTGCTTTGAGAAAAAACATAATTGTACTTCTTGTCTTTGAACACAATGTTACTACCTACTTTCCAATTACTAGCCATGTAATGAACATCATCATAGCTCATGCTTTTGATTAGAATTAAAAAGTTTATGAAATCTATCATAATAAAATGGAATTTTACATCACTGAAACATTTACATTACTGAAAGATTAAGCTTATTTATTTCTACAGGTAAACTGAAGATGAATAATGAAGATTTTTTTTCAGAATTTCCATTAACCACTAAAAAGCAATCCAGAAAAAAAGGAATCCACTCTTGCTGAGGAAAGGATGTGATAACCAACAGGGCTTTCCTACTCCTGAATTCTTTGACTATTTAAAAAAAAAAAGGGGGTGAGGGGTAAGGAGTAATTTTCATTTTCATTTACTAATGCTTGGAATCTGGTTCAAATTGAAATCCATAGAAATGGCTTAATATTTAATGAGCCTTTTAGACCACAAAATATGATGTAAAGGATTCAGTGGTCTTCACTGACTCTCTGTGTAGGGACAAATGTTGTAACAGATGCACTCCTGACCCCTTAAAATGAAAAATGACACGCTAAATTACTACTTAGTGGAAACTGAATCAAAACAGATACTAAACTATCCAAAAAGAAAAAAAAAGACAAAGTGTATTACCTGAAAAATAACCATATTTATCATTATGGAATCAACCCTGCTAACAGCAGTTTTTGGAGAAAGCCCAATTTTCCCTAAAAATAATTTAAGCAGACCAGCTATTAGACTATTGTTTACACAAATGACAGACTATGAAGTTCTTCCAACACAGAAGGTTAGACTTGTGGATATAAAACTGGCAAAACATACTTGTGGTAAAAATAGAGCTATGACTACGGAAGGGACTGCAAGAAGGAAAAAAAAAGACCAAGCAATCTTTAGAAAACTGTTGATTGAAACCCTTATTAATATGGAGAGAAAAATAAAATTCATATGTATTTCAAAACAGAAGAATGATCAAAGTTCCAGAAAACAAAGTAGATGCAAGAGAATTATTCGCATGAGTAGGAAATAGTTTATTGGAGTGTATCCTAAAATTTGCTGAGATTGTAACCTGTCTTGCTACCTGGCATCTTTGTTGGTAAAGAACTACCCAGTATTTAATGATAGTGGCATTGTTACTGTTGAATTACCAAAAACTATAGAGTAGTTCTGCTATGGCAGAACTCCTATAGCTACAATGTAGAACTATGATTGTAATTCTTTAGTTATTTTGTATATTTAAAAAAAATCTATTCCTGACTGAGTTAGTTTTATAGCCAGACATGAGACATTTTATACACAGGAAAATGAGACAACGAGGTAAAAGGTTTGATCTTAAAAGTTTCTGTCACACATCTCACCTGAAGAAAGCAGCTTTGTCCAGTAAGCACCTTGTACGCAGAATTAACAGCTTTATGCCTAGAACGCTTGTAGGATCAGACCCATGCAAAAGTAAGTCTATTTATAATATACACAATATATATGAAAATTTCAAGTTTTAAGGAATATCTGCCATCATTTCAGAGACAGCCTTGAAGAAGAGACTATAATTTCAATAGTCTTTTGTACTATGTATCATTAATAAGTCATCCTACTAAAATGGGACTGGAAAGAACAGATTTTCCTTGAGAGGGTATTGAATGACATATATTTCAAAGTTATAAGAGTAAGCTACGTATTCAGTAATGCAAAATACTGAAAATATAACTGTTTGCTCAAGTTAATAATGAAGTTATAATAAAGAATATTTTGCTTATCTCACAAGTTTGGAATTGTCTGATTTCACCATTAAGCTTGTATTAAATATCCCAACTGATCACTTATACTTAGGACAGACTTATTTTCATATCTTGCTGGCATCACAAAATAATTATATTTGCTATTAATTTGGAGAATTTCAAAACCTAGTATTGCTTCTATTAAGTCAACAGGAATTTTGCACTGAATTGGTGTGAGGAGGAATGCTCTCCATGGCTTACTCTTCTCTGCTATTAGAATTAGTAATTGGGCTATCTTTTATCTTGAAGCAGAATTTTCCATATATCAAGTTATACTGAAATATAGGAAGGAAGGAAAAAATGCTACTGACAAACAAAAGCAACAAAAGAAAGGAATATATTTTATATAAAGGTGTAAAACAACACAGATGAAATGAAAGCAAACAATCCGTGATCAATTACAAAATTAGAATTTTTCTCATGAACCAGATTCCCCTCTAATGTAAATTAACAGTTTGTTCAGTGTACAAAAATATTCAAAGCCCACTGTCAGTTCATCTGCATTCAGACTTATTTTAAAACCATCCTGTAATTGCACTTTATAGACACACATTTCAAAATAAATCTCTTACCAAGGTAAAGTTTCTGTTTTATATAATCATATCCTTTTTATGCACTAACTTACTAAACTTATAACAATGTTTAATTTAAAGTATGAAATACAGAAGAGTATTTTAAAGGTTTGTGATGTTTATGATTTCTAGATGAGGTAAAACGCTTTATCGCCAGAGCAGCTGTCAGAGCCAAACCTCAGCTCTCAGGAAAATGGACTTTAATAACCACCTATTAGCAGCAGTGTCAAGAGGTGAGCGCTCCCAACACAGCTTCCTAGACGGTGCTCTGTCCCATGCCAGCCTACAAGAGGAAAATGAAAAACCTGATATTTTCCTGTTGGCTGACCCTTTCCTTCCACAGCTTCCTATCTGAATAAAATTTTGACACCAAAGGTTTTAAAGAAATAGAGGGGTGGTGCCTGAGAAGGAAGGAAGGAAGAGTGGTCTGTGCCAGCACACTTCTGCTTACCTTTACAGACTTTGGAGGCTGCTGATATCTCTACTCCCATGGTATCTCACTGAAGATCTTTACTGAGGACTTATGAAATCCCAGATAGTTTGACTCCCAGGGCAGTAAGTAGGCAAATCCTTTCTGTTACCAACATAGACAATACACACCAATGCAAAACCCTGTGCTGCATACGGGGAACAGTCCCTTTTATACACAAGGGGAACAGTCCCATTTATACACAAGGCTCTTCATGACCTCTGTGGCAGGGGAAGCACCCAGCACCCCTCCAGCGCCGGACCAGACCCAAGAACAAGGGGCAAGCAAGAATCAGCAGAAAACATGCAAAAACGTCATATGCCTCAGGCTCCTTTTTGGAGACTTCAACCCACCTCGTCCCCCTTTACGATGCAGCTTCAGGCCAGCTTGGCCCCCGCCTTCCTGTCACCTCCCGCTCCTTTCCGTCCCTTTAGACCCCTCCAAAAGAGTCAGCGGCTCTGCAGACGTTTTCTGGCTACCGCAGACCCCAAGAGACAACCCCAACCGACATGAAACCCAACTGACTCGACGGCTCTCCTCAGCCCCTCCCGCCACCGCCCTCCGGCTGCTCCCCAGCGGGTGCCCCGCAGGCCAGGCTCCTCCCGCTCCCCGACCGCCGCCCTCGCCCCCTTCCCGCCGTGGCCAACCCCTGCCCGCCCTAGCGGCCCCTGACAACCCACGGGAAAGTTGTTTTAGGGGCCTCAACGTTGCCAGGCCGCGCCGTGCGAAACCTGCCGGGGAGGGAACACCGAAAAGGAGAGGCGGGAAGGCGGGAGGGAAGCTCCCAGCTCCGGGCCCGCTCTGCCGCAGGGTACGGCCAGGGAGCTGCCGCCCCCTGAGGGGAGGTGGCGGCACGGCGGTGGCCGGCGACCCTGTGGCGGCGGGGGTGGCGGCGCAGGGCCGGCCGGGCCTGCCTTCCCCCCTCCGCCCCTTCGCGGGTCACATGAGAGGGGCGGGCGGCTGGGCCGAGGCGGTGGCTGCCGCCGGGGCTGAGGCAGGGCTGGGCGGAGAGGGACGGGGCGGAGGGGCGCGGCGGCAGAGCGCGGCGGCGGCGGCGGCGGTGGAGCAGAAGAAGAAGGAAAAGCAGCCGCGAGGCGCCGAGCGCCGCGGAGGGAGCGCCGAGCGAGTGGAGCGAGCCCCGGGCCTCCCTCAGCCGCGGCCGTTGCGGAGCGCCCTGCCTGCGGCCCCAACATGGACGAAGAGGGCGGCGGAGGTGGCGGCGGTGAGTGGCGGGGCTTGTGCGGGAGCGGCGCGGGGCGGACGCGGCCCCTCACCTGGCCGCCGTGGGCGTGAGGAAGGCGCGCTCGCGGCCGGGGCGCCCCGCTCCCGGGGAGGGGGAGAGCGCGGCTCGCCCGCCTCTGAGGCCGTGACATTTGCTACCGCCGCGGCCCCTCCGCGCCCCGCGCCGCGCCCTTCCCCTCCCGGCGGAGTTGCCCGCCGGTGCTGTGCCCCCGTCCTGCCCGGTGTCCCCCCGGGCGCTTGAGGGGCCAGCCCGAGCAGAGCGACTGTAACAGCGAGTACCGAGCAGCTCCCGGGCGGCCGGGAGCGGGGGAGCGTCGCGGCAGGGGCTGGCCCTTTCGCCGGCGGCCACAATGGGGGCTCTGTGCCCCGCGGCGGGCGCCCCCGCGCCTGGGAAGGGTCAGGCGGGGGGTGAGGCGGGTTTGCGCCGGCTCGGCGGGGCTCGGGCACAAAAGGGGGCGGCAGGGCAGGCGGCGGGTCCCTGTCCCCCCGCCGCGGTGACAGCCCCGCGACATCGCTGCGCTCCCTGCGTGCAGCTGCTCGTCCGCTGGGGAGAGGGGAAGGGGAAAAAAAGAAAAAAGTATGTGTCTTGCAGTATACGAGCAGTGAAAAGAATAACTAAGCTCTGCGAGGGCTCTGTTTGTGTGTGTCATCTTAATGGAGGCTCGGTGATAATCACGGGGTGGTTCATCCAGTTTGAACAAGGTGAACTGTTTCTGAACGCAGCGGCGTTAATGTTGCCAGATGCTACTTTTAGAAAATCCGGACTCGCATCTTGGGGGAGCTTTTCTTTTTAATTTTTATCTTTCGGAGACCGGCTTGTGCACCGTCCCAGTTTCAGGCACGGCAGACTCGCGACACGCTTCCCTCCTTTAATTTATAATGTGTTTTGTGAGTGCGTGTGTAAAGCTGCTGCCTGAAATAACCAGTTCTCGTGTATCATCAGCGATAATGGTGGCTGAGGAGTAGCTGCTGCCTGTAGATCTTGCCTTGGGGCAGAGGGATTGACTGTATGGGCTGCCCTATATTCTCCGTCTGTGACTGTCTTGTGTCGGTGGTGATGGTACAGAATGAAGTGATGAGGATATCTCTTAACTAAAATGCTAAACAGACTGCGTTTGAATGCATTGGCTTATTTCTAAATAGATAAAGTAAGGGCTAAACCTTGTATGATTAGTAGTTGCACGGTGCTTGCTAATTCTAAATATAATTACCCAGAACTCGGAAATCAAGTGGGTGTGGTGTTTGTTTTGACAACTTGGGAAAAAAAAAAGCTATGATGAATCAGAAAAATAATTCTTCAAGTAGTTGTCTGGAAACGTGGCCATTTCTCAGCAGGCACTTCTGCTCATTTTGTCAGTGATAGACCTAACTTAAAAAAAAAAAAACCTGAAAAAGGAAAACAAAAGACAAAACAAGCCAGTCCTGAAAAGTTATTATTCAAAACAGTTGAGCACTGTAATTGTAAGGAGCAGAAAGCTCATTCAACTCAAAATATATTATTTTCACAGTATTATGGACTTGCATCTGTAGTTAAGCGAAATGAACATGCTTGTTATTGGCACTAATCCTGTGTAATGGAGTACTTAATCCCATGCAAGATGTAAACTAGAAAGTGTATGTATTGCTGAATCAATCTTTCATAAGGTGTTAAGCATTTCAAAGTTGGATTTTCATGGGAAGAAGAATACTCAGGACCTCGGGAGGAGATGGTCTATATTTAGCTAAAGGCTGGTTCTATAGATGAAGTCAGATTTTCACCTAGCATGCAAATGAAACTATTATTTATAACTTCATATCACATTAATAAACATGTTGCTTTTCTGGGGTCAAATTGCAGTATAGTTTATGTTCCTCCTTACTTGGCTTTGTTGTAAAACAATTGTAGACTAATGAGAGTGGAAATTTTTTTGCAATCAGTGTATTCAACATTCTACACTGGCTTCTTGGGAGTATTGCACTTTTTTCTTGAATAGAGATCCAGTCTGGCTTTTTCTTATGGACCGCTGTCAGTTTGGAACACCAGGATTAGTTAGGTCATTTCCAGCTAATGAATTGGTATTTTGAATTGAAAGTAATTTTTTTTTTTTTAAACAATAGAAAGCATGTGGGAAGTGTGGTTTTGCCAGCCAATTTTAAAATCCTTTGGTGCCACTGAGTAGTGAGACTCATGGGGTACCAAGGGAGTCTGACCAGGGCAGTCCAGTGTTTTGAACCTCTGTAGGACATTTGCGATCCTCAAAAAATTGACATTATTTAGTGGGAAACTCATAGAGATAAGTGTATCACTGTGCACAGGTACTTCAAGAAGTATGCAAAATCATTTGAGGGCTGCACAGAATCACCCTAATTAGAGACTTGAACTAGATAAGCATCTAAATATCTAGGACATTAAACTGTGATTCAGAAGGTAAACTGCTATTCCCAGTTCAGTTCTGCCTGCTGCCCTGCTCTTCAGTTTAATTTGCATCCTATGCTTCAGTTCCCTTATTTGTCAAATGGGGTCAGTTGTTTTACCACTTCTGGTAAAAACTGTGAATGAAAACAGAGCTATGTAGAGTTAGGATTTATTATTTTAGAAGCACTTGATGGAAGAGAAATGTTAATTAAGGGAATTGTTCTTAGTACTGCTTTCTCTTTTGTATGTATGTGGAGCCCTAAATAGGGGCATGTGTTTATATTATACAATCCACTTACACACAAGCCTCCCATTGATTTCAGCAGAGGCTCTGTGCATGGATTATTGATGCGATATGATCCGAGTCAGTTGGTGTTTGTCTCAACCTTCTTTTGTGTTCTGATTAAAATATCTCTCAGGTTCACTTAATCCAGGAAATTTCTCCTTCTCCCTCTCCTCACTTGGTTTAAAACTGCATCTTTTGTGATTTGACTGAGGCTTTTCTTACATGCTTACTGTTGCGTGGTGGTGGTACCAGTGAATTGAGATCCTCGCATTGAATGGTGCTGTTGGCAGCAGGTGGTATGATTGCATAGCACTAAACAGTAAGCAGTCTTCTGTATAACTTCGAAATATATAAACAGTCAGTGTGGGTCACTTTGTGCTGGAGGCACAGAATAGTACTTCTCTTTTTGTTTTTCTGAATTTGAGTCTAGTCGTGCAGCAGCTTTGTAGTCCCCCAAATTCAACTCAGTGCTATTCCTCTTGGAAAAGACTGCAAGATCAAGTGCTTATCAATTTCTGTATGTATGTTCTAAGCTATCTTTACGAAAGGCTCTAAAGAGACGTGCCAAAAGGTTAAAATCCTGCTTCTACTTGAGAAATAGACAAAATCATAGCACTGATTATGGCAGTGAGGTTTCCCTACTGTTCCCCAAACTCTGTGCTTTATTTCTGAATTTTGAGGCTGTTTTTGGAGGGCAAGAGAGCAATTCAGTTGCCAAGCTCTGTTAGTTGTTGGCTGTAGTTGCCAGCAGTGGTGCCAGGTAGCACGTCGATTCTGTTATGTAGACAGCCGTTCACGAGGAACTAGACTGAGAGACCAGATCGTCTCGCAGAGGACTCAGAAGAATGGATTTACTGCCAAACCAGATTTAGAAAGATGACTTCTGTTCTTCTGCAGGGCAAAGCAGTTATCCATTTATAGGTAAAAGCTGTTAAATGTAATAAACCCCACAGATTTTTCTTAAAAAAAAAGTTTTAAAATTGATTATATATATATATATATATATATATATATATAAACTTTTAGACATGAGCAGCCTGGTCTCTTCTGTTCTTTTCACACTGTAGTATCTTTCGAAGGTAGATGTTAAAGGTAGAAGAGTCCATGTGGCCTCCTCATGATTATAGACATTTGCTCTGCATTTAAGACTAAATCTGCATGTTTTGTTTATAATAAAAGAAACTCATAGAATAAGAAATGTATTTTAACCCAAAAGAGTGTTAAATATGTTTCACTCCGTACTCATCAAAGTGGATAACTTGTACCAGTAGTTTTAAAAAGTTGTCACAAAAGTTCTTTAGAGGAGGGCTTGTAGTTTTTAAATAACACTCTAGGGAAATGCCAAGAGTATAAAAATGCACCTGAGTGTTAGACTAACTACTGGGATTAATTCTAGGGAGAGAAAAAGAGCAGATACAGAGGTAGAACACAAAAATGACATAAATATGACTGCTATCAGCCAGCAGAGCTTCATGCTAAGTCTCTTTTTGCTAAATAAATGTTTCTTCATGGTGAACTAATCTCACATTTGTACACATTACCTGTCAGCTCAGTAGTATCTTAATTTTTAGCCCAAACCACATTTAATCTGTTATCACTCTAATAAAAAATGCCATAGTAAAATATTAATAATTATGTTGTAAATATTAGTTTTCTGGTGGTATCAGAAAATAGGCTTCTTAATTGCAGTTTGTTATTGAAATAACACTAAGCTTTTTCTTAGCCTAATGTTCAATATTTTTAGCTGTGACTTGGAAGAAAACATGAAATTTTTGCTGATAAGATTTCCAGAGGTTGTCAGTTGCCAAACTTGATGTATTGTTATATAATGGTATTTGGTGACTTGTGCTCAGCAATATAAGCATGCCATGGATTTAGTGGAACAATATGCCTATAACATAGCATCTGTGTGTACTATTACATCTAGGAAAGAAAGCTGTAGGATTTATGTACAGGAACAGAGTGTACTTTGTGGAATGATGTCTAGGAATCATAGTAATAGCCACATGAAAGCGGGCTCCCCATGTGCTACTGTTGCTGAATGGATATTGCAATCTTTTAATATAAATGGAGTTATAAGAGCTTTTACCAGTTGAGGGGCTGCAGATCTTGAGGCAGCACACTGTTTTCCAAGATACATTGTGCAGGTTACATTGAATTTCTCAATCCCATCATATTTATTGCCTCCCCTTCTTTCTTTATAGGATTTTGAACACTTTTTCAAGGGAAAATGAATGAAATACATCGTGGCTTTCCTCTGGTTTCTTCTGCTTGCTATCTTTTTGTCCTATATGTCTCTCCTTTCCTAGTACAACAGAAAGGTTTTAAAAGCTTTAAACAGTTTCGCTTGTACTGTAGCTCCATTGTATCTGCTGCTATCTTTTGCTCTCTTGCTTTCCCTCCCAATGCCAACATGCTTTAGTCCATTTCTTTCTACATCCCATCTTTGGCCCCATTTACTTTTTGAACTACCACCCCATCTTCTTTTCATGTTGAAAGTCATTGAATGAGCTGTTTGCAGTCACTGTCTGAAGAGTATCTCCTCCAGGTTCATCCTAGATCCTTTACACACTTGTCCTGACCTCTTGTACTTGGTACAGTCCCTTCCTCCTCTTTGTCCTGCCAGCTGCCTCTAGTACTGTTTACTATGCTTTTCTTTTTGAAATCTTGCTCTTTCCTGGCTTCTTTGACTGTTCTCTCTTTGTTCCCCTCCTATCTTGTTAATCGCTTTTTCATTTGGAAGATGATCTTTCTGCTTCCAACTTTTTGTGAAGATTGGCAGGACCCTGTGCTTGGTTTAATGCTCTCTACCTCTCTACATCTTGTTTCTGGATAATAAAAGTTGCAAATAAAAATTGAACTATCGTATTTAAACTGATGACTCACAGCATATACTGTGTGCTCTGTATCCAGTACCATCTGTCCCAGCTAAAACATTGGCTTGTTTGACATCTTAAGATTGCATAACTGTCATCTTAAGTTTAATGAGTCTAAACCTTAATATTAGATTTTTTAGAGCTCTTAATATTGTTTCCACCCACTGCCTTTTTTTTATGGTTGTGGATGCATGCTAACGTCCCGAGTGGTTATTGACAAGTAAATAGATGTTATAATTTATTCTTTCTTAAAAAATAGTCTGTAGGAACGTTGTAATAAAAATGGCAGTAAAAGGGCAATGCAAAAGTAAAGGAACACTTTTGCAATCTCAGAGTTATGAAATAAGTTATGTTCTCCTATGCAGTATTAATTTTCCTGTTTGAATGCACAAATAGATTTAATCTGGTTATAGCATCACACGTGATATTTTCTGTAGACTTCTGCATGGGACCAGCCAGCATGTAGGGTAGTGTTTTGTGATGATTGAATTAATCTATGAGAATTTTTTCCTCCTTTTTAAAGTAAAGTGGTAGTTAATGATGTCTGCTTCACTTTGTCTCCCTGTAGTTCATGAGTACTTAAGTACATACGGAAGGATTGCACTTATTTTAGTGAAGAGTTTGAACGCTTCAAGTGAAGTATTGACCATGTGCTTCATTCACAGAGGATAAAAATAAGTACTTAGCAGCTGGTTTATTAGAAAAACCTGTCAACTTATAGAACTGTAAGGCAGGAATCCCATGGAAGTGAAGAACACATGATATTTTACTTTAAGATTTACAGAAACAAAGGAAAAATTATGTGAACAGCCATAACGTTGGCATTTCCGACTTCTTGACTGTGCATTCTTTTAAAGCAATATGTTGTATAGGAAAGGTATGTGACCTAGGTAGTAAAAGTGTATTTAATTATGCCATTTGTATAATTTTAACGTCTAGCAAATTGTTTTTAATTGCATTTTTAATTTTAATTTTAACTTCCTTCTTTTAATTCCAACAATTTCATGGGAAAACTTAATATTGCAAATTTTTTGGACAGCAGTGTTTCCTCTTAGTGGGATAGACACACAAAATCCACTAGAAAACCATGTGTTTTGTGGTCCTCTGAGATTTGCCTGAAGAAGGAAATGGCTTGACCTATTTGGTTGCTATGAAGTAAAAACATTCTTGTTCTTTTTTTTTTTTTTTTTTGGGTGAACATCTGTGTCACATTTATTTCATTACTTTCTGAGGTTCTTTAAACCCATTATTTGGTAATATAAAGTTTTATTTAAGGAAAATAAAGTGATGCATAGCTGTTTCCACAATTTCATTGAAGTTCTGATATCTGCTTAAACATAGGCATGATATAAGTGAGTAGGTTTTCCAATAAAAGTTGACATGTTAAAAGGCAAACAGAAACATTATGTAGTATTTCCTAGGAAAAAAGTATTTGACAAATTCAATAGGATCTCATGGAGTTAACAGGAAGTGTTGCATGCTGGAAGCTTGTGAAATCTAAATCAGAATCTCCTCTAGGATATGGAGTACTGAAGATCTTTGATCTAATTTTTCAACCAGTCAGGCTTCTTGGCATGGTTTTACTAATTAGCCTCATTTTCAGATGTTCTGTTTATAATAAAAATAAATAGTTACCTTATGCCAGGTATGTGGAAGAACTGTGAAACCGATACTGTTATTTAGCAACCCAATGGAAATTGTACCAACAAGGATAGATTTTACTGCAAGACTATTAACTAATAATTCTTCTGAATTCCATAAGAAAAATTCTTCAACAAGAATTGAAGATCAGTTCATTTGTGAAAGTTGAATCTGATTTCAAGTCTGGCTTTTGTTATCCTGTCCAAGGGCTTGGTTGGATTTTGAGGAGCTGCTGCTGTTCTTTGCAGATGCTGGTCCTTAATACAAAAGGAGAAACCGTTGTGGATTTTTAGATTAAATACCTTGAGTTTCTTAACAAAACAAAAAAAGCTGTGTGAAAATGATGAGATGCAAGTCTGCTGACTCTCAGGGTATGGAAGAGGCTGAACAATAACTGTGGGAATTAATTTTAGTGGCTCTTCTACCCAGCTGCCGGTTCTCACACAGCTTGTAGGAATATCTACTCCTCAGTCAAATTAGATTGAAATTGAGTGCTACGCTAGGTATACTTTGGCAGAAGGAGTTGATGGGTAGGAAAAGAAATGTGCCCAGTCTCTCTTGTGCTCACTCTCGTTCTCACACATATGCACCCACAAAAAAAGGCTGAAAAAATTGGCATGTGCAAGTAGGGGAACTGCCTCTTACTGTTTTCTCTAAGAACTGAGAGATGTAATCATTTAATGAGTCACCTCTACGTTTTTATACAACTGCCTCATTAATAGTCAGTGTAACTTCTAGCATGGAGATGTGTAGTTTTGTTTTTTTGTTTTGTTTTGGTTTTTTAACTGATTCCTATTGCAAAATACCATTCAGGTTGTTTTCTTGTTTAATTCCAAGTATTCAAGAGTCTTTATTTGCTGTTACATTTTTGCTTTCATGTACTGTAGATATCATGTTCCTTAATAAGATCCTTGTTTAACTCCTAAGCAGTGTTGTCTGTAGGGTCAAATTCTGACATAAACAGATCCTGTTGCCCTACTACAAGAGAAGGGGAATTGTCAAAAGGGACATTCATAATTGCATTGGATATTATAAAATAAGGAATTATTGTCGCTTGAAGCAGTATTTCTTATATTCAGTAGTCAGATTCCAAACATGTCTTTTTTCTTTCTTGCTCATGTAAGTTTGGACTAATGAACTTCCTGCCTAGTCATTCTAATAGACTGAGGAGGAATTTTCCCACCAGGCTGTGTACCCTGTCTGAGTAAAACTTTGACCACTTGCAAATGACATTTTTGAATTTGTAAAGCTGCTGCATGTTTTTGTTTCAGTATCTCATAAGTGGCCAACTAGGGGATGTGGAGGAAAGTTTTCCCAGGAAGCTGAGGTTAAACCAAGTGGCTGTAAGAAGAAATGGTGGCTGTGTTATGGAGAAACTCCGTTCCTTGGGAAGAACCTTGCAAATTAAATGCATTCTCTGACCATGAAACTCCTGATGTGTACGGGACAGGGGCTTGGTCCTGCATAGGACCATTCTGAGTCCTTGAGAAGACCAAATGGACCTGAGCCCTTTCTTGTACATACAAAGTGCTCAGCTCTTCTGGTTGCTCACACAGGAGCTGCTGTGTACAAACCGTGCAGGCTGATAATCCATTGTAATAGATCTATGGACTTTATTGCGTGGGGTAGGTGAATACGCGTCTATATCTTGTTTTGTGGTTCTCCCTTTTTTCATATGTTTGGTTCTAATTTTTTAAATTTCTTTTTTCTTTTTTCTTTTAACTGAAAGGGTTTTGCTTGCAACCCACCCAAAACAAACACTTAATATTTCAGGAGTATACCTTCAAGAGCCTCTATCAGGCTGAAGTAATCCTTGGTTTAGTCTTGCATTTTGTAACCCCAGTATATACTAATTGGGGAAAACTCATTCTGCATGTGGTATTGGTCACGTAAATGCTTAAATGGGTAGTCCATGTTAGGGAAGTATATGTTTATAGTCTCAAAAGTAACTTTTTTATTTTATAAAACTTTATTATTCTTTAACTTGCTCTTCTGCAAGTCAGTTTTGACCTACTGTACCACCCTTTTAGTTATTAAAATTATCATATCATGTACTTGCAACATTTTAAAGCAGTATCCAACATTCGTCTGGGGACAAGGGGAATATCTGTGCTTGTTTTCCCACCATCTCTTATCATTTGTGCTGCTATTCCTGAATTGCAGTTTGTATAGAAACTGTTCCCTAAGTGGAAGTTGAAACTGGTAGCCAAGGTTAGTCAGAGGCAAAGTTTAGAGAAATTACTGTTGTGTTGTTTGCAGTCACAGAAGGGAGAGATTAAAAGGTTTCAGGTATGTGACTAGTCTGTTCTTCGTGTAGGTGTTGCTGATTAATTCTGTAATCTGGGAATCTCAGACTGGGTCTTAAGCCTATCTTCTATGTATTACATGAGGTCAACCTTTCTAGGCAGCTTGTGACATTTCGATTTGCTGTAGATATTTTAGCAGGGACAGATAAATGGAGCATATGGAGTTGATTATTTTTTTGGCTATAGGAAGTGGATTTTTGTGCATTAAATATAGTAGCTTTCTTTTTTTAAATATCTGAGAGGAAGCTTCCCCACCCCCAATTATTATTTTTTTTTTAAATCGAAATACATGTAACTCTCTTCACTCATTTTGTGCATTGTAAGTTGGAAAGACTGCAGTGTTTAGTCTTGGTCTTGTACCAATAAATGACATAGTATCACATGAATGTTTTAAAAGATTAGGTGATATTTTATAAAAGCAAACATAAAAAGAAGACTAGTTTAAGTCCTTCTGCTGTGAATTCACTGATATCCAAAGTAAAGAGAATATATGTTATGTTATTGTTTTTATTTTGCTGAAAACTTACTTTCCTTTTGTATCTTCTACCTGTGTTGTAAGCCTGAAAAAGTAACATGTCTTATGAAGGGGAAAGGTTGGGTGAAATTGGTAATTCAAATTAAATACAAATAATACTCCAAAGTTTATGGAGCCTGTGGGTGGGTGGACTTGGCAGATATATCCATTGTGGTATGTTAGACTTGAAAGACCATATGGAGATGATTATTTTCTGGCATTTTGTAGTAAAGGTTTTTGAAGAAGGAATTTTTTTTAATATTTTAGAAAAGGAATGAAAAGTAGGAACAATAACTTCAGTTTGCATTGAGTAGTAAAATAGTTTGTTGTAGTAGCGTATGGAAAAACAATTTATTCAAAGGTAAGCTGCTAAAAGAAGTTCTCCTACTGTTTTCCTATTGGCTCTCGTTTTCTGAAGGCAGCCAAAGATCCTGTGCAGCTGGGACTAATACAGGATCCAGCTGTAACTTTTTTTATTGTTGTTCAGATGTCCGGTGATGGTCAAATCTAAGTTATTGTGTGGAAATTCAGTAAAGGAAAAGGGTAGGGTGGGAAAAAAGTGACTCTCTATAAAAATATTCCAGTAAAAGCAACAGGAACTAGGAGTATCCATTTCAGAACTCTGCCATAAATCCCATCCTGAAATACTTAAACGCCTTCGGATTTTGCTGTACACTTTAAGTCATCTAAGAGTTCTTGGTTTATTTTTTAAGCAGAAATGAAGTTAGCTGATTGGAGTGGGAAGGTTGCTGTTCTTTTAGGTTACTTATGGAAGAAGATACCAGTTTCTCATTCATAGTACAAGGTTTTAGTTAAAATTCTTTACTCTCTTTGAAGTATTGGTACAATATGTAATGCTACAACATGGAGTATATCAAACAGTTTTGATTTTACTAATTTCACTTATGCTGTGTTTTGCTAGTCTTCATTTTACAGAGTGTAAGTATGTAAGGAGGGGAGAAGCCTAATATTTTTCTGTAGAGTTTGGTTTACCTTTGGTATGTTTGGTGCTTCCAACTCTGTAGAAGATGCCTTGGATTGAGATGTAACAAAATAAGTGAGCAATACAGCAGGTATATGGAATGGTGAGAACACTTGATGATGATAAAAATAATGCATCCTTTTTCCTTTCAGAACAGTTTGGTTTTTTCCCTTGTTAAAAAGGTCATATTTCTCAAGTTTCTTTATAATTGTAGCCAGTCATCCTGTTTCTTAGTTACTTGAGACCAGTGATGCCAGTGTAGAAATGCACTGTCCTTTAGGTATCTGCTTCCTGTCCAAATCTTCCTTCCAAACTTAACTTGCAGATGGAGTCCATCAAATGGCTACCTGAATTTCAGAATTCTTTTACTGTTACTCAGAGTCTTTAATTTTGAATGTCGTTACTCAATCAGTTTGTAGTTATGCTAGTCTAATTTAATAAGTTTAATAATGATAGTATACAAATTATAAGTCCTAATTGAATGGAAGAGCTAGCTTGAAATACTGTAAGTTATTTCCATTATTAGTGACAGTGAAAGGAATTTTAAAACATAACTACTGTCTTGAGCGTAATCCTGGACAGTATTAGTGCATTCCTTTCCATGCGCCTTAATTGGTTGTTGATATAAATTCATTTATTGGGGGGGGGGGGAAAAAGAAAAAAAGGAGAAAGATTTGTGGTCAGTCTGTTGGCTGCCGGACAGCCTGGCATTTTGCCCCGTACTGCTAGAACATAACAGCGACAACAATTTAATTTTCTTCCTGAGCTAGTAGGAGCTGATCTGTGACTTCAAAGTGGAAGTGAAATGTGGACAAAACAGCGTGCTTTGAAGGCAAAACACTTCTAACACGAATCAATTACAATGCAAAAATATCTATGATGTCCATATAGCAATGTCAAATGTAATACTTTTTGGAGTTCTTGAATGTGGTCACCAATGCCAGTTGTAAGAATGAGGAAGTTTTGTGTCGGTAGCAGGACTGCTGCAGTCTATGACAATAACAGTTGATATGATTTGCATGGTGACTGAATTAATTCCCTGTCAATGTGTTTTGTAAACCTGCAACCGAATTTGTTGTTTTTTTTTTTTTTTAAATTGGCATGTGTTTCTTCTTCTGTTTAATTAAACAAAGGATGACACTTATTTTGCTCTATTACTGCATTGGGTGATGTATATTGTGTACCTATGTTCGGGCTTTGGTCAGATTATTTCCTCTCACAAACAGTCTTGTATTTTATCTTCTTTTTATTTTATCTTCTTTTTTAATACAGTATTATAAATTAATACAAGGCAAATAATTTGCTTTCCCTCTTTTTTTTGACATTGCAGTGATTAAATAAGCAGTACTACTTTATTTTATCCTTGTTTTGCAAGAATGGTAGTCAAAGTTTTTGTCTCCCAATTTTTAAGGGTTATGATCTTTATTTGAATTGTGAAGAGCCTAAAGGAATCTCTTGCAGTTTAATTGTCTTATTGAAGTGCAGGTCAGCTTACAGTGCATTTTGCAAAATTGGTTGTATGTAGACTCTGCCAATGTCAAAGACCATTAAAATAGAGCAACTAGAATAAGAAACTTTGCTTACAGATTTGCTTTACGATGCTTTGGCTGTATTAATTCAAGGAAAATTCAGAAAATATTTGTGGCTTGAGAATAAAATCTGCCAGCTAAATTGAAGAAAGTAGTATGATAATGTCTTGCATTGTTAAGAGAGAGAGAACACTGCATTTCAGCTGTTACTGCATTGCGTTTTTCTCTGGAGCTCATATGGACTTAAGATAGGATTTTCTAATGTGACGGGAGAACATCAAAAGGTCCTTCTCACACTTGAGAAATAATAGTATGACGATTCTAGCAAAGTTTTGGCTTTTTACTACCTCATTTTATATTTTGAAGAAAGGGTTTCTGCTGAACAAACACATGTTAGCCTGATAGCGTTTTCCTGTATTTGAATTGTGAACAGTCAAACGACTCAAAAAAATTTATGTTATGGTAGATACAGGGTTTTAACATAGAATATGTGCATACAATAAATCTATTCAACTAATCAGTCTGCTTCCTTTCCCTCCCACCCCCTTGCAGCTGGAAGTTCATCAGCTTCTGCTACTATATCTAGCTTCCTCTTGAGACTTTCTGGAATAGAGTTAATAGTGGTGGCAGGCATTAATGAACAATGTCATTATTATATTCTGCGGGTCTGTATAAGTTGTCATTTTCCATTGCTACTAATTCATATGGAAACTATGTAATCTATTTAGTATGAGCACATTATGTGTGCCATGCAAAGTTGCATGCTGCAGCATTTAGTGAAAGCATGTACATCGTCATTAAATCAGTAGAAAATATTTTTAGATTTAATTAGTGACCAATCTGGCATTTAAAATGGAAAATTTATGATAAGATTTTATTTTTGTAAGTTCTTAGCTAGGATAATGCAGGACAGCTAGACTTCCATTGATAGTTAGTTTGTAATTAATTATGCTTTTAGGTTCTTTGGCATACGATAAGACATTTTTTGAAGGTACAACTGTGGAAGAATTCAGGAAAAAGAAAAATTAGATGCTTCCATTTGTCTTAACGGTTGTAAACTTTCATGATAAAATACTTGCAGTCAGATCTAACGGAATCTAACAGCCTGATTAAAAACTTGTATAACATTGATTTTTGTTGACCTTTTTTCTTTAAAGGATCAAAATGTAATTTTTCAGAACTAGCTTCTGGACATTTAGAGATACTGGCTAAACATCTGCAGCTTCACTTGGGTATGGCACTTGGGTGTTCTGGTCGAGCTTCAAATACTTCAACAAAGTTTTACAGTCCAATTTATTAAGACATCGAAGAGATGATAGGACAGATGCTGTAATTGAAGAATCTTTTAGAACTAGTTTTTGTATAATTTTGAAGTGGACTATAGACTGCTGCCTGTCTAGAAGTATGCTGTCAGGATTAGATGATTGTTGGTGACAAACATCTATGCTTAATAGTGCCACTGCTTTTATTACCAACCACTTTTCTCAGTGGTTGAGAAATACTTAAAACAATAAAGAGTTTATCTGTGAATGGTATTCTCCAGGTGTTTTGTACTCACTGCTGTATTGTCTGTATTTGTGAAATATGGAAGAAGCTCTAAACTGCATTAACAAGTTTTCTCACTACTTATTGCATGAGCTGTGTCGGCAGAGTTGCAGACACTGTTGCTACAGACTGCTTAACAGAAGTTACGAGTTGGTATTTCTGGTTGCCCTAAGGCAAATTTAGGATGATTGCAAGTATGTTAATATGAGTCAGATTTTTTTCAGCCTTATACAAAGTTTGTCTTTGTACAGTGAAAGCTCGTGCCAGGTAGAAGAGACTACCTCCTTGGAAATGTTATATGTAGCCTCTGCTACGCACCACTTTGTCTATGAAGCTGGTATCTGCAGGTAAAAATAATTAATGATTTGCTAGGTTTTACTTATTTAGGAAGTGATATCTTTTATTGTTACCTTTTGTGTCATGTGGAGGGGTAGCAGAACTAAAGCATTTGGTCCCACTCAATTGTTTCCCAGTCAACAAAAATGTTTCCTATTTGAGCATGGCAGGGTGAAGTGGAAATCTGAGAAAGAATGTTTATTAATAGGAGCAGCAGGAGCTGGTGGATTTAAAAAGAGGTTGAGGGTTGAATGCCAGTTAGTTGCTTAAAGTTTTTAAATCTTTATTCATTTTCATGGAAAATGCTGAATTTTATATACTGTAAGTCAGAGACATCGAGAGTAATAAAACTAAATTGCTTAGATCTTTGAAGTTGTGGGGATATGATTTTTTTTTTCTTGTTAAGTACTTAGCTGAGAAAAAATGATTACGTTATTTGAAAATAAAGTACAAAAGATTATATGTTCAGATTATTTTTCACTGATCTCTGGAAGGAATGCAGTGATTTTGCCAGTATCGGGCAGAAAAAACAGCTTAGAAAGGGCAATGTAATATTTTAGCAGATCTGGCTGAAACTGTTAGGGAAAGTTTAAATAGGAAGAATGTATTTATTCAAATGAGTTTTTGATCAGAATGCCAGAAGGTCTGCTTGGAGTATGAAAAATCTTTCTTTTTGTAACGTAGAACTTATGTCTGCACTTACAAGGATTCCAGCATATGCTGAATGTGCTCTATTTTGGAAGTATGGTGTGCCAGATTTGGTATGAACTGCCGATGGTCTTTTGCCGAGCAAAGAATGGGAGACCAGGGGTTTGACCTTACGGTAAGTGGATCCATCCAGCAAACTTCTTATCAGTGGACCAGATAAAAAGCTCTTTTATATCTGGATTAGTGACCTGTCAAGCTAATTGTTTCATGGTGTGATTGCAACCAACATTTTGCAAAAGCTAAATACACTCTTTTCTGAGGAATCTGAAAATGCTTTACAGTCTTAAACTAAGCCTTACTATTCCTTCACTAATGAATCTGTGAATAAATTCGTGACCTCTCTTAGTGCCTTCTCAGCCTACAGGGCACGTGGCCAATTGGGCCTGTTGATGTAATAGCAAGAAGCTGGAGCAATTCAAGCCTGAGATGTCCAGGAAGCAAAATACTGTATTACCTGTAGTGCTGCTTTTCTCTCCAAGTACTGCAGCTCAACGGTTTCCCTAGCAGGTATCAGGGTTACTTTTTTGGTGGAGACTGGAGGGACTCTGAAGGCTTACACAACGTCAGGAATCATGTTGTGCACAGCTTTGTGCATCCTGGAATTCGTCTTGTTCTGGGGGAAGGTAAATGCTACTCGAGCAGTAATTTGATAGGTGAGCAGTCCTGTATGGCACTCTGTAGCTGCCTTTTGGAGACATTCTTCAGAGAATGAAGATTGCTTTCAAATCCAGCAGTTGCTCCACCTCCTTCGGTGTGCAACTGATCTTGGAAAATGAATAAATAGAAAGGTTCTGCAATAAATACTTCTTCTGAAATCTAACTCCAGAGCTGTGTCAGGCAGGGGTGGGGGAAGGGGAAAGATGAACTTTGCCTTGCTTTTTCTGAAAATTGGATTTGTGTGCTTTAGAAACAGCCAGCAATCCTAAGTAACTGGCTAATGCTCCCCACTAATGAGTGAAGTACAGCGAGCAACTCCCTTATTGCCAAGAGTAGATGTTACTGGAAATTTGTGACAGAAAGACTGTCTGAGCCCCAAATGTTTTGCTGGGAACACGGTAGGTCTGATGAGCTGTGCCTGAATCTCAAGCAGGATTCGAGGGTATTGCTGGCAGGCGGCCACAGGGACCGGGCTCTACAGGCTCCGGGACCCCCCTGCAGCTGCTCAGCGACATTCCTGTCAATTTTCCATGCTGCTACTCGAAATGGATCTGACAGGAATGTCTGCTACTACTCTGGTGTGTTTGCTTTTCGAGTCTTTTTTCCAGGGTCTATCCTAGGAAAAAATGTAGGTGCACGCCAGCCAGCCATTTCCTCTGCCCAGTAACTGGGGGTGCTGTGGGAAACACAGCTGTTTTGTAAGGGCAAAGCTGAAACACTTTGCTACAATTTTTTTTTTTTCCTTCTCATAACATTTCAAAAGCTGAAGGGATCAGTGTCTTCTTGTTTGCCTCTTCCTCACCCAAGAGATGATGAAATGATCTCTGCTTTCAGAAGGAGTTGTCCTATCCTTGGTCCAAGATGCTTGGATCCTGGAGCTGAAAGCAGTCTAGATTGGCAGCAGGCATCTGTGGTTAGTCCAGTTGTTCACAGGGACTACTAGGAGTTGTGTGCCAGTGGGAGATGGAGTACCCCTGCTTTCCTTTTCATCCACACATACTCCTTGGGATTGTTGGGGGAGAGAGTCCTGTCCTGGTTGACAGGGAAAAGGAGTCGACAGAGGGGATTTGCTCTCCTGTCAGTAGTTTAAACTTTGCCTCGCACTCTACAGAGTTGCTAGGAATCATCCCAAGCCCTCTGAAGTGAACACAGAGCCAAATTCTGGTCAGTGGCAGCAGTAGTTCAATCAATCCAGCTTCCCAGTCTGCATGGGCTTCCACTTGTTCAACCTGTTTTCCATCAGCAGTCTGTGCTGATCACTCTCCCATGCTGGTCAGCTGAAGAGTACGTACAGGACCACTTTTGTTCCCTTAGGGGGGACAGACTGCGGTGGTGGTTGATGGACTGGAGGTAGTCCAGTGCTAACCATTTCCCAGTTTACATGAAAAGGGAATGTGGTATAACTCACAAAGGTGGATATTCTTTGCCTATTTTCTGATCTGGATTTGAACTAGATAATGTCTTCATATTATATAGCATAATGTCAGTCTGCTGAAGACTTAGTGGAAATCTGTTAAAGCTTGCTTACCTGAAGTTTTGTCATCTTGCAGTTGTTTAAAACTAAAGTGTTTTTAAATTACTGTCAGCATTGCCTGTATGCTTGGCTCAGTCAGAAGTGAACTGCACTGTCGTAGAAATTGGTCATGGGACCATTCAGTCCCTTTCCATCCCATTCTTTGTATAATTCTTTGTAATAATACACTACACTTTTACTGGACAAAATCATAAATGACCCAAGTTAAAGGGTACATGCTGCTTCTATTCTATGATCTTAAAAGATCTTACTCTTGGAAAGCTCTTCCATGTATGCTTTTTAATTTCTGAATTTTCTCTTCCTGCTGTAGGCAAGCAAAATCCGCTGCTCTTTTGCTGCCCTTTCTTTGCACTGGCATGAATGAAGGGTTTCAATTAAATACATGATATCTTGAATGTGTCACTTAGCTATGCTGTGCATACTTGGCATGGTGATCTGTTCCTTTCACCTCCTAGATAATGCTGAGGGGAAACCCTGATTTCCTTCCCAAGACTCCCACTTAAAAAGTGGCTGTTGTTCTGCATTGCAAGTGGATACGTTATTTGCTATCAGCTGTTACCCATGGTGTCTCCTGGTGTTACTGCTGGATCATTCTCTCACTCTGGGGTGCTAAAATTTCTTGTGACCTGGATCTTGCTATGAAAGTGAACAGAAGAAATTCAGAATTTGCAGACTTTTACTCTATAAAGACTAAATTTTGTGTTAATGCTTACTGTAATATAAGCAAAGGCAAAACATCAAGAGAAATGCAAACATCAGAGAAAATTTATTTGATTTCAGCTGTAGCACTAAGTAACCTACCTATTTGTTTCTCCAGTTTTGCACATATGAGTGCTCCATAGGGAGAAAATTATTACTGAGTTCTCCCAAAATTATTTATTTGTGAGACTCTGCCTTGCAGCATACATATTGGGGTTGGGGGGAGGGGAATAATTTGATTCTGTTTGACAGTGTTTTGTTGCTCTGATGCAGTGTAAAGAAAAGGCTCGAGGCCTCTTATTTCTGGAAGGGTAGTATCTGTGTTTATACTGGTATTGTTACTACACAAAGCTGATTCTGATCACCCCTCCCCATTATTTGCTGTGGGGAAAAGAAATCAGATGCAGTCATTTTGTTAAAAAGCTGAAAGCCAAGTAAGAAAATTTTAAGGTAATATAAACGCACCACTGTTCCTAAAGCAGCAAGACAATCAAGACTGTGTATTTTTACGCATGGTGCTTGGCACTGCAAAGTATTACATTTGTCCCCCAGTACTTTGATGTTACTGTTTTCCCTGTTGAAAGAGAACTATAATGTTAAGATGATAGTGTAAGTGACAATGTATAGCTATAACACTGTAATCAGAACGGTGATTCACCAGATTTCTTGAACAGGAATTGGTAATTGATGCTAATGAAGGCACCTATTATCTTGGATAGTATTTCCTGTATCTGTGCTAATCTGTTCATAACCCTCCCTGAAACACATACCACTACAGTGTGGCCAACATCTCCTTTTATAATTTCCACATTAGCTAGCATAATTTTTTTCTGCACTTGTTAAATATGCATGGACATGCATATTTTAACACTTTATATTATTAATGCGAGTATTAATGTATTTGGGTAAGAGACTTAGAATGTTAAGTTAAACTCGGCTTTCTTTTCATATTCAGTAATTTGTATTTACATATTTTAGAAAGAAAAGTTGGCCTAGAAGCATCTTCTGATCTTGAAGCAAGAGTAGAGCGACTTCAAAAGAAAAATGCTCCTAAAAGGAAATCCACACTTATCTATTTTTAATATCAGGTTGAACTACTTTTAGGATTTAGAGAATACAGTCTGTAAGGGTAGGGTTTTGGGACTGAGCTAAGCTGGTTTTGGGGCTGGCTGACATCGAGGGGATTGCTGTTCCCTGTACCTCCCTGCTGCCCAGGGGTTTCTGCTGTGCCTGTTGTGTTGATGTGGGCAATTCTGTGGTCCTTCAGTGAAACCATTTGGCCTGCTAAACTGGCAAAAAAACAAACCCAGAAAAAACGGGATCCAGGCAGGATCGTATATCCAGGAGCAGCAAGTGGTAAAGCGATGCAGGAACGTACGGGAGCTGGTACCAGCTTGCTACCTGTGAAATCTCGCTCAGAGCTGGTCCCCATGTGTTTTTTCTTCTTTCTCCCCAAGTGATGCTCCTTTATTGCTTGAAGATGGTTCTTTTACTTTGTTGTTGCAAAACACTTGGCTTCCTAATGGAAATACATCAAAATGATGACATAAGCTATATTATTGAATATAAGATGTAAAGGAGGTAAATAAAATGTAATCATGGCCTTCAGTACTGCCTGTTCATGAAAATAACAGTGTGGACAGTAAAAAAGAAATACTCGTTAACTTAAACACATACTGCTTTCAAATGGCAAATATCTGTGTCAGTGGCGTACTTAGGAACTAAAAAGCAAGGTAGGTGTCTCTCCAGTTCTTTCTATGGGTATATCTATATAGCAAGGTGAAGATCTGAAAGCTGTTGTAAAGTGCCTATTTGTGCTTCAGTGCCATCGAGAAAGGCAACTAATAGCTAGCAGCAAGGGTTAGCAGCTCATGCGAGAGCTATGAAAAGCCTTTATACTCCTTTCTTTCACTTCACAGCTGTTGTTGCTCATGTTATCTACATACAGGGTTTGTAAAGATACATATGCTACAGTCATTTACGGCAAACTCCTGTTCCGTCAGGTTCAAGAAATGCATTGACCGTGGTTTATACTTTATAGACAGAAGCGTATTTGCAGGTACCGAAGCGAGGCAGCACTCTTCTGTGTGTGACAGCTGAAACCAAATGTTTTTTGGGAGGCAGGTAAAATGTGTGGATTGGATTCTCCCCTGCCCCCCAGTCAGTGTTATCTGGACCCTGATTTTGCAGTTTTGGAACTGCCTACTTTCTGCTTGACTTGAGATGTTAATGCTAAATAAGTTATATATGGCTATTTCTGACCAGGACAAAAACATAATCTTGCCTTATTTGAAGTAATTCTTATGCGTTATAATAAATACTGTTTGTATTTTACAAGAAAAGATTTCACACTTGGCAGTGCAGTTACCCTGCTGTCTCTTTTCTGTGTAAAACAAAAATGTATTTAATATTTCCAATTTTTTATGCTTTTATTTGTTCTTTCAAAAAAAAAAAAAGTGAATCACTGGTATAATTAAACCTACCTTGCAGTGGAAGTCAAAAAAAACCCAAAAAACTTAAAGATTTAGTGTGTCATGTCAGAGGGAAACCGTTTCCTCTAAATTCCTGAAAACATATTTTCCTGTGGTAATAGAATTAATATTGTTAGGCTTTTTTTCCCCCACATATTGTTAGAAGCCCAAAAGGACAATATCTTAACTATAACTTGCCTGTAAAGTATCTCCTTATCCTAGAGTGAAAAATATTTTCAGGAACATCTTGTAATGGTGTGATTTCCAGCAGCTAAACGATGGGTGTGAGTTTGAGGTTCTCTTCTGGGCTTCGCCACTAATGTGCTTTCTGGCCACAGCGTCCCTTGTGACTGAAAACTCTCAAAATAACTGCAAGCCATGGACTCGGTCCTAAATTCCTCATGCCATAGACTGGTAACTTTTTGTATGTGAAAGGATATTGTGCACAGGATTATTTCCCCTCTTAAAGGAAGTGTGATCACTCCTATGCTAGAACATGTTCAGCAGTGACTAAATAGCAAAGATTTATGCAGTAAGGTAGTTAAAAGAAGGAAGCAACCAAATCCAGCTAGTTTTACTGATTGAATTTAATGCAGATACAGTTTGTTTTTGCACTGTGAAATAAATGTGTTCAGGAGGATGTCCTCCTACAAAAACTTCTATGGAATTTTTAATAGCCACAAGTGGTCATGGCTTTGTTTATACATCTTGTCTGAAAGCTGGAAGATGTTCCTATAATTAAGTTTAAAAAAAAAAGGGAGCATGTAGGGGGAAAGGAAGAGAGAATAGCCTGAGAATATCCGTTGAGGCAAATGTCCTGAGACAATCAGATTTGTTCTCAGAGATGAATGTGTATTATTTTAAAGGCCAGAAGAAACATGTCTACCCATTCTGTGTATGGCCGAGGATAGGTTTGTTTAGTTTTAAGCCTTGCATTGTGTAAATATCTTTACACTTGCAAGATGTTTCAATTGCAGCAAAATTAAATTCCATCTAATTGTTCTTTGCTTGGAATGGAAATACTTCAGACCACCAATTTGGGGCTGACACGGAAGGAGGAAAATATTTATCTCTATGAAACCAAAAAGTTAGTTGTGCAATGAGAGTCAGGGAGTTGTATTGCTTCATAAGTGGGGTTACAGAATTAGTGTTTTATCTATTGTTATATGTTATTAAATGTTTGCTTTCTGCTGGCTGTGGAGATTATTTCACTCTGTCCTCTTGAGAGACTGAACTCTGAAGTCAGTTGAGGTGGTGGAGTGAGATTGCTTTACACCTTGGTCGGTGACTGTGGATTGAAAGGCTAATAAGTTAAAAAAAAAAAAAAAAAATATATATATATTTAAACACAGGAGTTTTGGTTCATGTAAAATACCATTGGAGTGCTGGAAAGGATTTAATTTTTGCTACTGAAAAAGATGAAGGTATCAGGGGTGTGGACTTGGAAAGTACTAGGTTTCTGTCTCCTATTACGGGATTTGCTCCTAATTTTCATTAACCTATGGGACTTTCTTTGCAAGTTGATCTGTTGCAGTTCTTTCTCAATCTGGGAAAGACTTTTCTTTTTTTGGTGCCTGCTTGCTCAAAAATGCTTCTTATGTCTTCATAAATGTCAGTGTTCTGGGCTAATGCTCCTGTTTGGATACTGTACTTGCATTGTCAGTAGTGGAAAATTATTTAACAAAGTGACATTTGGCTGATTTCTGTGGCAAGCTACAGTTTGGTTTTTGTTTGGTTTTTTCCCTAACACATTTAGAGTAAACAAACCTGTATTAAAAGTGTGTATTCCAATAAGTGTTTGTTTACAGGAGATTCATTTATGTACATTTAGATCAGCTACAGTAATTGCACAGATAGGCCAAGTTGGAATATATTCTTTTTTTTCTTTTTTTTCTTTTTTTTTTTCCCTGTTAGTAGTAGGAGGAGTAGTAGTAGCAACATATATGGTGTTGTGTTTTCATCTCTTAGTACTTGGCCAAGAATATAATTTTTTCTTTCAACAACTTTGTTCTTCTTAAATAAAATAGCAGTAGGTATATTGACTTTCTGTTTAGTCGTAGCTGAAACTCTGAAGTTTAGAAAAAGGAAATGCTCTCCCTGTAAGCGAAAAGCTTTTCACACAAATGACTTGCATTAGAACATTGTCTTTAAATAAAGATTAGAAGATAGCATGAAAGCATGCTGCAGCTGCAGTTTGTTCACTATACTGAAATGCTTTTGTTCTTTTTCAGTATTTAAATGTTCATGCTAACTCCTCCCATCCTGTCTACTTTGTGTTTAGATTGGTGAAAGACAAAAAACTTGGAAATGGCTCAGAGAGGACAGCTAGAAAATTTGTCTTACAGAACAAATATATAATACGCACTCTATGAGCTCTCCTGTGTGGAGGATTATGTGTACACAAGGTTAGAAAAAGCAGAAGTGTTCTAGCTGCTGAAGTAAAAAAGGTGGCTTATGGAAGGGGTCTTGCCAGCGCAGATCATCACTTGTTATATATCTGCAATATTTGCTTAAGACTGTAAAGATGTTTTAATGCACTGTTGTTATTCGTTGGCCATTTTTGATCTCCTATGTACTTGCCATGAGCCTAACATCAGTCTCAACGCCAAACATCTCAACTGTGGTTTTCAAATTTTTTGAATAAATAAAATTAATATTTTCAAATATTCAAACTTTTCAAACTGGAAATATTCAAAGTGCTTATTCCATTTTCTAAGAACACCTGGGCACCACAGCTCAACAGGTTTGCTTTCCAGAGAAAATTATTTTCAGGCTCTCACTGTGGTCCCTTCATTGCAGGTTGTGTAAGGCACCTCATGCTCAAGTTAGAAGGACTGATTGCCATTTGACTTTATCACTGAGGAAACATTTTATCTACTTAGAAGTAGGATGTAGGGTTTTTAATGTTTTCTAGGTGGTTTTGAATTGTTAGGAATCAATGAAAAGCAAAGAATAATTGACGTGAAAAACACAGAGTAGATCCTTACTTTTCCTTACTTGTAAGGAAAAGGTTTAACTAATGGCGGGTGCCCTTTTGTCTTAGTGGGGTTTTTTTTGTTTTGTTTTTAGCTGCAGTTGAGTATCTTCCACTCTTTCTTTCCTTTCAGGTAAGGTAGGCACATCCTCCAATGTTAATATTTCAAAAGCCTTCATTGAAATACAGAAATATGTTAAATTTTGTTTTAAGACAGAGAATCGAAACAGCAGGGACAATAGGCATAAAGTCACATAGCCTTCTGGAGAAGACATCTTCAGCCTCTGAAGTTGCAGGCTGTAATGCCACATAGTCTCTTAAGACCCTTTTTTTTTTGGTGAGTTCATTTTCCCATTGGTAAGTTTTCTCATCAGCATGAACAGCAGCACTGGAGAAGGGAGGCAGTGATGATATACAACCAATAGAAGGATGAGAATAAGGCAAACATCTTCAATATCTTGCGCACATGCCAATTTATGGTGACGATAGGACAGTGCATTTAGGAGTCATCCAGTCATCCCTTCTCTGTGCTGGTAGTGTGAGTGGAAGTAAACTATTGACTATACCAATAGTTTCTGAAAGCTGAGCAGTACTGTAACCCCACTCAGTTGTATCCTGGTACTTTTATTCTTATCAAAAGATGCTGGAATCTTTTGGCTCTGATATTAATACCGTTATTTAAAGATGTTGCATTAATGTGCAGTTTTCTCTAAGTGCTGTCTTCTAAGTGCTCTCCAAGTGCAGAATCTTCTTTTCCAGCAGACTTTTCTCGTCTTGCATCTGGCAGATAGATCCTTGATGTTATTTCCCAATGCAAAAGGCAGTCTGACTCCATTCAGTTTATTTCCTTTTTGTCTAACAGCATCATTAATTATACTGTGAGGGTTGTCTCCCTGCTGCAGCTGTGATCAGAGGAAAGGAAAAAACACAGCAGTCAGTCTTTGGGTGCTGTAGGAAAAGGATTGAGGTGTTTGATTTCTTTTCTTTGGTGGGTTGCTTGAGCATAGAAAACTGTCACAATTTGTGTTGATTCCAAATAGCGATTTCACTTGTTCTAGATATTCCAAACCTGTCCCAAGCAGCTTTCACTGCACGGTAATGTAAGGGAGAAGAAACTGCAGTACCACTCACTGACATTCTGCTTTGGGAAGAGTTTGTGCTACCAGTTAATCCAGAGATTTTATAACTCAGCTTGAAGAAAAATCAAGCACCATCTATGAATTCTAAATATTTAATGCTCAAAGATTATTTTCTATTTGGGTTCTGATTAGTATTTCCAGTTGCCAACAAAGGTGAGAGTTACCAAAATGTCTGCTGTGGCAAAAAGTTAAAAAATGAAGAACTCTTGCTATTACTGGTACTGCAAAATTTTCATCTAATTTCATCTACCGGTGTAATACTACAAAAATGCTTAAGGATACTTGAGCATACTTCCCAGCTAAGAGAGTGATTGATTATACACAGTTTGCCTTTTTAATAATCAACATTGGGTAACAGTCTTCATTTTTTTTATTGTCAGTCCTCGGTTAACTAATTGGAATATTTGTGGTGTGTGTATGTACATAGTGTTCGTATAGTAATAAAATCTCTTGAGTTTTGCTGGTTTAAGATCTTAGAGTATACAAGTAAGACAAAGGTGTGGTGTAGGCACATGTATTTATAAGGTTTGATGTTAAAAGAATCTTATCGGTATTTGCATGCAAGGAATTTTTAGGAGTGGGTGGGTTTCTGATGAGATGAAGGAAAAAAACAGGTCAACATATTGAAGTCTGGTATTCGTTCAACCGAAGACTGTCATTTCCTAAAGTGGAAGTAATTTAATCATGTTTGTATCTGGAGTAGTTAAATGAGATCATTTGCCATAATTACTTCATGTCTAACAAGGTCTGTTGCCATTTGGATTTTATGTTATGATTCAAATCCTAAAAAGAAAGGAGCTTAACCACTGGATGTTGAAAATAATCAATATATTTCATTATTAAGATTTGAACAGAGGCTGTGTTTCAAATGTGTCTTTAAAAATCTGTCAAGCTGAACCTTTGCTTGTGATCCTGTTGCTTGTCTGTTACATGTGTATATGATATAAAGAAACAGCTTTGGCCATTCCAAATGACTGCATTTATTGTGTGTTGGTGGTGGGACAGAACCATTTAAATATCTTAATAATTATTTTTGTTGTTACATTTTACTGAGGTAGAAGGAAAAAAGCCGTTCTATAATTAAGGAGCTATTCCCAAGAAAGTGGGTAGCATTAAAGCTATTGTTATAGGATCATTGCAAAGGAGGTGAATATTTGTGTTTGATGTCTAGTGCTGTACAAGTGAGTGAGAGTAATCTCTGTCCAAAGAAGTTTCTTGCTAGGGAAAATCTAATTTCTCAAGAAAAGCAGAGGTTTTGTGTGAATAGCTTTTCATGTTTGCTGGTTGTTAGGCAGAGACTACAGGGTAAGGGGCTGCTGCTAGTGAGTGACAGCCATAGCCATGTACAGAAACACGTTTGCATCTTCAGTAGCAAGTAATTTTTATCAACAGGGTAACATATTTGTTTTAGCATAGCCAAGGAGAGACCTAAAATTGACTTAAATACGTCAGACTCACTTAAATGATGTTACACAAAAATATAAGTTTGCGATACACTGTGTTCAATAACTGATTCTGACCATGTGTTTATTTGTATATCCTACTGATGGGAAGTATTTGCTGTTAAGGATGTTAGTAGTATTGCACTTACCTGCATCTCTGCTCTACAAAGCAACCAGATGAAGGGGTACTGCTAAAATTTTGATGTTGTCTGAAATCAGCACCAGGATACACATCTTGGTAATGAGTTGTATATAGCTTTGGCTTTTCTTTGGCTTTTTTTCCCTGAAAGATAGTCATGTCTTTTGAATCATAATTCATTTACGTGAAGAATTTTGGTCTGTTACTGAAATAATTGGAATGATATCAGACTTGAATTTGGCAATTAAGCTGTAGAGCCAAATCTTACCACGTATTATATGATAACAAGTTCCCTTTGATTGTCTAGCTTTCTTCTGAAAGATAGTTTCTGTCCATAGTAATTTGATTACCTTACTTCTGATTTTATAAAGTAGAATTCCAATAAATTAGGTTTGGGTGGTTTTTGTGGTTTTTTTTGTTGTTTTTTTTTTCTTTTCCTGAAAATGATCCCAGCTAAAAAAAAAAAAAGCCCTGATGTTTCATGTAAACTTACTTTTCTTAATCAGGTTTATTCAGTTTTCAGCAACGAGGTGTGTTTGCAAATGCTAAAAGACTGTACATTTTGCTCTATTCCAGTGCCTGATGACCTCTCCATAGAGGAAAGAGAAGAGCTTTTAAATATTCGTCGCAGGAAAAAAGAACTGATTGATGATATTGAGGTAATTGATTTATTTGTAAAGATCCTTAGAAGACTGCTGCAGTAGATTAAGTTACAGTAAAGTGTATATCTAGGTATGAATTCCAGGTAATGTTTTTAAAACATATAAATGGCTTAAGCTAAATCCTACTAATAATGAATAGGATTTATGCGTCATTTGTGTGCTTTTAAAAATGCTAACTTCTGTATTTATGTAATGTAATATGTGCATATGTACACATTCGATTTGTGTAATCACGAACTCATTAAACAGCAGATTTGCATACAGGATAGGAGTGCAAGAGAACTCTGGGTAAAGAAATCTTATACTGAAATTGGTAATGGCAGTTTGGTCTCGATGCTCTGATGTGAGCACACACTGGGAGTTCGTATCCATGTGTTTAACAGTCATTCAGTTACGGTAAAATCTTTAAGCTAAATATCTAAGGAAGCCATAGATTCATCACTTTTCTTCAGGTGACTAGCAAATATTAGAAAATAAAACCTAATTGTTCATATTAATATATGATAGATTATTTCAAAAAGTGTTTTAATGTAGGTTAATGTATTGTCCTTCCTTCTTTTGGCAGAGATTAAAATTTGAAATTGCTGAGGTTATGACTGAAATTGATAATCTGACTAGCGTAGAAGAAAGGTAAGTAATGCTAACATATGGACATGATTCAGTAAGACCTTGGAACAGATCTTCCAGGAATAGCAAATAAAAATAGCTTTATCATGGTAAACAAACATTGGATCACCTTTAATCAGTCTGTTATAAAGTCTCTAAAGCCTGACTTTATCCTGTTCATGTATGTAATTTGTTTGGATAGAGAATATGTTGGATAGAATGTAATATTTTAGACTGTCCAATTGATAACGATATGGTTTGCTGAAACTGCAATCACTTGAAAGAATTGAAAATAGTAACGTAATTTTCCCCCTTATAAAAAGTGAATGTCTTGTTTTTGTAGTAGAAAATACAAAGTAGCCAAAATACAAATAAAAAGAAGCTCATCCAGAAGTTGTAGTTTTTGTAAAAAAGCAACTGATAACTGCTTGTTGTTTCTTCTTTTTCTCCATGTGTAGCAAAACTACACAAAGAAATAAGCAAATAGCCATGGGAAGGAAGAAATTCAACATGGACCCTAAGAAGGTAGAGAATTTTTCTTCCACTTGTCAGGAATCAAGTTCCTGTTTGTAATATGACCTATGACAAATACAGTCATGTTTTCTTAAGAAAACATTTCTGATAATATAAGTTCACAGGCCTTATTTATATATCCTGCGACACACTGAGCAGAGGGTTAAATTAGAAGCAGTCATCTAGTCATCTGCCAGTCGTGTGCTTTTTTCATTTAAGCAAACCTTTTTTGATAATGGAGGTTATTTATCAACAGTCAAATATGCCAGGTATTGATTGAGCTGCCTTGCAGAAAGATTATTTGTACCTGATAGAGGTGTCTATGTTGATATGTAAAATGTAATTCTAAAAATATTTTGATATTTGGTTATTGGTGAGGCCATACATTTTTTTTAATGCCCTCCTATTTTTGTTTCTTCCAAAATACCTTTAACATGTTTTTTAATTTGTTCTCATAAAGACTTTTATATTTGCATATCTCAGTTCTGTTTGTGAAAAAGGCATGTATGAACATTTGTATGTTTGTATACACATATACATATGTATGTGTACCTATATGACTTGTACAAACACCTGCAGGTGGAAACTTGGTTACCAATTTCAAGAGGTCTACCGTGCATTTAGCCAAGAAGTAAAGTAGTTCATTTCTCTGCAGTGCCTCTACTTTTCTTAACTAATTGTTAATTTTCTGGAGAATTCAGGGACCTGCACATGCTCTTACAGACTTCCTCTGATATATTTAAAAGAGCTGCTTTGATGTATTTGACCTTCAGCTTTTACTTTTCATTTTACATCTTCCTTGCTTTGTTTTACTGCCTTCTGTTGTTTGTAATTGAGATTCCATTTTGAATTTGTGAAGAGTCTTCTTTAAGGTCTTTTTGGAAATTGCTTAGCATTTGTTTTTCTGTGTTAGTTCTTGACGTGTTTTCTTTCCCATTGTATTGAATTCAGTTACATTTTGGTGGATTTTCTGTGATGTTCCAAGTACAGTGATGGCTGCTATTCTTCAGGCTGTTTTCAGTTTACCAGAAACACTCAAGTACTTTGAGATATAGAACCGTTTTTAAGCTACTGACCATGTCTTTTATTTTTATTTTCCATTTTGGTGAGTGTCTAACTTCAGTTCTGCTGAGGGCAGAATATCCCCAAATATCCTGGTAGTTTGCTGTTGTCCTCCAGCTCTTTCACATCCTAGAAGTTTGTGGCAAAGTCAGAGGATGATGTCAGATGCTTTCATTCCAGTGTTAACTATTTTTTGTTACTGTTCTTGCTGGGTGAAATTATTTCTATAAATAGATGCTGTGGCTGCATTGCTACTGTAACATAATTTAAATGTGGTAAACAGACTTACAGTAGTAATTTCTTTAATAATGTCTATGAATCAGTGGTGGCCTGCAGTAGCTGGCTGCTCTAAAGCTAGACCATCTTGTTGTTTGCAGCTGCTAAAATATATGTCCTTCAAATGTTGAGAGCATTAACTTGGAATCATTGCGAAAAGGATGTTTTTCATTCATAAATGGGAGGGAAGATGGTCTTTGGAGTTAGGAATGTGAAAGAACTGGGGTAATAATACATGCGTTGAATCTTCCAAGTTTTCTTCTTTAAAACCAAATAAGAGAGTTCTGATGTTTTCATATTAGGAGGAACACAGTGAGGTAATTTTCTTTTACCATTTTTATTTGAAGACCTTTACGTTTTCTAGTGTGTAACCTATATGTAGAGCAATTGTCCTTGCTCCCACCCAGAAAATCCTCATTCAAAATAGCTATGTTTAACGCAGTTACGTGATGTAATATCATGTACCTTGCCATTTGGATTTGGTTAGCTAGTGTGGGAAGGGCTATAATGGTAAAGTTTGTAAAGCACTTCAGGAATCCCTGTGCAGAGGACATAAAGCTGTGCTTGAAATTCGCAGCACTGTAAGTCAGTACCGCCTGCATTGGGCCCAGAAAATGAATTCTCTATGACAAAGGCAGGGTTTAAATAATTACAAATTTTTCAGTTAAGTTACTGTAAAAGCTATGAAATTCAAAGCAGATTTCATTGCACTGACTTAAAAAAAATCTATGCAATATTTGTAGTCAATGTTGAATATTTCTGTAGCCATGAATTTTGTGTAGGGAGGTTAAACTAGTACAGCTGTCTTCCATCTCCTATCCGTCTACAGAAAGAAAATTTGCATCAAGACAAAAGATAGCGTAGGAGTTGATGGGGATTTGGCTGACCTATTTTACCATTTATTCCAGACGCTGGAGTTGTTGTCCCAGACAAATTCCTTTTCCTGTCTATTTGACTTCTGGTTCTTTAACATCTTACAGATAAAAAAAAAAAAAGGAAAAAAAAATCCAGAAAAAGGAAAATTAAATTTATTTTTGTAGTATGTTGTAGTATCTGCTTCTGTGCACAGAAATTTGTTTGCCATGCTTCTAGTCATGTCCATTATCTTTTTCAGTTACTTGTACAACTTTTAAAAATCTATTCTGGTCAGTCTGTTTACACTAAGCGTGAATAATATGGTCCAGGTGTTGAACATGGGAATCTGCAACTGCTATTTCTGATGTTTGTCAGAAGGAAGGCTCTGTGTTGGTTGACAGAGCTGAGAAAGCTTTTTGAATAACTTGGTATGGGAAAAAACATTATGTTTCATAGTCAAATGATTTTTTTGTACAAACAGTTATCACAAGCTTTGAAGGGATCACTTTTGAGGGAAGCTCAGCTATTTCTGCTTCAAGATAAAACAGATATATTCTTTGCAATGAAATAATGTCTATTCTGAATTGACTTATCAAAATATTAAGTTGTCGGAGTCAGAATACCAGCCTGTCATTGAAATTAAGTTTTCCGATGGTGATAAAATTGTTTTGAGAGAATTGCATTCCAGAATTTTTTTTAAAAGCTGCATGCCTTATAACTTCATGGCTCATTTTCTTTGTTAAATTAGGTCAGAAAACTGACTTTTTTTGTCAGGCAGGTAATAATTTCATTATTAAAAAATAGAATCAACCAAACAGAAGGATAATTACTTTTTTGAATGTTACTGCAGGGCCTCCTATGCTATATCAAAAAATAATGGAAGTTTTCCCAGTTGTAATGAAATAAAAAAGAAATATATTCCATTTGCAGAAATTGAAAAACCTCTAATATTTCTGAAATTATGAAATATGCTAGTAGAAAAGATTTGGAATAATTTATTAAGCTCTTCGGTACATATTTGGAATCCAAGACATTAGGGTTACTTACAGCTGCCATTCCCATTTTTCACTAGCATGCTGTTAACAGTTTTATGAAATCAGCAGGAATAGCAACACCTTTGTTGGGGTGTGCGGTGGGGAAAAAAAAGAGCTCTATCTCTTCATGTCCTGCTGAGTGTTGGAATAACATCCCTTCCATCCTTTACGTAATCTTTATATAACTCTTAGTCTCCTTTCTTTACTGCTTTGCAGAAAGTTCTCTGGGCATCTCTAGAGTGAGCCAGTTGTAGGGCCAGTAATTTATGGAGGCATAGGAGTCCAGGGGCTTGATCAAGTACCCACTGAGGGACAGGGTAAGACACTCCTCCTGGCTTTGATAGAAGCTCCATGGTAGACGCTTGACTGGTTTGTGAACAGTCCTTTGTGAATAGCCTAGTTCAAGTCCTTTGTGAATAGTTTAGATCCAGCACAACCAGAAGTCACTGATAATCCCAGCGTCAGCATAAACTCTTTTAAACCGGTTTCAGTATCTTCATCCGCAACTTCTACTGCAAGTAGTGGCTTGATGTATTGGGTTGCAGTTTGTAGATTATAACAGATGCTTTATTTTGTGTCATGGTGGTAATTAAGTTATTCCTACATACCTCTTCATTATATGATTTTACAGATTATGCCTCTGCAGACACTTATGCAATATTGTGAACAGGCTAACTCACACGTTAACTCCAAAGAGCAACATGGAATCATTATTCAATTAATATTTGATGTTTCTATTGTTGAGGGATTCAAGCTGCCACCTAGTACTTCTAGCCTTAAAAATGTGTTCTCATTTTAATCTTTTAAACCAGTACTAAATATTACTTATCTAACTGAAAAACATTTGTTTACCATTTCATTTAAAAAAAAAATCTGTAGGCTAATGTAATTCTTAATGTGCTATGTATATGTCTGTGTCAGTATATTAATACCAAATGTTATAGGCGGTGTTTACATAAATGCTTGTGGAAAAAAACATAACATTCCTTTTCCTCTGGAATTGCTCTTCCTAGGGAATACAGTTTCTGATAGAAAATGACCTCCTGCAGAACACTGCAGAAGACATTGCACAGTTCCTTTATAAAGGAGAAGGATTAAATAAAACGGTAATTGGAGATTACCTCGGTGAAAGGTAAAATAAAAATACTGAAACTTTGTTCTTGAGTTTACAAAGCATACGACAGGTTTTGGTAGTTACCTTCCCCTTCACAGGCTGCATGAGAGCGCTACTCTACTACTCCGAGATCTATAAAAGCTACAGTGGGAAGTAAAACTACTACGGTACTGTGATAGGTTTTTTTGTTCCATTAGGTGATTGGTTTTTTTTTAAATGGGTACATTGTGGAATAATATTTAATTCATTGTAACTTACTATTTTGAGAAAATACCCTTAAATTTGGCTACAGTGCAGAATTTAATACCATAAGCTTTTGGAATGTCTGAGAGTTGTATTGCAACAGTTCCGGTAACTCTTGATACTCTGCCCAGACAAGGAGTGATTTACAATCACTAATAATTGGATAGTAAAGAAATTACTTATTAAAATGGATAGTTCCTGGGACAACAGTTATAACCAGGTTTCAGTGTTGTCTTCTTCCCAGAACACAGGCTTCCCATTAGTAAGTAGGCATCTCAAAGGGCAGCCGCGCCCTATCTTTATCAATCCTAGTACAATAAACATGCAACATGCCTATTTAGGTATACTATTGCAAAACACAATCAAAATGCAAATTACTTCCATTGCTGTGCAACCCAGGAATTGATTTCGGAAAAGGCAGCAGAGAGAGACAGAAGTGAAGAGTGGGTTGGAGTACGTGTATCTACGTGCTTGCACATGTTCCGGTTCAGATGCCAGTTATGGAGGTTTAAAAGTTGATTCATTTAGGATATACTCCTGTAGTGATATGTTCTGGCAGATCCCTTTTGAGGCACCCGTAATCTGTTTACAGCATCAATGGCTTAGTTTGTGCTCAGCAATTTCCTCCTGACTTTAATACATTTAATGAAAGTTTTCACTGTAATATGTATATTTTGAAAATAGAAGTTCACTATGAAGTTTCTGTATAGTATATGTAGACATTCCAACAATTTTTATACAACGGCATTATGTTGTTGCTCTTGAATATTTGGGCAATCAGTATTACAAAATCACTTATAGGTTAATGTCCATAACTGCAAAACTGTAACAAAGCTTGTATAAAGCAGTCTGTGTTTGTTTTTGAGAGCTGCATTCTACCGTGGTATTGTCTTCTGAAATAATTTCAGTTTTTCTAGCCCTATTCCCAGAACCCCTGTACTCATGCAGAAAGGCCTTACCAATATGTCCAGGCCCACTGGAGTAATCAATAATATTCGTGTGACTATTTATGGGTTCACATTTAAAATTAAAAAATTTATTGCTTGTTCTTTTGCATCCCTGGCAGGGATGCTGCTGGGCAGCACTGTGGTCTAATCTGAAAATACAGGGCAACCTTTCTTAATATTGAGTATGTGTTCAGATAAATATGCAATGCAATTATATCTTCTGAATTTTTCAAGACTTAAATACAGACAAATATAGTGGTCATACTGAATAGCAAATTTGATCAGGAAATTTTGTATAAATCTATCAACTGGATAATAAAATCTTAGGAGAAGTGAAAAAAATTAACATACTGCTCCTATTTTGCCACAAGGCAGAAGCAACCTGTCCAGTTTAAGGAGCAGCTGAAGTAAAAAAGAAATTTAAAATTATTTTTTGCTTTAAAAACAGCTCTTATTCAATGTATCCAGTCAGTCTACTGTAATTGTTTTTTGCATGTTTCTTCATTTCTGTGAAGGTTGTAATATTAACATGGTAATTGGAAAGCAAATGGTATTTCTGTCTATTTTTTTTTTCTTCCCTTATATGAATTAGTAAAGGAAGGTGGAGGTGAAGAGATGACAGTCTGATTTTCAGGAATGTGTATGGATGTTTCAAGGTAGTCAGGTCTGGAATGGGGAATTGGTTCATAATACTCCTTTGAACTGCAACATTAATTTCCTAGAATCCTAATAATTTTTGTTCATGTTCCTCTGAAAACAGTGTATCAGGCCTATAGGTCCTGGGGTAAAATAAATACTCTGGGATAAAGTAAAATGTGGCAATTGGGGTGGTCTTAAGCTGCTGGTTTTGCTTCTGTGACTACCTCAGAAACAGGCTATTAAGTGATTTGTGCTATGCAAATGGAAGTGCATATTATAGATTAGTTTTTGTTGAGTTATGTATTGTCTTTTATCAAGGCATTTGGAGTCTGAGGACATTCTCTTTTACTTTGCCACTCCCTCTCAGGGGCCCATCATGAATCACTTCTGCATTCTAGCTAAATATAGCTGAAGATGAGACCAGGATAGTCAATAGAATGAAATATTTGTATAACATTCTGCCATAAAGAGGTATATTTTAAACTATTGACTTTTATAGTCTTACAGCATTCAGCAAACTGAAAAAAGTGAATGGTAAAATGGAATGAGATAATACCTAAAAATGTACAATAAATAAGGGATGAATTACATCCTATAAAAGATTTAAGATTTCTTTATATGTGGGTAAGTCTTCACTTATTTTTTTTTAAGTGGCTTCCTTGACCTCTCATGATATTTGGCTTGTATCTTTGGAGCTGTACCCCGCACAAGTATCACTATTAATCCAGTCTACATAATTTTGCTCTAGAAGAGCAAAAATTAGATTCTAAGGCTAATATTTGTTCTGAATTACTGCAGCTTTATGTACATATAAGCAAAATCAATATTTGGCTTAGAGTAACGAAGTACCTCTGAGTGCTCTCTTTTATTATACTATTATGACACTTTATTTTACTGCACTGAAAAATAGCCACGCAGTTGAATTGTGCATTACTAAATTTGATGAGAATTGCTTTGTTTTGCTTGACAGAGCTGATGTGTTTTTCTGTAAACAATATGGGGACATCCTAATGAATGAATAGTTCGTTTTAAGGTATTTACTCGTGAGTGTTACAGGTTAGCCTGACTATGCAGTTAGTCAGTAATGCAACAGATAGTTCTTAGTGGGTGCACACTTTTCTATTTCCGGGTGGAGGCTGATATGCAACATTCTGTCTTGGTGATGTATTTAAAGCACACCCTGATGATTATAAACCTTTACGCTTCTGGCATGTGAACTCAGTGATGGTGTAGGCTAAATTCTGTCTGCATCCAAATAGTTTTGTGTTCATTAATGTTTAAATGTTACTTTTGCGTTTAAACACCTTTGTATCAAACAAAGCATAATTTAGCTCATGGTTTACATAGCAATATAAAAAGATAGGTGAGAGGAAGCCTGTTCAAAACCTATTCTGATTTTAGTAAACTTTTATTGTAACGATTTTTGAGAATGGAGTTAAGAATATAGAATGTACTAAGTAGATCTTTTAAAAAGCTGTTCTTTTTCTTAGGTACAATCAGTTGAAGCATTTCCGTTCCTCATCTTTGTACATAAATGAATATACTGCTTTAATATTTTCTGTTCTTAGAGGAAAAAACAGGATAGTTTGTTTTTCTTGTGTTGTATGGCTAAAGAAATTAATCTTACATTAACCGTTGTTTTAAGAGTTCATGGCACAATTTCTGCAAAAGACTTTTTACTGGATAAATTTATGAGGTGTCATCCCATATCAAGGCAGGTGCAGTAATAATAAATGTGAAGCAAAGAAGGCCAGGCAATTTTTAGGTCATTTAAATAAGCAAGTGCTAAAATCAGCTCAAGTATACTGGCTTTTGCTAACCTACCAGCAAAAATGGGCAAAATACTAGTATTAAATATTAAAATACCTCTCAAATGTGTAAACTATTTCTGATGACTTGATTTGATCAGTATGATAATTTATTTCCTTGCCTATTCTTGGAAGCAAATAGAGATAACTAACAAGCCTTTAAAGTTCAGAATTGTAATTGTCTGTTTCCATTTTTGTCTTTTATAGAGATGAATTTAATATTAAAGTTCTTCAGGCTTTTGTTGAACTCCATGAGTTCGCTGATCTCAATCTTGTACAAGCCTTAAGGTGAGTAAATTCCTTCTTTTTATTTTGACCTGAGCTTCCTTTATCAAATTGCATGTTTGTGTGAATCACTGTGTTGATTTATTCGTCAGAAAGCTGATCTACAGCTTACCACGATTATATGTGTTACTGTGCAAGTTGGCAGAGACAGCTCTGTTTTAACCTTTCCAATTGCTTGTGTGTGTGCTGCCTTTGAAGGTGAAAACTTTTAGTTATTTCACACAAATACAAACAACTAAAACATAGCTGTAACTCTTTGGGGTGCCTGCCATATATGAACATTTGAAGATCTGTTTTATATCTTAGCACAGAGATAGGTAAAAAACCAAACTAACCGCTAACCCAAGCAAATAAATAATTTTCTTTGCTGCCATCTTCTTTCTCCTTTCCTTCCACCTCAACTTGTTCGTCTGGGCGGGGAGTGGGGGAATCCCGCTGACCATAATCAGTGATTATGTTCAATTACAAAGAGGTAAACTTTGAAACAAGTAATTTCCTTCTGCTTTCCTCAGAGTTCCCCACCTGTTACGTGAAAGAAAGTGTAATATCTTAGTATGCTCTTTTCCTTTGCTGAGTGAACAGTTGATTTCTCTGGGATGCCAGCGTACAGTGACCTTGTGAAGTCCCTTCTTGTCTTGGTGGAAGTCCATAATAGATCTAGCAAATTAAGTTGATTTAGACAGTACTGCCAGTTTCGTTGCCATGAGTGACTCCCTCCTGACACCAGATAAATTGAAATGTCTGTGTGATCTTTGTCTCTGGTGCAGTGCTTTGTGATGTGGAGTCAGGACAGCTTTGCTATGGTTGAGTGATGTGGTGATGATAACTTGAGCTGCCTGAGGCTTGAGCTAAGGAAGCCTTTTCTCTGGCTGCTGAAGCTTGTCTGGGAGACTTCATATTCCTATCTTTTTTTACTCAATTTAACGTTAGGTTTGACTTTATTCTTCCTTAGCAGCTGCTACTATTAAATGTTTGTATTTTGGTAGCTTACAAAATTCGTGATCTGGGTTGGAACCTTGCATGAGGTGAGTAAAAGGCAGTATATAGAGCTGACAAACTAAAGATGGCCTGCGACACTTTAATATAATGTCCTAAAATGAAAACTGATGAAGACAGGAATAGATGGTTATTATATTGGCACCCAGTGTACAGGGAATATCGAGAACTTGTTTTGCATGGCAGAGCATGTAACTTTGCTGTTTTCGATCCTGTTTTAATTTAGATCATTCTTTTGCTAAGAAAGAAAAGAATAAGTAACTAAATTCATTGGAGCTTTTTAGTGCCACAGTGTGCCAAAAGTAAATTTGTGAAGACTTCTGTCCTGTATGCATTCCAGTGTACCTGAATAGAAATAATAGAACTAAAGAGTTATGAATGTAAAAACTCTATTTCAGTTCATGCTGCTAAATGATCTAAGGAGCACAAATCTCCTGCATATATTACAAAATTACTGAGGTGATATGATGAGTCTTTATTTTTAAGATCTGGGTCTGGTACTTGTAGGGGGAACTTACACTAGAGAGGCAGCACCTCTCTAAGCACTGAGGTTTTTCTTGTTGTTGTTATTTTTTAAATGTTTGAGGAGTTCAAGTAATGATGTTAAGTGTTTTTGTATTCCTTGCTTCTCTCCCCTACCAGAAATATTTTATGTAATGTGTCTTTTTACCTTGTAAGTAAAGTCTAGCTGAGTGTTTATCGCTTTTAGTAGCCAGGAAACCCAGGGAGGATTGAATTGATTGTTTCCCCATAGCATTCTCATGGCAAAAATGGGATGCATACAGAAAATTGTTTAGTAGTCTGGAAAAAAAGAGAGAGTCTCAGAATATGAACTGCCATATTATCTTGCCTGATAGCATGCAGTGTTGCTGGCTGAATTACTGGGCTAGCCATCTGTGCATGTTGCTTTATAATAGCTCCTGACTTGTGTGTTGAGAGATTGAGAACATATTTCTAGGACATTTTATATAGACTTTGCTGGGGTTTTTTGTTTGTTTGTTTCTGATTATTAGTAATATATGCTTAATATATAAATAGTGGAATAAGTCTAACAACTATTCTTCCCTTCTGTAGGCAGTTTCTGTGGAGCTTCAGACTCCCAGGAGAGGCTCAAAAAATTGATCGTATGATGGAAGCTTTTGCTTCACGCTATTGCCTTTGTAACCCAGGAGTCTTCCAGTCTACAGGTTAGTCACAGGAAACAGTATGAGTTCTTAAGTGGTTTTTTTTTTTTTTTGATCATGTATGTTCTTCTACATCTGATGCAAGGAGATGATGGCCAGTTCAGAAGTTCAGGATAAAATAGCATGTGAAATGAGAAATTTCTGAGAACTGAGAAAATGCAACTGTCTAATCCTACACTTTGTCTCCAGGAGATGCAAGCTTATGGGCAGAATGCACTTCCATTTATAAATCTTCAGCATTAATATATATCTAAGCCAATTAAAGTATAAAACACACTTTAGAAATGTCACCAAAGATTTTGGCTAGGAATTGGAAAAGTAAGATTTTCAGGGGCTTAGAGGCAGAAGAGACCAATAGGTTGGATAGTCTAATCTGTCAGTTATAAGGACTTTACAGCTGATTATCTCTGTATCAAGTCCATCTATACATGGCTATAGTATATTATCTAGAAAGTCATCCATTTCTGTTATTAGGACTGTATCCTTTCTCTTTAGCAGTCTGTTCAGCAGTAATTTATCTCAGTTAGAAATGCACCTCAGTTCTCCATTGAATTACTTGGTTTAGAATTACTCAAGTCATAAAAGCTAACAAAACTTTGTGGTACTGCACAGAATGCCCTAGCATTCTGGCATTGTTGGTCTGTTTAGTTATATACACGCATAGCTTGCTGTTGATCACTTAGTTTGAGGAACAAATAGGCTAGGAAAAGGTTAATGTAAAGCAGGTCTGCAACAGCTAGAGAGGAAAATACTTATTGAAAACAAAATGTTGAAGATGCAAACACATTTTTCCTCTATGTAGCAGAGAGGTTTCCATCCTGCTTTTTCTTACACAGGATCATGTACTTGAATTCTGGGAGAATTTACTATAATCATAAACATGTCAAGAGGCATGATAAGATCTCCTTTGTCATCTTTTGATATTATTCAGTGGTACAAGCCACCTTGTATATGCCAAGAAATTGAATAAATGTAATTTTCAGTCTGTTTAAATGCAGTTCAGATATTATTTTGAAGAAACTGGTCTTTCTCTTTGGACAAAGCTTTGGAAGTAGTTTGAATAGGAGTCTGATTGAACAAGTCTATTATAGGATCTACCAATATGATTTAGGCAAAATCTGTGTTCAGAGAATGTTTTGCCCAAGAACGCTTCAGTGTTTCAAGTGAAATGTTAATTTAGGGTGATAGCAATGATTTCAGAGAGTTTAAAAATTTTTTTGAATTCTTGTACTGTTTTTCTCGTACTGGCTTTTAATTTGAATTGTTACATATTTTTTCTTCTTAGGCTTGCTTCAACAGGTTAAAGAAAGATGAGACTTTGCTTTCGTGTATAGTGTTCGGGATTTTTCGACTACCTGTTTCTTTATCAGTCAGGATGAGTTATATATTCATTTCACAGGTTTCTGCCACAATACACAGAGAGAAATAATTTTTCAAATCTTATTCCAGATACATGCTATGTGCTGTCATTTGCGATCATTATGTTAAATACCAGTCTGCACAACCACAATGTAAGAGATAAACCAACAGTAGAGAGGTTTATTTCTATGAATCGTGGAATTAATGAAGGTGGAGACCTTCCAGAAGAATTGCTACGGGTAAGTTAGACTGGGTAAGACAAGGCATTGCTTTGTGTTTTTAATAGGAAACGTAGAAGCGTGTACAACAGTTCTGAAGCAGATTTGCCGAGGGAAAGTAAGAACAACATTTTCTAGTATGCATAACCATTTGAATAGCTGAAAGAAGCATTTTCTGATATTCACAGCTGCTTTGAGCTAGTTCTCCCTATATTCAGTCTTTTGTTGAGGAGAGGAGATTCCAGAGAAAACGCTGTGTATCTCTCAGTAGTTTGCTGATGGCAAAATTCTTGTGGAATTGGATTCTTATGAAAAAAAAAGTAGTATTTCTGGATAAGTCAGAGAAAGCTGGAAAAAATAGTAAAAATCATTGTTTCATTATTGCCTCTCATTTCTTTCCATGTGTCTTGTGGAGCTTCCTCCTGTCCCTTGAGATTAAAAATACTTATTTCTCCAAGACAGTGTGATGGTCTAAACCATTTTCTGAAAACCCAGATTCATTTGGCAAAACTTGTACTAAATGAGACCTGAAGCTGAAACCTCTGAAATACTGAATGCTGAAGTTAAAGAAAAAAAAAAAAGTCTTTGCTAGCAGTGCTTATAGAATCTGTAAAAAAGAGACATTAGTTTATAGATGAAGTAATTTAAAATCAAACTTAATCAAAGCAGTAAACAACGTTTGAGAAGGGATGGTCCAGAATTTTATGGACTGTATTTCCTATGCTTTTTATACAAATAGTCTGAGAAGCAGTAGGATGTCCTGGTTGCATTTTCTGTTAGACATTTATTAATGAGGTCTTTTTTCCTCTTTTTTTATTCTTCTAGAATTTATATGAAAGTATTAAGAATGAGCCGTTTAAAATTCCAGAGGATGATGGAAATGATCTAACGCATACATTTTTTAATCCAGATAGAGAAGGTTGGCTGCTGAAATTAGGTTAGTTATAAGGGCAGTTTTGCTGCTATATGTTTGTTCGTTGTTAGCATGTTTGCTGCTTCTGTGTCTATCTGCTTTCTTGTGAAGGTAACAGGATTAACTTTGTAATTTGTATTTAAAAATGTATGAACAAAAATAAGTAACTCCTTTACGCCTGAAGTTTGTTACTTCTTATTTTACATATCCAAATTAGCAATCTTGTTTCAAACTTTGGAGTTTTATTTCTGATATATAAGAAATAAAACCTCAGCGACAAAAAGGAAACGCCCTATGGTATTTACATGCTGTGACCGATGAATAACAGTGAAGTCTCCATAAGGTCATTTCAGAAAACTGTGTGATATTTCAACTCAGTTTTCTGTGTACAAAAAAAAGTATTTCTCTTCAAATAGTTATTTTTGTATGTCTTTATTTTTCCATATTATTTGTGAGTTTCTCTTGGTTTGGTTTTGGCTATGATTTTTTAATGAGTGGTTTAAATGTGCCTTCTTGTTTTCCTTATGGCCTATGACCTATCACCTTTCTGTTCTGTGACTGGCTGTCTCTGCTTATTCTGCATTAGGAGGTACGTATCTGATTGCTTTCCAGTCCCCTCTTCTTCAGTTGCTCATTCTTTTATTTTCTTCCTCCTTCCTCCTGTTTTTTTTCTTTTTTCTTTTCTTTTTTTTTTTTAAATCAAGTTTATTGTAGCATTTTGCTTTTTCACTCAGTGTCACTAACAGTATCATCAGTGGTACTCTGAAAGACTGGCATGTCAGTGTCTAGCTCACATGCGAGTGTCTTCTGCAAAAGGTGTTTACCCGTAAAGCAGAAAAATAAAGATGACTATTGAGCATACTTTTCTCCTCATTGAAGAACATAACAAGGAAAGAATAATTTCTACTGAGAGAAAACAATGTCTTACTCTTGTAATGAAGTTCCAGAGTGATTTTGTTACTTGTACATCAATTATATTAGATTATTGAAAGATTTATTATATTTGAACTATGCATTTAAAAAAGCTGTTCTTTTTGCTGCTTATTTTCCTTTCTCAATAATATATTTAGCTTACTTAACAGAATCCTAAATGAGCACCAAATTTAGGGTTGCAGAAACCTCTGGTAATTTGCAGTATCCTGGCACTGCAAGATGCCCTTGTTTACAGACTCTTTTAAAGTTGATGGGATTCACTTTTTCACTTGGGCTTAAGGAATTTTTTTCCTATATAAAGGAGACTGAAATTTTATGTCAACATTTGTTTTTCAATGAAATAAACCCCTTTTATATAAAACACCAGTACACACTCCAACAGAGCCAGTCGTTGGCCACTTTAATGTATAACTGCTTGTTAAAGCAGAAGGAACTTTGCACTTGGAGAATGGTGGCTAAAGTATGAAAAGGGACGTGTGCTGGGAGGGTGCGCATGGGAGTGAGTATGGTGAAAGTAGAGCCTGGTTGGAGCCACGGGCCCGCTCTACTGATTGCACCTGGAAATTAGTGGTCACGCTAGTGCTGGAAGAAAATAGATGTGAAAAGGAAGCATTTGTAATTAATTCATATGCTCTCAAGAGGTCTTGTTTTGACCTCTGCGCTACAGATGCTATAGAGCTCTTTGTCTTTCTAACTACAAAAAAGCAAACCTCTTGCTTTTTGATGTGCGTTGGCTCAGCTGAAACAATTTCAAAGATGACTTTGCAGCTTTTCTCCATTTTGTAGTGGGAAGCAATAGCTATCTCAACAGAAAGGCTTTCAAGATGATGTAGCTAAAATGTGCTTTCTGGAGAAGAGGTTGGGTCTAAGCCCATGCTGTGCATATTTCTCTTTCTGTTGCCAGTACTCTCTCATATAGTTATACACATACTGAGAGTGCAAGCAAGAGCATGAGTGTGTGTAGAGGAGTGACAACATCCCTTGTGGAAGAAACTGTCAATAAAAGACATAAGACATCTAATAAAAAATAGAGGAACAAAGAAATTGAAGAAAAAAGGTGACTGAAAGTCAGTGAGAGCTGCCAGGTACTTCTGCACAATCCACCTCTGGCTCTGGCGCAAGGTCGATAAAACCAACTTTTCATTATGTACGATGTAGATGAGAGACAGTGCACAGAAAACCCAACAGTAAAAGCGTGTATGAAACGGAAGGGTGTTGCACATAACACTCCCATGGCATGAGGGTTATTTGAATAAAGAAATGAAACACGTCCAGAAGCCTCTGGTGAATCAGCCTGTAAATGCGTGAAGCTGCGCTTCCATGAAAGACTGCGGTTTTTTTCAGCAGACACAGACTGGTACAGACAAATACATTTTGTTAGTTTAGATGCAGTGACCAGAAATAAATGTGGTAATCTTTTTTTTTTTTTTTTTTTTTCTTTTCCCTCCTTCTCTGAGTTTCCTATTTGCTAGGAGGCTTAAACTGTATGTTTCAGAGAGCTGTCTTGATCCACATTGTTTGCATTTTTATAGTCCTTTCTGTTGGGAGACACTTCTTGTGAAATGGGTAGGGCTTCCTTCAGTTCTGGAAGATGCTGATATTAAAAGTTTCAGTATTGTTGAAATGTTAAGGAGACTCTATTCCTGCGTGAGAGTTTAAGTGCCCAGTTGTGATAATACTTAAAAGTTGAAATAGAAAGTTTTATATAAAACTATGTATACGACTAAGACAACTCCCAAACCCTGAGTATATCAAGACAGTATTTTGTACTTGGTATTTCTTATAGTCAGCTCTTCCCATTTATCTACTTGTGCCCCTTTTTTAGTATTCCAGCTCACCATATTGATTATCCTCTGGGCAGGAGGTGGATATCATGAAACTTTCATACATGGTAAAATTAATCTGTCCTAAAGACCACTGTAGCACTCTAGCCTGGCATTGGGTTTTAGAAAGCTGGGAGAGTGCAAAACGCTTTTGAAGAGTTTGCTGCTCTGAATTATTCAGAGGTGACTTTGTGTAAGTCTGAGTGCCAAACCTGGCAGCAAGACAGCAATTCTGGTTTTATCTATCTAGACTCAGCTGGTGCCTTTATATAGACATCTTTATCTTGGTAAACCTAAATTATCATTCAGTTCTACATTGTTGGAAGCATGGTGTAATGAAAATGAATGCTACAAGTAAAAAACTGAAAGCTGCTGAGTGCTAATGAATCCTCACTTAAAGCAGCTTGAGACATTACGAGCTTTTAGATTTTTCTGTGTCATAATTATTAGTGGTGTTGGTACCGTGAAATTTTCTGCCATCCACTTTAAGGTATTTTGAAATTATTGTCTGTGCTCTCTGTCCTAATGCCCAAGTTACAATTGTTTTGCACAGGGAGGTGTTTCCTTGCCTAAACAGCTTCTCTTGACAAATAGCTTGGTTTGTGTAATACTTTCTTCTAGTTAGAGGGAAACTGTGACATTATTCCACCAAACTGGAGAGGAAATGATTCAAGCCAGACACACGATCATGTTAATTTTTTCTGCCAGTCAGGCAGTTACTGAGAGCTTGGAGATTGTCCAAAAGCTTCGCATCCGGGCCCGTCCTGCCAGTGGTGCCTATTCCAGCGCATCTGCACTTGAGAGGATGTTGTCTCTCTTCCCTAATCTGGGGTGAGAGAATAGCGGTGGTTGATCAGGAAACTGGTGCCTTCCGGTACCTGCCTGGCTCTTGTGGTAACTGATGCTCTTCTAGGTTGAGGCAGTTAATGTTGCAGTCAGGGGAAACTTCTTTTTCAAAGAAATCCAAGCTTTGATCCAGTCATCTGTGTAACTGTACAGTTTCTGAGTCTGTTCCGCCTAGTGGTATCTAAATGAACCATTCTTGATGTGTGTGTCTCTCTCTTTCTCCTCTAAAACTTTATATAAATGTGCTGAAGATTTGGGTAGAATTTTCTAACTTCAGATACATTGCTGCCTTTAGTCTTAAGGCCTTTTTTAACTTTGAAATTGGTGTTTCCTAAGTCATTGCCAGTTGTTTTTCCCTTTAGTATAGGTGGTTTCTTTTACTTTGTTCTCTAGTTTGTACTTTTCCCAGAGTTGAAAAAAAAAAAATCCTATGTTGGGTTACATAGGTGAAGAGGGTTTCTATTCCCCTTTCTGTACATTTTGCCTTGTTGTGGCCTTTTCTTGTAGTTTCCTTAGATTTCCACCTGCAAGATACCGTGCTTCTTTATTTTGTTGTTTGAGATGTCTTTGCATTTTAGTTAATCGGATAGATCTTTGAGAAGTACATCACTTATTATCTCTCCATTTCTGTAAGTGTTTATGGATTCATACTCTGATTTTCTTGATCCTCTTCTGCTAACTTAATTCCTTCCAGTTTTAATCTTTAAAAGGCTGGGAGCTGGAATAAGTTATGAAGTATGGTACTAAAACCCTTTGTTGTTTTGTGAGCCTACAGCAATCTCGGCCGAGGTAAAGAATGTTTTGTTATCACGAGTTCTTACCCATTAATCTTGCATGCAATGTTTACAGGCCACAAAACGTTATCAACCAGCTTCTTGGGTTTTAGACCATTGTAAAGGCATATGAAATGCATGTTATATGGTGACCCCTGCAAACTGGATGAGTACAGATTAGATTGCCTTTCAAGCTTTATTAGAGTTTCCGTGCTGTTGACAATGCAACTAAGTAGTGGGGTGGGGAGACAGACACTTATATGTGCGAGTAGTTCCTTATCCTGCCAAAAAATCCTGCCTTGCTGCTTTTTTTCTGTAAGAGAAGAATAACTCATAGCTTGGTGGAGCAGGGACTTGGGTCTATTTCCACCACTTACGTGAGTGCTGTAACCCGGTGAGCTACTGGCTGTTTTAGGGAGAAGGGAGCAGCAAGAGGGATGTTGTCGTTGGAGATATTTAATCTTCTTTCTGCCTTCAACATCAATACTGTCCTGGAGCTGGGAAATATTTCATGACAAAAGCTGCATCAAAACTGATTACAAAAGGTTTCAAGTTTGAGAAATCTGGCTTTTCCAAGGAGAGGGGATGTTGTCAGGAAAAATTTCAGCAAACTCGACTGTCATTTACTATTTGGCACTTCATATTGTTCTAGGAGGTGTGTGTTTTAAGTCCATTGTTTCTGCCTTAAATTATAAGCAGGCCTTCTTTTAAATATATGGTTATTACCTGATTTTTTTTTTTTTGTGTTTTGACATGATATCACAGTTTGAGGAACACCTTTGTTCAATTTAAGCTGCCTCTGTGATGGTAACCTATTTGCCTGTTTGTTTCATCCTCTTTCCTGCTGAGTTGTTTTTCTACTAGAACTGGACAAGCCATGACATTTGATGCTAGCTGATGTTACCTGTTAGCCTGAAAAATGTGGTGACGTTTTTGTGCCATAAAAATGTTAAATGATGTTACCCTGTTAACCTTAGAGAGCAGAACGTGACTTAAAATCACGATGATGAACATTGGGTTATATGAAAAAATGTCATGTTATGGCAATAGCAAGGACTGGCCTGACAGTCGTCTTGGCTCGGCTGCTGCTTATTCATTGATCTGGAAGTGAGTCAAGCTAAAGTTTGTTGACTTTCCATTCCTAGCCCAAATACTTCCTGATACTTGAACCAGCTCTCAGTCAAGGTGATGGGAATTTTTCTAGTGACTTACATGCCAGTTTGAATGTTTCTACAATGCTTTATTTAAGGATCTGTCACAGTGGTTGTACTAAAATGCCACCAGTTCTTCCCTCACTGTCTCCAGTTCACTCAACCATTCATTCTGTCACGGCTTCTGCATCTTGCACTATTTTGCCTTCTCTTATTTCACCACACCTGCTTGCAGATTAAATTTTTCTAAAGATGTGTGTGCGTGTAGTGGAAACAAAGTTTATTGAGTACATTGAACATTGCAGTGTGTTAGCCCTGGGTTACCGTGCAGGTCATGAAACCAAGCAAAAGGAAGATACGGCATGCAACAAACTCAGTCTGCAATGCCAACACGTAGTAGGCTGGTATCAAGAAATTTCATGATATTCCTAGAATTATTCTTTAACTTAATATGATTCTGTATTAAACAAAAACCCAGCTATCTCAAGTAGAACAAAAACATTAAAAAATTATGCTCCTGTCTTAGATTTAATTATATGACTTGGATTAAATTGGGAATCTTGTGTGTATTAATGGTACTCTTTATGTAGGGGTGTTCAATAGCAAGATCAGCTATTTTGAGATGTTGGGTTAATGAGATTAAATCACTGCTGAATGGATGATGCACAGGTGGTGACATAATCCTGAAGTCAGATAACTATGGTGGAACTAAGCCCGTATATTAGTGATTCATGAATGCTTTATCTACAATTGTCTTTCCTGGAAATGAGTTTTAAAAATAATGTAATTGTGGAATGCTAGACATGTTCTGAAGTAGCCCACGGCAGAAAACCAGCTGAAAGGGCCAAGACAATAATGTGTGTTTCTAAAAGGAATTGTTCCCTACAGTGTGACATTAGCAGGTGTAAGAAAGAGGAGCTCTGTGGTTGCTGTTGTCTAAACTGTTAATGCAGGAAAAATGGGCATTTTTGGAGCAGTAGCTATTTCTTCTGTCAGGTGTACTCAATGATATATTAACCTATAAAGAGAAAATGTTTTTAAAATAGTAAATGATGAAAAGTGACTAAAAATGGTACATTTTGGCATAGGACTTGCTCCTTATTGATGACACATCATATTTGTTCTGCTAATAATGTTTATAAGCATCTTATGCACTTGATGTTAAATCTGAAAGTAGAGATAGGTTCTTAATCACATGTATGCTCACAAGTGGAGTGAAAGGAAGGCGATAAAATGCCCTTAATTTTATTGATGGGACCCTTTCCTTGTACAAGACAGGCTGTGGAGAGGGGTGGTCCTGTTGCTGGAACCCAGCATGGACCTAGTTACTGGTTTTGCTGGTGACTGGCCTCCCTTTGCTGTGTAGCAGCACTGACTGCATTTCTGAGGGCTGTGTAGTATTAATATTTTTGATGCAGTAAACAACTGTGATGGCATGGACAGAGGGAGCAGTTCTGACTGCTAAACTGTTGCATTCATTCTCTGTAAGAGAGGAGACATTTACAACTTTAGAGCATACAGTTTTTGTGGCTGGTCAGCAACACCATAGTTAATGCTGTCTCAGGAGTTTGATCTTAGTACAAGAGTTACAGTAACATGTTCCTTTAACCTCAGCTCATCTGTGCCTGATCCATTTACGATTAAGTAATTAAGCCATATTTTGAAAAACAAGCAAAACTAAATGACTTCCTTATCCATAGTTGAAGCCTTGACAGCAACATACATTTAATTCAGCCATACCTTTTAATTGTAGGGGGAAGAGTAAAAACGTGGAAACGGAGATGGTTTATTCTGACTGATAATTGCCTGTATTACTTTGAATACACAACAGTGAGTATCTATTACAGTAAACTGCATTTGTGATCAAGATATTTAAGTGGCTAATAATGTGATATTTCCCTAATTTTTTAGGACAAAGAACCTCGAGGAATTATTCCGTTAGAAAATCTTAGCATAAGAGAAGTTGAAGACCCTAGAAAACCAGTAAGATATTTTCATAATATTTTTTTTAAAATGAAGATAAGTAAACTGTATAGAACTTAGATGTAGTGTTATCTGAAGATGTTTGTCAGTTTTGTTTTGTTTTTGAAATTTATTTCTTCATTTCTACCCTCCAGAACTGCTTTGAGCTCTATAACCCCAGTCATAAAGGTCAAGTAATTAAAGCGTGTAAAACTGAAGCTGATGGTAGAGTGGTGGAAGGCAACCATGTAGTGTATAGAATATCTGCTCCCACCCCAGAAGAAAAGGAAGAGTGGATTAAATCTATCAAGTGAGTTTAAAGTCTGAAGTGTCTTTCAGAAATGAAGTATAAGCTCTTTTCGGAGTAAGATACTAAGAGAATTTGTGTTCTAACTTGTTTGAAGAATTCTGGTGTGGCAATGTCCTCTAGGATTAATGACAAGCTACGTGGGGTTGACAGATCGAGATACAAGTCTCCTGTTACTGTCTGGTCCCAAGGAAATAGTGCTACTAACTCAAATGAGGAAAATCTGGATTTTTTTTTTTTTTTAAGCAAATGTAAAGCCTTGTGTGAATTGTCTTTAACCCTATTTTTATTAGATTCTTACTTCACTTAATAATTAACTTTAGTGACATCTATCTTAAGCATGTTCACAGTGCAGTTTTAAACCTTCATAGCTTGACTTTATCTTGTAAGGTTTATAAAGCAGACCCACACTTAAAGAAATAAATAATGGTCAAGATGAAGGTATGAACTCTAAACAAATCACAGCTGAATAACATGTTTTTCTAAAGAAATATTTGTGATGCTTAGAAGTGAACCATCCATTATCTTATTAAGACTGTGCAGTGATCCACAGGGAAGAGAGAACAAAATAGTTTTAGTTTTCAAAAACAGGTATTAGTTAACCAAACTGATTATTCCTTCTTTCTCTTCTAGAGCAAGTATCAGCAGGGATCCCTTCTATGATATGCTGGCAACAAGGAAACGAAGAATTGCAAATAAGAAATAGAACTTGATCAGCAACTTGTATACCCACATCAACCTACAAATGAGCATACAGTTAAGTGATAATGTAAAAATCGGACAAACTAAATGAAGACAATAACTGTAAATTTTATATATAGTGTGTGTATGTGTGTGTATATATATATATATATATATACACACACACACTTTACTATGACATAAAAACTTGGCAAGACCTTTCAGGGTAAATAGTTATTGGCATATAATTTGAAGTAAGCTTTAAATCCCAGAGGATTATTATATTGGAACTTAATTCAACTGAAAACATGGAAGCCTTGTTTTCACTTATATTAGTTACAACTCCAGTTTACTTTGGGAGGGAAGGAATTTGAGGCTAATAGTAAAATATCCTATACCTGCTATTTGAGCGCATTTCCCATAAAAGGAGGAGTGATTATAAGACTTTCATCTCTCACTAAAATGCAGCACCAGAAGTGGAGTACAGCGTGATCTAGCACTTACTTTTTCTGTAAGCAGAAAACCCACAATCTCAGTATCAGTTTTCAAGTCTTGTGTGTTTCGCAGTAAATGAACAGCTGAGTGAAGCTTTCATTTAGGATTCGCGCTCCTACCTTTATGGAAATAGCTTTTCTTCTTCAGAAATGCAACTCAGCAGTAGACTGGCAGCTACGTAACTAGTTGTGCCAAAGGGTTTGGTTGATATGCACTGAAATGTATGCAGGTCCCAACAGCAAAGGTTTGAGTCCGTAGACTTGACACTAAGTACAGATGTGGTTTGATATTTGCCAGTAGGCTAAAACTCATTCCTGTCTGCTCATACACAATAAGCAGTACGATTTAATGACTGTTTTCATCTGCTTTTTATATAGTAACATCCTCCTTATGTTTTAGATAAGTTGTAGTTTAATTAACACTAAGTTACTACTAAAGGATTAAGATGACAGGGCTTGCATGAGTTCAGGCTTTGCATGTGCAAATATCCCCAAATCATTTCACATGCATTTAATGTTTTTAAAGGGAAAAACCAGGAAGATGAAATCTTTCTGTAAGATACAGCCCTAGATAGTTAAGCAAGCAGGATTCATTCCTTTGCTTGAGAACAAACTTCAGACATACAGAAAAGTTCAGTATTTTTATTGCATTCTTAAAGGCGATTTTTCAGATCTGTGCTTCAGCTATTGAAATTGGAAAAATGAATAGGCATCCTTATTTTCACTAAAAAAAACAAACCAACCCTTACACATCGATTACCTAGTGCAGCTAAACTCCCCCACAAGCACATGTCTCTCTCTTTGTTATTTGTGGAAGATCTTTCTGTGGTCCTACTGATAGTCTTTCACTACCATGTAAACTGCTATGGCAGATTTTACTACAATGCTTTTTCTATTGATAGTGCACATACCATTCTTAAAGTAAAGCCCCTAATTCCACAGTGGGGGAAAAAGTGTGTTTTTGGACCCTACTGCTTCTGTTAGTACTCAGTTTTTCACAAACTTGTTGAACCTGAGCCGTGCCTACTGTGCCAATGAATGCTTTGGAGACCCAATACGTTGTCAAAGCAGTTTTGCTTGTTGGAGTTACAGAAGCATCTCTGGATACGTTATAGGGAAATGTGCCGCACTGGCAAAGCCACAGACTTACTAAGTTGATCTGTTTCAAATCCCCTTTTAATTGTAAGGGAGAGTCTGTTTCATTGTTCCTGTCTTACTAATTTGCCTTGTTTTGCATGGGGTGTCAGCCTGTGAATGTTTTGCTTTATTGCATGTTTGCCAAAATGGCCGAGAGGAAGAGAACAAAGTAAACTTTTCTACACTTAGATTTTCCCCAGAGCATGTGGAATGGCATTCTGCTTGGATGAATGTTCAAATCCGAGTACTTTCAAGGGAGTAAAACTCAACCAAAGGAGATAGAATCCTTGAATAAGTATCAGTGTGGGGGTGTCTTTGCTTAATGGAACGCATTTAAACTCTTTATAGAAACAAATTAAGTTGTATGTCCTGTGTTTGCAAAGCAGCATCATTATAGAGCTGCTAACATCACTTGTTTTGAGTCTCCTGTTCCGCAACTTCAAGTTTTGTTTTCAAGCAATGCATACACCAGTTTTAGCTTTGGACAAGTAGATTTGTAATGCAAATAGTGATAAGCCAGAATCAGTGGTACTAATGAGTGTAAAGGTGAAAAGCAGCAAATAAAGTATTTCTGGAGAAATGTGAGATTACAGAAGCATTAATAAGCCATGAAGCACTTTCGTATCAATTCTTATCTTCTGAAATATCACCTTCGAGAAAATCTATTTATTTAACCAGGTGAGGATGTCTGCCTATAAGCATGAAGGAAATGCCTTGAGAGTTCATTTGCTGTATTTAGTTTGAAGTTCTTATATCCGGCAGAAATAATTATTTAGAGTAACATGTAACTGAGGATATTATAGCAGGAAATATATTATTTCTTAGCATTAAAATGCGACATCTTAAACAGCTATTTGTGGTGCTCAATATATGTATTTAATTTACCAAAGCTAATGGAATAGCATTCTTGTGTGTGATAATATTTGATTTCAAATGTTCTTTGTAACAGTATTAACAGGGAGTGAAACTGGCCTAAAATTTCCACTGGCTACGAGGCCAGTAAAAGAAAGTAGCTTGTGAAAATTTTGGCCAAATCAGGTACTATCCATGAGGGTGAAGAAAAATCTCTCAACCTTTCCCTTTTTTATCGGGCTTCAAGTCCAGGGGTAGCTACTAAGACTAGCTGCTCGGTGGCCTAAAGCAGTATCTGTTACGGTTTGGCCATGCTGAGGATAAGTCCTCTGGGGACAACAGACTTCTCCCTTCCTGTTGCACTGAAACTTGCATAATTCTTCAGCTCTTTGTTTTTAATGTTGCCCTTTCCAGCTACAGGGGCCAGCAAGAGCCACTACTGCTTCTGCCATGTGCATGGCTTCGCTCGCTGTCTAAACCATTTGGCCACTAACATCAGGCATGTTGCCAGTGCAATCTAGGGAGAGAACTGTATATAATACTTAAGCTCAGCTGGGCTGACTTAAATTTTACAATATTCTGACAAAATAAGCTCTGCGTCACTTAACATTTTGAACTGTTTTAAACTGGTACAAAACGGAACCTTTGTAAACTGAGCAGCATTTATAATGCTTCATATATAAAAACAATGCATATTTTTAAGATTTATTACATATCTATGTAGATATGCTTGCTGGAAAAGCTAGGTCTGTTGTAGACCAAATGCTACAATTTAAGACTTGTGGCTTACCAGTTTCATTTCTATATTTTCTTGGAAAATGTTTCTAGGTAGAGTTTAAATATAAAATGTAAATACTGTACAGATATGTATTGATATAAGTATTACTTGGTGTACACAAGTGATTCGCATGACATACTCTGTATCAATCATTGTTAAAAATGTGATGGTCTATGTAATTCCACTGCAATATTAATGTTTTCATTTATCATTAAGACCTGTTGCTTAAATCTGGAGATTTTCTCGAAAATAAAGCGTGAAACTATACTATTGTATAGCTCCTCATTTACCAAGAATACATGGGAGGCAATTGCTGATTTTTTTTTTTTTTTAGAGATTTAAGGTTCAATTTTACAGCATATGTTATAACTGCTCGTGTAAGTAAAAGGCCTCTTTTCCCTACCTTTAGGCACACTAATCTAAATTATCAGGTTTAAATTTTTAGAGAGAAGAACATTCAACTGCAAAGTAGATTGTTTCAGTAAGTATGCTACAACTATGAGTGTTACTCCATTAAGAGCTGGTTTCCCTTGAGAGCCACCCTAAATTAAGGAGGTATTTTGTCCATTCCCTTCCCTGAGTTTCAGTCAAATGTAAAGGGGGGTGGGGGGGGATCAGATCTCTGCTCCTCAAGTTGATTAATTAGACCTCCCCCAATTAGAAATAGCTAATGCTGCTGCAGTTGCCCAGTCTGCTGCTCCATGGCTCTAATCTGAAGCTGTCACTAACTGCCCTCCCTCCATTTACTGCTTACTGGCTAGTTCAGGCAGTTGTTGCTTCTGGAGCTCTTCATGGAGGTACAGCAGTCAACACTTAAACTCCTTTTATACATTTATGCTGGAGTTATTCATCAGACAAAAGACAAGACACCAGATCTTGGAGCCAAAGGACAAAAGAGGAAAAAAAAGCCAGATACAGGAAAGGTATGTGGTTTCTTTGTCATGTTACTTTATGTAACTTCACATAACTGTTGCCATAGGAACATTATGCAGGGTACACTTATGGTTTGGCTTTATGGTGTTCTCCATGTACCAAAATATTACGTTAAGTATTTAGTAAAACATGAACCTTGCTCCTTTTTTTTTAGTGTCACATACAGTAGAAAGCTACTGCTGCGCTTCCACCCTGTTGCCTGGTTTTGGAAGCTTTTAACTTCAAAGGAGAAAGCCTTCTGCATTCTTGTCTAGGCAGCTGAAGTCCCAAGTTACTTATCTTCTCTGGGTCACACCGACAGCATCTTCTCACCTACCATTGAAAGGAAGATCTGATTTCTTGAGTATCAAACACACTCTGAAAGCTGTCAATTCACATGACATATTGCATGTTAAATAACTCAAGTAAAACTCAAGTAAAAATCCATTTTAACTTTGCTGTATTTATATACTATATAAATTTTACATGCTATATATTTACAGTGGGGCAAGTGCTTTTTATCTTTAAAAAAACAAAGATCAAACTTTAGACATCTCTGAACAACACAGCTTGTATAAACCAGACAGATTATTCAGATGAACTGTATTTAATACAGGTTCCCCACTCATCTCCTGATGCAGGACCAGTGAATAATAAGTGCATCACAGTTTGATAGCATTTAATAATAAAAATAAAAATCACAGTATGAATTTGTCTGTAACTAGACACTTTAGAGAGACAAAACAGACAACTGAGACTTAAGACAAGTGACAGTATATTAAGAAAATGTAATAAAAACATATGGAAGAGTATACAAATAGTCTTGAGAGATACATTCAGAACTGCATATTCGTTGTTTCACAATGTTGAAAACCAGAAGATTTTCTTCAGATCTTGAATATAACTCAAATGTGAAGTAAATTAGTTTCTAGTGTCAGACATCACAGAAAAAAGATGCAGCTCTTGCAAAACTCTAGTTATTTGAGAGCTTGTGAAATTTTAAATAAGTCTTTAAATTAAATATACAGACTGTCAGTTGCAATTTTTATAATTCCTGGTCGCTCTTGCACCAGATGTCTAACTTGGAGTAACATTACATGAATAACATAAAGTCAACCTGAGTCTGTAATTAAGCAGCATTTGAGATGGTCTATTCCAGGGCATTATCTCACATCAGTGAGATATTTATGTGGTAATTTACAATGTTCAGCAGTTGTAAAAAGTTTCCACCCTTTTGGATTAGAAGTATATTTTAAAAAAAGAAAGTCTCAAGTTAAAAACTAAAAAAAAGTTCTTTCATGGTAAAATTCTGTACAGAAATGTTAAGCACCACTTATGACTGGATTTTGTCTTGATGGTAATTGTTTTGATAATAAATTTTAAGTTTTGATGGTCAATATTGGTAATGTTGGTTTTGATGGTAAGAAGTTGTTGGTTTTGATGGTAAGTAGTTGTTGGTTTTGATGGTAGGTTTAGTTTGAGTATTGAAGGCTTCCATCAGTAAGCTCCGCATCTGAAAGACAAAAGGAAGCAATGTCACTCCCTGTTGTGACATTCAACAAACTATATCTCAGTGGTTTGATTTCTGAAAATGAAGTCTCAAACCTGCACACAGCTCCACCTGCTCTGGGACCACAGGATCCTGCTGACACAAAGGCGGCTTCCTCACGCTTAAACTAACTGCATTTCAGTTCTGTGCTAAGATTGGTGAACTGTACAGAGTATTAGGACAAAACTACCTCCTTTAATAGCAAATGGTAGACCTTGGGTAAATTAAATTTAGCTGAAGTTTTGCCCAGACAGCATCCTTTTTTTACTAATAATCTTGCAGTCAAGCTGACCAAGCTTACCCACGAAAACAGACGCCTTCAGAAACTTGCTGGAGAGAACGTGTAGGAATGTAGGAAATTAACTGCTTTAAAGCTGCTCCTTCTCCCATCCTATCTGGATTTTTCTAAAATCACGAGTTATCACTAGTCATTTTCACCCTTATTAATTTATTCAAAGCAACATGAGTCCTGGTGAAAATGCACAACCTAACAATTCCGTCTCAGTTGTTCCTAGTCTGTCCCTAGCTTGTTGGAGAGGTTCAATAGTCTCTAAAAACACACTGCCAAAGTGGCCTTTTTTTGAGATTAGATTCCATCACTCAGAAAATCCTACTTGAGACCCTTTTTTTAAAAAAAAAAAAAATTGACCTTCCACAGGATGAAGCTAGTTTACATCCATGGACTTGATGAAATACTAAAAATTCTTGAGACTTAAATTGCTTTTCACAGCCCTCATAGCCCACTTGTGTTGCAAGCAGTGTATCAAAGTGGGGTACTGTTGTTGTATTTATCAATGAACGTCTCTTTCACCTACATAGCCCAGTAATCCTAATGCCCCTGACTTGTGTGATGAGATGCGAGACATTTACTTTCTTACTGTACTTCTGACTGGTTTAGAAAAAAAACGAGTTTGCCATCTGCTGGCCAGAGAATTCCCTAAAGCCACATGAGTGTTAGAGCAGATGCATTTTGTTCTGTTCATTTCCTGATTTATCAGCTAGAACTGAGACACTTTCAGTGCCGTAAGGATTATTTTGACATTAGTATCATAAAAAGTCTGGTTTTATTACAATAGTATTTGAAAGACCTCAATTCAGTCCTCCTTCTTAAATTTTCCTTGTTAAAGAGATAAATATCATACTAAATTTTACAAGAATAATGTGTGAACAATCAGTTTTCCCTCCATACTATATTTTCAGAACAAAACTTCTGGTTGTCCTAAAATACAATCGTCATTTTTCCACAAATGCATTCCCTCTTTGCCTTAAGCCAACTTTTCAGTGCAAGAATCTCCTGACTGTGGCAATTTACCTCAATGTGGAAACCACAAGGAATTTTTGCAAATTGAAGTCTCTTCCAAGATTAAACTTCTCCAAATTGTGAAATGCATTAATCGGTAATGCAAGAAGATGAATTTTTTTTTTTTTTTCTATGCCAGAATGATATTTGCAACACCGGGCTATTAATGAACAGGATTGTCACTGACTATTAACCCAATTCTTAAATTGTGGGTAGGTATAAACATAGAAAATGTAAAAATAAAACCTGCTTTTGGATAGTGAGCTGTTGTCTTCAGGGATTACTTCAGTTGTCTATAAGAGTAAAACAGATGGTTGGAGGGGTCGTTTGTTTATTAAAACATCTGAGTAACTGGCACTGGCTTTATGTCAGATAACGGGCATTTAAGAAGGTTTTATTTGTATAATAAACACTTCTGTTCAGAAAAATTTCATGGGAAATGTTGTCAAATTTGATTTTAGATGTTGAATTTCTTGCAGTGTACAATCTTCTTCACTGCATAATTCTAGAGCTAATTAATTTAAGCTGTATTATCTACTGAGAGCCCAAGTCAGGACTATGACAAGCAACAGCAGAGAGTTCAGTGTAAATGCAGTCAGGCACTCAAGTTTGTATTTAGTTTTTTGTAAGAAGCACCAAACCGACTTCTTTTTTTAATATTAAAAATTGGGAAAGAGCTGTTTCATCAGGCCCCTTCTCTGTATTCTTAAGCCTATACTAACAGAAAAAAACCATAAGTAAGTAAAACCATAGCACGAATTTAACATACTCTCCAGGTGTTAAATTGCGAAGCGTCTTCTGGAGGGTTAACAACTGTGAATTCAGTGTGCTTAGGAGAAGGCAGATCTACATCTGAAACAACAGTATTTCAGTATTATCACCAACTTCTGTTACTCTGAATAAGCAGTCAGCACTGTTTCTATGTCATGAAATAGCTGAACATAGTATTGTATTTAAATCTTTTACTCTGGCAGTCTTTTTTATGAATATGGCTTCTCACTACAATATTACTAGCCTGGAAGTCCCATGTCATCATCTTCCATCTTGACTACTGAACCTCCTCTCTACCTACTAGATTCTTTTTCAAGATGTAGCTGCCCAAGGGTTTTTCTCCTAGTTAGCTAGACTGAATTTAATAAGGCATCTTGCATCTCTCCCACTTGTCCGCCACTTAACCATCAGATCAAATTAAAATTACTTGCCCTTCAACCCCTTTGCAGTTTTATTTCAGACTTTCTTTCCTCACAGGCATTTGAAAATGGAAAAAAAATTAAAAAGCCTATCAACTTTATTTTATATTAATGCAGACTGTTTGGAAGCCACGATATAAAGCAGAGATTTCACCACACGAGCATTTAAAGATTGTTTTAAATAATAGTATCTAGGTGAATAAAAAGGAGTCTTGCAAACATCCTGTGGCCCCTTACCTTTAACATACTCATTAGATGTGATGGAGCTGTATTTCTTGCTTTCACCTGCACCGGAAGGCTTCCCTTCCTTGTAGGGTTGTTTACTGCCCTGGTTTCTGTATTGCTCACATAAATAGCCGCCTGGAGGACAGGATTCTTCCTTCTTCTCCCGTGTTTTCTTCTGGAAACGAGGATCTAAATATTCCAAGAAGCCTTTCAGTTTCCTGATGTGTTTCTTCTTTTTCTTCTTTTTCTTACGTTTGCGATTGTCATTGTCAAAGCGGAGCACAGAGAAATCCAAATCATAAAGTCTGAAGGAAACATGCAAGTTAAAAATAGAAAAACAGATGTGGCACTTGATGCATATATGAAACGTTATTTATTTTACCACAGGTGATGACTTGCAGCGTGTCAGCTATTTTGTGGTAATTTCTGCACATGTAACTTAACTTTAGATGCAGCAAACTTAAGCCCTCAGATTGAAGGACAACAGGTCCTGGTTTGTACACAAATCATTAACAGTGGCTAGTTGTGGAATATGTGGAATTTAAAAAAAAAAAATGTTGTAACCTAATGAAGAACGGTGTGCAGATGTGATTCTAACTACATGGTCCAGATCTAGTGTTCTAGCACAATTCAGCAATATCTTTCCTATCTTCATTTGACCAACCTAATGACATGATCCCCACCAGACTACACTATATAAATAACTTAGAAACAATGAAAAAAAGGCAGACATGAGAAACACCCAGAAAAGAATTAGGAAAAAATTGCTGATTATGCTGGAATCCTTGCTTACTTGTAATCCTTCTCTCGATGTTTATCTTTGGACTTCTTTTTCTTCTTGACTTTCTTGTATTTTTTCATTCTTTGGTCACCTATCTTTCGGCATTTCTTTTCTATTTCGCTTCCGCTTCCTTCTGCGTGGGTATATTTTCTTTTGCCATTTCTTAGTTTTTCTTTTTCATTTTCCCGGGAAGAGTCCTCAAAATTTGAATGAGCTGACACAGGTGGAAGTGCATGCCTTTCACGAGAATATTTTTCAGATTGCTGCTGAGGTACGGAACAATGATGTAAGCTTGCTCTGTGGCTGCTAAAGTGATGTGCATCTTCCTCTCTAGAGGGTGCATTGTGAGGCCATCTGCTTTTGCAGTGATAATCCTTATGTGACCTGTTGTTGTAAGCTTGACTCGATTTGTCAAAGTCTTTGTCACAATGAGAGGACTTTCTCTCTCTACCATCTCTTGTTCCATGAGAGGAATAATAATCATTGTAGTATCTGCATTTTTCCCATCTCCACGGTTCATCTTGATAGTATCTTTCTCTGCTCCAAGTTCTCTCTCCTTTGGAATGATAATATCTGTTCCTGTCTTGTTCTGTTCTTTCTCTGCTTCGGGATCTATAACGAGAATATTTTCCTGAGCTCTTGCCATTATTTGGGCTGTTTCTTTCATTATGGGAAGATCTGTACTTGCTTTCATTGCAATATTCCTGCTTATGACGATTTTGCCTATTTGTTTCTACGCTGCGAGAGCACCTCCTCCTGTGGGAATGATCATCTGGTTTGCTTCTGGTTTGCTTCTCCTTCTCCCTCTCGTCAGTGTCTGAGTTTTCTCTCTTCTTTCGGTAGTGCTCTTTGTCAGTTTTTTTAGAGTCATATATTTTTTTCTTATATTTTTTCCTATGTTTATCTTCTTCACATTTTTTATTACTCAGTCCCTCGTTTTCTCTAGAAAATTGACTCTCCAAAACTTTATCCAGTTTTGTAATAGAAGAGTCATTAACAGGTGGTACCTCTACATAGTTATTAGAAACGTCCTTTGTATCTTGGCATTTATCTGTAATATCTAGAGATGCAAGTTTTTTAGAACTACATTCAATGTCAGACTTGATAGAGGAAGTTTGCCCTAATTTCTCTTCGCTCTCAGGAGACCCTTTGATGTACAAAGGATTTTCTTTTGAAATGAGTTCAGGTTCTTTTGATTTTCTTGGTTTGTCTTTGTCTCTACTATCTTCAGACTCACACTGCCCAATGAATTCATCTTCAGCATCCAAGGATTTTTTCCTGACCTTGTGCTGACCATTGATATTGGGATGCACATTATCAGCTTTTGTTATACTTTCAACTTCTTCTTTGGTAGAAATGGTTTCAGAATCTGATTGAGTAAAAAGATTCTCAACCTCACAGCTGAAGTTGGAAGGAACCTTCCTGGATTCTTCATAGGCAAACAGTGCTTCCATCACTACAGTTTCCATAAGAGCATCATTCTCAGAAGATTTCGGAGGTCCAGGGACACTGCACAAAATAAAACCACATTTTTCACTTGAAAAAGTCAATTTAGAAGGTGAATGTTAGGAGTAAAATCCCCTTAAGGAAAAAAATTGATGGCTACTGGAAAACTCTGAAAAACATTCCCTTTAGAAACCTATTCTTACACCTTCCTCAGCCCCCAGAGAAGGTGGGTTTTTTCCTCTTGATTCTGCAAGTATTGCATTAAAAAAAACACACCCAACACATCTGTCTCTCTCCACTTGCTGCTCCACTTGCTGCTCTGAATCACATCGATAGCCAAACCCACTATATTTGCTCTCCCCCCAGCTAGAAAAAAGTAAACACAGGGATTTCCCTCTTTCTCCCAAATGGGAGAGGAGATGGTGGGAATTTACATTCACACATCCTAGGATGGGAAAACAGGGAAAGAGGAATAGAAAAAAGTATTCCAGACAATGGAAAAAAATTCTATGAAGAAACAAAAGTTTTCCAAGAAGCATCTGCCTGTGCTTAGTATCAGAGTAATATATGCTCAGTGCTGATGTTTGCAACACTAGATGTACAGTGTGGAATTCCTGTACTGATTTAAAGCTTTCTATTAAATAGTATTAGTAGACAGGTAAAACAATGAACTTGTATGAAAGCTTGTTTTAATCAGAATGTACTCATTTTACCTTATTTCCTCTGACAAGCTGTTCAACTGGCTGTATGTGAGAGATTCTAAGATTATTTCTTGAGGAACCGGCGACAAAGCTATAGGCATCTACAATTAAAATGTAGAAGTTAAAAGATTGAAAAAAATACTACTTTTAGTAGAAAACTGCTGTTTGCAAAATTTCTACATTAGATGTTAAACAAGATCGCTTTGAGTTATATGCACTATCCCCATTTTAGACATCACCCCACTCACCCCCCCAAATATATTTATGAAACTTATGAAGTATTATCTCAGCTGAACTTCTCTTAAGTTGACATGTTCTCATATGACAGCTCAGCTCTGCAAATTCTAATGGGATAACAGCACAAAGTGTTATGATGAAATTTGTGCTGCATGTTTTCTCGGTATTTCACATGAATTAGGAACACCATAATGCTCCTGAATACCTAATACATCATAGATGAGAAATTCTAGGTGGAACAAACATAACTCACTGTTTCAAGCAATCCGTTTGTTTTAGAAAAGAAAATCTCAGAAGGTTTAACAGGTTGGACTTGGCAAGTGGAATCATCAAGTTTCAGTCCATTTTCTTTAGATTCATTATCTAAACTAATAGCACCATTTAGTGATTCATTTTTTGGCAGCTCATGCTGGGATCTTTCTTCTTCAGCATTCTGACAGGAAGAATGGGAATTCTGCAACGTACGGACCACCTTTCCAATCAAAATTCCGTTAGAAGATATTATGTTGCAATTCCTTTTAAATAAGCCCTTCGACTCCTCAGATTTTCCTGAAGTTTCTGCACCGTAAGGGACTGCGTTATCAGTGCTGAGTTTAGGATTTCCATTCACTGCTGGCTCAACAAAAATTTCATCAGGAACTTCCTGTTTGGAAATGTTAGTAGCAACTGACATTGTAGATGGATTTGAGGTAGACTCTGCTGCTGAAGAATTTGTAATTGTGGATGAAGGCTTGCTTAAATCCTCATCCTCCGCAGCACTGCTAAGACAGTCAGGTTGCGACACAGTCTGACGTGCAGGCAATTTGTTATTAATACTGATAGTGATCTTCTGGGTTTTTGATGGATCTGTAATTGAAGGCCTGGTAATTGCCCAGTTTTGAACACAAGCTGTTGGCGGAGCTGAAGATGGCCTTTTCAGGGTGACACCAACAGTATTTGGATCCTCTTTTAGGGGTCCATTTCCATTTAAACGACTTGAATTCTGTATTTAAAAAGAAGAGACTGCAAGATGGATATGTGCAAACAGACAGCATTTCAATTTTTAAAACATTAAATTCTCCTACTAAATATTTCTACAAATTGCCTCAACACCTAAGAAGAAAAAACATCCCCCTTCAAATATAAATGTAAGTCCAACAAGTGTGTTTAATTCCTGCTTTTGGTTTACTGCATATTGGTATCAAACGAGCATCATTTTTTAAATCCACCCAAACAACTTAACATTGACTAAAGCTATTCCCAAATATATTTATCTTCCCCTTTAAACATTCCCTGAAAACACTGGAGTAATTGTTCTGGTACTCAGGAACAAGACAATTTGTTTACACTGTCTCAGCTAAAGTGACATGGGGTGGGGGGGTGGGATTTTTTTTTTTTTTTAATTATTTAGGCATTAATAGACAAATTGTCTCAAGAGCATAGTTCTCAGTGCTTTAGAAAGCTGAGTTGGAAGTATAAAGTAATGAAGTAGCATGGCTGCACAATTTAGGATTAGCCACTGTTTGAATAATACTGGCTATAGCATGAGGGCTGTGAAGAAAGCTGCAGTGTGGGAAGGAAAATAAAACTCAGATGCTAAAAACAACAACAAAAAAACCCCACACCAAAACCAAAAACCACTGTCAATTTGGTGCATTATCTGCCCCTCTCAAATTACCTTAATCATATGAGGAGGAAGCCGTGGTCCCATAAATCCAGCCTGCTTACTATTAGCCCCCCGCTGACCAAGGAATGAACGGGGATAAGACGGTGCTGGTAAGTAAAAAGCACGTTCTCCAAGTGTCAAATCATAGCGCCTTGGGAAAAGAGCAGCGATCTTAGTTTAGAGTTTTTCTTTCAGCCCATTCTTGGATTAAACCCCATCCTATAATTTTATAGGAACAGTTTATATGACACAGAAGACGTTAACTAAGACAACAAACTGAAAATTAGATAATGGTCTTCCTACAATGACTATCCTTTTCAGAGCAATAACTCATCCTTACACCATCTATGGCCTTAATTTCTCCTCTTTTCTAAATTAGCAAGCTACAGAGAGCAGATGTATAGCAATGCACACAAGTGCAGCAGTTTAAGGCCAAGCAGTGAAAGATAATAAATGACATGGGGAATTTCAGATTAGACAGAACTGAATTATACAAATAGTAATCTCTTCCTAGGACAGAGAGAAAAACACTTGAAAGGAAGAAAAATATAACAGGAAAGTAAATATATTCCAAACACACTCAGTATTTGTTATTACCTGATATAAAAAAGTACATAAGCTTGCTGATTGAGAACTGTTTTGATATCAGAAAGGTCTACTGAGGCATCATTCATTCGATACCAAAGTCCATTACCAGCCTGCAAATAAAGACAATTATATCTTTAGATGAATTGCATGTTTTCCAAATGACATCACAGATAGAACACTACAGAACAAAACATACCAGAACAAATCAAAACATATAATGCAACCTTTTCCCCTAAAAACAGTGGTTACCAGTAACATTTTAATTTCTTTGTCAGCACAGATTTTACCCTGTTAGAAATCAAGCTGATATCTACCTTTATGAAGCAGAGATAGTGTCCTGCGTTACAGTTGAAACCACTATGTACAAGAACTGCATATAAAGCATAGATGAGTGGTTCTCCAATTGACTGGGACATATATGCTCGAAGATCCAAATATTCAGGATATTTTACGTCCTAAACACAAACCAAGAAGATTAAAAAATTATCCTGAAAAACTTCATGGACTAGCCTGAGAAAAACACTTCTAAAAACACAGACTAGGATTATATGAATATATTTTGATTCATTTAAAAATACCTATTCTCATAAACAACATTTAATAGTTTAAGTTGCAGAGTACTGTTTTCTACAGAATTAGCTCTTAAAGGAGTAAGGTATATTCTTATGGTCACACAGGAACTTTATCATTATTAAGAAAGAAAGAAGCAGCCATAGTTGTTATATTGACTTTTCTTAGACTATAGTTATTAGTCTATAATTATTGCCTGCAAATGTTAACAACTTTTAAATGAGTATTCATCTTTGGGAAATCTCCCATTCCAAGAAGTTAAAGTTGCTTTACAGCTGTAAATATACCTTGTTGATCTTTCCACCAGTAAAATTTGCAAATCTTTTCAGTGATATTGTGAGAACGTTGGAAGAACGATGTATTGTGTACCTCTTTGACGCAGGAACCATCTTTTTACACCTTAAAAACAAGCACAGACAAATGTTTAACAGCATATTATTTTCCTCCTCAAAAGTCAAACAAGTTTTCATCTCTCACACATGCTTACGCTATTTGAATGATATTTACTTGCATAATACGTTTTTTCTTTTCATAAATCCATACACTGCATTTCAGGTTTGTTAATAGAGAGAAGATAGCAGGATATAAGAGGACAGCTCTACAGAACAAAGAATAAAGGATTTAGAACATTATCTTTTGATAGCCAAACAAATGTCTGAACATGTATCTTTGTTATGCCAAACAGGTAAGGCTTTCCAACAACTCGGCGCGAAGCAGGACCAGGAATCTCTCACTAGAGCACATCACCAGAATGTAAGGCAAGGTACCAGTTCTTGTTATGCCAAAGCGGCTATTTTGAACCCATGTCCTGGATACATTCTTTCAGCTCTCTGCTGGAATGCAAATATTAAAAGTGGAACAAGAGAGTCTCAGTCCTCAGAACTAGAAACTGCAAATAATTTCCAAAACGGACCATATATCAACGTAAAAAATACAATGGAAGGAAATAGTCATTCTACAGGAGGGAGACATTGGACAGTAGTAAGTCTTCCTGTACTGAGGTTGCCTGGAAAGACACTGAAACCGTCTGCAGTCCTTTGAAACAAAATTGTTACTTGTAAGTTTGTTGCATTGCACACTCAAAGGTAGGACTACAGAATAAACTGTGAAATTCAACCACTAGCACAGAGAACCGACTGCAACGTGTCAGTTTACATCATCAAGAAAAATATTGTTGGTAGTTAACACAGAAAGAATTAAATAGTCTCTTTTAAAAATCTGATGTCAAAATACAAGGCAGAGAATTCCAAACTGACAGAGAATGCCTATGAACAACAACAACAAAAAAAAGACCCACCCAGAATAAGCAAAAAAAAAAGGTGTTTTATAAAATTCTGTGAAACTTTTAATTAGAAACAAAGTTTTGAGGCAGTAATCCGTATTAGAAAAATTCATGGTAGAAAAGGAAAACATCAATTAGGAAAAACTTAAAAGTAATAGAATAGTTTACCAGCAATGGAAAAGATACTGTACGTATGCTAAACCTTTCTTTTTAAACTCACAAAAAGACTGAAACTTCTGGTTTTATGTGTGACTTAACTGATCACACCCCACATTAATAAAGGATCATGTGATTCAGATGCGAGGTGCTTATTACAGTTATCTCACTCTTCCTCAGCCATAATCTGTAAACTATGAGAATTCTTCATATGTTACATGTTGCTTTCTAGGATCCACAGACTAAAACAAACCTGGGATTAAACTGTTGTAATAGCCTATTGGATACTCTTTATTCAACATCTGCATTCAAATGTACTAATTAACTTATAGTTTTCCAACAACAAAAAGCAGGTATTGCATTTTTCATTTTGAACGATCAGACAGGAACGTTACAGACCCAAGCCTGGCAGTCTTTGTTTTTCTGAGTTTATATTGGAATAACAACTTGTTTTGCCAAAGTATCTCATACAAATGTTCAATGCTCTTACATATATAGAAACATTCTACATATCGAGCAGCATATAGGACATCTTAACTCCATATGCTTTCACTAAGCATAGGTTAGGTTTAGGATGGCTCCTTTCGGTCAACAGTAGTCCACAGGTTTTACAATTCAAAAACTGTGCAAGACATTGTTCAATGAGCCAGCAGAGGTTGCTAATGTTAATTATCACTGAGTCTGTTCACGTTCACCGAGACCCAATCTCACGTTGTTTCAGAGTGAACACTAGGACCTTCAGGAAGCTGATGTTGCCTCCCACCCCAAAACGTTGTCCACAGCTCTGTGCTTCAGCTTCAGCTCAGTTCACTACTGATTGGTCATGCCTTTTAACTTCTGGCCACATGAATATTTCAGTGTGCAACTTCACACTTAGGAAGGCTGCCAAACCCCAGTGTAGACAATACTAGGAATAAAAGCCTAATGTGAGCTAATGGCCACAATTCTTATATTTCCAAATATTCAAACAGAAACACAAAAATTACTCTCTTAGAAACAAATGTCTTATTTTCCAAGCTTTGAATGATTTCAGTGTATGAAATGAAAGAACAACAGAGAGCTGTGTCTCATTATCTTACTTCTAAACAAAGTCAAAAGGTAACTTATGCTCTAAGTCATGCAGTACATTAAACGTGTGTCTTGTATTAAGATGTAATTAGTAGTAATCTTACTTGCTACACTTATAGCTATTTTCACCATCCAGCTGTTCCGGTTTCACAAATTGTTCTAGAGCTCTGGTGACAGATGTAACTGCCTGGATGAGTAAGAAAGCAGAGCACTAAGTCACTAGAAAAGCAAAATTTCAAACACTTACTAGTAGTTTACGAGAGAACCTTGCTAGTGCATACTTAAGTGACCTACTGTGAACCAGCACTGTGAAGAAGGAGGCAGAAACAGAGTATGCTGAGCATTTACCTCATTTGAAAACGATTCTACTTCAAAATAAATAAATTTTGCAATACCATAGACAGCATCTGTGGTATGCTTTGGCATCAATAATGAGAACAATCAAACCCATCAGTCTAACTATAGATGTATATTGAAGTAGAATAATTGAGAAGTATGATAGTATCATTGTTTGCATAGATATATTTTTCCAGCTTAAATCTAAATAGAGACCATTTACATGGCTTCAGAAGTCCAATACACTCCCATCCACCACCAAGCTCTTTTGTTTTAACAGTATATTTTTTTAAGAAAATTAGTTTATTTTAGAAAGCTCGACAAGTCTTTACATGTCTTGACCCATATTCACAAAACATCTTACCTTTATATCCAAAGTAATATCGAGGAATGGCTCGTATGTATCCGAAACTGCTTTGCAGTTCAAGCACTTTACTGGAATCAAAATACAAATGCTTAACAATACGTGAAGGAGACTAACTGTGCAAATTTAAATTATTAATACATATTACTTTAGTCAAACTACAAACTGCTTTACTACAGACAGACAAAAACACACAGACCAGTTTGAAGGAGAGTAAGATTTTTTTAAAAAGTACCTCGGGATCTTAGATATCCTCCAAATATTTGATAAATAAGTGTGGTGGCTTGAGAAGATCTGTCCAATCTGGAAATAAATTATAATCAGACCTCAGAAGATTTAAGGCACAGAGTTAACTCTTCAAACAGTTTTTCTTTTTATGAAAACCAAGGACATAGATTTTAATTTATGATAGTAAATAAAGGAGTAAGAGGGGCTAGAGAGCATTTAAAAGTTAATTTGTTTATGCTTACTTGGTGCTTCCATTTAAGCAAGCTTTCTGCAAAGCATCAACAGTGAAGCATAAGAATTCATGTGCATCCTCTTGACTGCCAAAATGGAAATGTTTTCCTATTCCTAATAAATAAGAGAGTTATTATATTTATCTCATATAAAATGAAAGAAAACTCATATTTGTAAAGTATCTCTTCTTTAAAGTATCAAAATCATTTATATGCATCAAATAATTATTTGAAAAATTAAAAAATACCAAAAAATAAAACCATCTGAAATGACTTACTTTTAAGGCCATTGATAACAGATGTAGGTTTGATGGCATTATTAGAGCAACATAGGACCTGGTTAATGTGAGTTTCCATCGTGCACATCATACAGAAGCCTTCTTCATGACCTGAAGAGTGAAAGAAGAAAGCATCCCAGTCTAGTCAAATATACATTGCTACAAAAAAACCTAAAAAAAAATAATAATCTTTAAGTTATAGGTACAATGTCCTCTCTCCATGCTACATTCTCTTCTCCTAAGTTGTCAATATCCCAACAGTTTTGTGACATTTTATTACGCAGAACTGTATAGAATAAAAATGTCAGTTAGGTCTGTAATAAAGTGCACTTTCTGATGAGAAATCTAAGTAACTATTGCAATGTCATTTTTTTTGCAGGCTGACAAGAATGTGAACTCCACAGACTGCAGAATACATGAGGAAACAATATTGACATTGATGATACAGCACTAAGAGAGAATGTGTGTTATTTTCAGCACACTGCTGTTAGGTGAGCTACATGACACAGAGCTAAGAATCCTCTGGGAGAAAGGAAAGATTAAAGTAATGTATGTATTAGTATTTCTGCCCTCCTTTTTTCAACAGGATTCTTAACTGAAATAATTGTTATATATGGCAAGAAAACACAGTTAAATTTCTAGGAATAAATACTAAGATACCAGACTAGAAAGCATACAGGTGCTTTTGTAAAAATATACATATATGGATATGAAAAGAGGCTCCTAGGCTTAAATAAATTCAAGTATAAAAATGAAATTCAAAGAACACAAATTCAAGGGTTTAAAAAATACAAAACTTTATTCTAAATAAAGTCAGTCTAAATTTTAATACAGTCCCACACAAATTTCTATTTGAGTTCATAAAAGATTAGCTCGTAGTGCTTTCTAGGGTGGTTTCTTTTTTAATGGGTCAACAGTGAACATATCATTTATCACAGTATTAGTGCTTTACGGTATCTAGGCTGCGAAGACTAAGAATCTACAATGTCAACATCCTAAATTTTATCACCTTTCTACCAGCAGGAAACCTAAATGCCAAATGTTCATCAAATGCTTTACGTTACAATGCACTTCATTATTCACATGAAGCAAGAAATGATTTTTTTTTTTTTTTTAAAGTTTTACCATGGTGCATTAAATGAACAAATGCACTTTATATGCTATTCTGAGGCTCCTGTTAATATAATCATAGAATCATTTAGGTTGGAAAAGACCTTTAAGATCATGTTCAAAGCCAGCTTCTACAGATAAAATAGGACAACTAAGAGTTTTCTTCACAGAATCACTGTTGTTCTTTCACCTTCAGAGCTGTCCAACAGATTTATAATAATGTTAGAAAGTACTCACATGACTGGGTGTGTTCAAGAGAAAGCATGTAATTGGCGAGAGGAGGCGTGTAGGTCAAACACTGTAGAGTAGAATTAAGGAAACATGTGTTGCCGAGATTCTGCAGTCCAACTCCAACACTTTGTGTTTGTTGCCAATCCATACAAATTTTCTCAGGTGGAAAAAGAATCCTTTGTGGCGGGGCAATTCCATCATTAACAACTGCAAGAAAATAGAGATGTATTGTTTTTGTTTTAAGAAGGACATTTTAAAAGTAGCATTCTGCAGGGGCACCCAGAAGAACCAGCTATACTCCAAAACACAGAAACATATGATCCACAGCTTTAACGCTGCCACTCAAATTTGCTGGTCAACACACTCTTTCGGACAATAGTTTATTCATCTGTTTTAATTCTTCTAATGCAAGACAAACTACCATTCTGATTTTAGTAACTTTTGCCAGGTTTCTGTCCATCTATAGTCTTTAATCCGATTATTAATTAAATTATTGTTTTGTTCCTTATTGTAACATAAACCGCAAGCTTACACTTGTAATTATATGGTAATAAATAAAAGAACTAAGACAGGAACATAAGCAACTAACTAGCACAGAAGGTAATCCTATAGATATCAGATCTCTTCCTGGGGAGCATTATCATTCAAAGACTGGTGAATGACGGAAGCCATGAATAGCATGGTAAAACATACTTTTCTCTGCATAACAGAAAAGACCTGGATAAGTCTGTGTATTGTAAAAAGCTCCCCGTAATTTACTAAATAGATCAAACCTAAGTTACTAATAGATCGTAGATAGAGAAAACTAAGTTTTGCAACACCATTCACTTCAGTTGCCATTGGGGATTCACAAAATCAAAGCCTACCACTGAAGTCTTTATTCATTGTAGTCCCATTTTATAGCAGTGCAACAATTAAGAACTGCATTTTCGACTTTTGTTTTGTTTTTAAGAAAAAGGGGGGAGGACAAAAGACACACTTACCTAGATCTCTTTGGGCAAAAGGCTTAGATTTTTGAGATGATCTACAATAAATAGCACCTCCGGGTCCTTTCTCCACAGAGACTTTGTTTGGATCTTCTGCAGGTGGTACCCGGCCCAAATTTGCGGTGCGTGACGTCATTTTTTTAGTACGGGGTTTCTTAGATTTGTCAGACCGCCTTGATGACGATTTTTTAGATTTTGAAGATTTTGGCTTGTTAACTATGGTCATTGTTCATATCTGTAACAGAGGCAAAAGTTCTGGTTGACAGAAGAACATCAAGATGCATTCCAGAAAGAAAAGAATAGGAGAAATCCTGTCACTTAGTCTCAAAGAAATAACTTGAAGAACCAAATAGCTGATAAGAACAATTTAAAAACCAAACAACCAAAACTAAACACACAAAGCAGAATTTTCCATCAAAACTGTATCAATATTACTTTTAACTTCTGCAGAGCTGGTGACTGATGACATTTCTTACACTTTCAAGGGATTTTAATCCATTACAGTTATGAAGACCTTTTTTTTGAAAGGAGCTGTGAGCAGCGGCACATTCAAGTGCTGTCCTGTTAAGATCCAGGAGGAGCTGTTTGGCCCATCTTTTCACTCCTGGGAACCACACACCTCTGAGACACAGAGATGGGATATAGCTCTGAGAAATCTTAGGAAAGGAGAGCAAGAAAACACTAGTATGTTTATTTCTGCCTGGGTTTCTTCTGCCCCTCCAAGAAATATTTGTTTGGATACAATTTTGGCAGCAGTACATGTGGTATTTTGCACCTATCACATTTACAACTCTTACTATCAACCAAAAAGTTGAACCAAAAAGCATCTTTTTCAGTTCTACTTATGTGAAGTTGTACATTTTTCTCTGGCAAAACAACAGAGGAATGTAAGCTATAAAAAGGAAATGCTTGCTGAATGTAAAAGAAAGCAAAACAAACCCTCAGCCCTCAAGGACACAGGCAATAACTGATATTAAGTGCTTTTTAAAATGCTGATTAGGTTTCAATATGATACCTTTTTAAATACATGTAACTGTGTGTGCATAGTAAGCCGCTGAATAATTACATGATCAATTATCAATTTCTATATGTAAATTTTTGCTACTATCTTACTATAGCACGTAGGGTCTCTAAGTTTAGGGAAACTATAAACTTAACTGAGGATTTAAAGCATAAGCTGCTTTGTTATACTGAAATAACTGAGAGAATAAAGCATAAAGCAGTTTCAGATTTATGGCACAACTTGATTGCTATTGGTAAAACTTAAGGTAGATTAAACAAAGCACAGTAAATTAGAGAACTTCTTGTCCCACAAAAGACAAATTATGTGCAAAGCCTTTAATTAGATCTTTTTCCCTTTAAATTTTCAATTTAAAATTCACTCTATACACATTTCCCATTTCTGAGAAGAGAATACACAAAACTGGAAAATTCCCTCTCATTTTACTAAGAAATGAAGACATCCTTGTCCATTTGGAAGACTAAGATGGCAGTTCTTGGGCTCAGTGATTTTCAGATAAGATCCAGTCTTCAAATTGCGGATACCAGTGGCATCTCCTTTTTCAGATTGAAAGGGAAAGTGTTTCAACAACATATTTAAAACATATTTGTGGGACAAAAACCAGAATCAAGACTGCAGCAAAAGGCAAACAGAAGAATATTATCACAAAAAAGCTTCAGTGTTATATTGACCAACAAGGTTAAGCCTTAAGTATTTTTTTCATTTATTTTTGACAACTGAGTGATACATTACCAGGTATCAAGCACTATACGACAGCAAATAACACTAGTAAGAATAAATCAGATCCACCACTTCTTCAAAATATGTCAGTATAATTCTTAATTTGGACATAATATTTCTTTGACAAAGAAGTACAAAAACTATAAACACTGATATTTTTTCCTCTCCCATTGTTCAACATACATACAAGTTCTGTTCCTATACTACTGCTGAACATAAATTTACATTGTTGTGCGTACTGAGTGTTATTTCCCTGTGCGGATGTTATAATAGACTTCTCCCAGTATGATAGTGAAAAGCAAAACAGATAAAACAGTTACTTTCCTCCCATTTGGGGCTTTGCATCAGCGTTGTTTAGATTTTTTTCAGCAGTCTCATTACAAAACACATCAGTTATGACTTGGATCTAAATATAAATATTTGGTCTCCAATTTGTATACAATAAATTTGTATACAATAAATCACAGCTCAGGAAGATGTTATACAAGATCCCATTCACAAAACAGTGTTTACCCAGGGAGTAGTGATTATGCATTTACCTCGTTACAAAACAAACATTTTCAGCAGGGATTGTAAAAAAACAACATACACAAAAATACCTAGGTAGAAATAAGGAGCAATAGAAAACTACTATAGCATAGATACAAAGACCAGGCACGTTTACATCGCTAAATTACAAACTACACTTCCACACTGCAACGCTACTGTAAGCAAAAAAAAAAAAAAAAAAAAGGAAATTAAGAAACACCCCAAACACACACATGCCGCACTAGTTTTACTTTCATTAAAAAATAATCCAGCCACCAAGCCGGGAAACGCGAAATTCATTATCACTTTACCCTTAATTGGAAGCCAATCGTGTACGTGAAGTACAGAGCAACTTTAAATATTCTTTGCCCCGCTGTCCCGGGGGCCAGCAGAGAGTTTCTCGGCGCAGACATTTCTTGCGGCGGCACCGCGTTTGGGGTCCGCGGGCGGGCGGGGAGCAGCGAGGGCAGCCCCGGTGCCCACCTCGGCTTCTCGTCCCGGGCCACAGCGAGTTCAGGCGGGCTCCGATCCACCCCTGCGTCCTTCAACGGGTCACAGTATCCCCGTTTAAAATTAAACCGTCCGCCTCCGATGCCCTTCTATTACCAGCGCTAAGCTTGAAGCACCAACCCAGCCACCCTCTGCTCTGCCTTCCCCAAGTTCCTGAGAACGTTTTGACGCCGAAAGACAGCAGGCTGCCTTCACGGGCAGGCACAGCACGCCTGCACGCAACATGTCCGCGCTCGGGAGCGGCAAGAGCCCAAACACACACAAAACAAAACCGACCCCGACACGCAGGCGAGGGGGGCCGGGAAAGGGCTCCGAGGGAGCCTCCGCTTCACCTCGCCTCGCCCTTCTCCCTCCAACTCGCACACCGCCCCAGCCCCGCCGGGCCACCGCGCACCTCAGCCCCGCTGCTCCCTGCCCAGCGGGGGGCAGGCCCAGCGGCGTGCCGTGCCGCCTCAGCGCCCGCCCTCCCCGCCCCGTCTTTACCTTTCCGGGCCCGAGCCCGAGCCCGCGCCTTACAGACCGTCCGGAGGCAGGACCGCGGCAGGCATCGCCCAACGGCGACTCCGTGCCCATGGCAACGCGGCGGGGGGGCGGGGGGAGCCGGCGCGGGGGGGGGGCGGCAGGAAGGGGAAACGAATCGAACCCGGACCCTCCGAGCGGGAGGCGGCAGGCCCCGCGGGGAGCCGCCGCCTCGCCGAGCGGGGAACAACGCCGCTCGCGCCGCGGGACTCGGGGCAAGGGGATCCCGGCCGCCCTCCCGCCGGCACCGGGACGCGGGGAGGCAACGCCGAGTCCCCGCGCCGGCAGGAGGAGACGGAGGAGGAGGGAGAGGCAGGCGGCGGGCGGGCGCCGGCGGGACCCCGGCGCCTAACGGAGGAGGCGGGCGCGGAGCGGAGGCATCGCGCCGGGCACCGCCACCCCCCGCCGCGCTGGGAGGGGGCCGGTCCCGCCGGCCCAGGGGGTGGTGGCGGCGGCGGGGCTGGGTCCCTCCGCCGCGTGCTGGGGACGGCGCCCCGCCCCGCCCGGGGGTCCCACCCCCTCCGGCTGCCCGCCAGCCAGGAGGGCAGCGGCCGAGTGCCCGGCCGGCGTCCCGGCGGGCTGGGCTGGGCTGAGCCGGCTGCTCCCGCCGGCCGCTTTCCCTTCCCTTTCCCGGGCCGGCCCCTCCCCCCCGGCCCATTGATTTCCAGGCAGGGAGACGCACGCGGCGCTGCCGGGCTTTGCCAGGCCGCCGCCAGGCCCGACTCTCCCCCCCAGCCCCATTACCTGGCTCGGCCCCGCTTGACTCGGCGCTGCCGGGTCCCCCTCGCCGCAGCCCCCGCCTCAGCCCGGCCCGCTCCGCCTACTGTTACAGCCCGTCGGGGAACAATGACGTCCCTCCGCCGGCCTCTTGCATCCGGGGCCCGGCGCCGGCCGGGCAAGCGGGCGGGGGGAGGAAAGGAGGCGGCGGCGGCGGCGGGGGGAGAGAAGCGAGCTCCTCCGGGTCACACGGGGACCAGCACCGCCCCTGTGCCGCTGCCGGGAGCCGCTAGAGGGGGCTCGGCGACCCCCGGTCAGGGCGAGGGGCTGAGGACGCTGCGACGAGGGGGCTCCCGCGGGGCTGAGGGGGCGGCGCGGGCCTGGGGGCCCTGCCGGGCGCTTCGCGGGCGATGCGGGGAGCCGCAGCCCCGCGTGGAGGTAAGGGGTCTCCACCAGCCCCGCTGCGTGAGGGGACGCCGCAGCTCCCCACCGCGAAGCTTCGGTACGAGCCCCTTCCTCGGCCGTAGCCTTCCCGCCCGTCTCTGCCTTCCGGGCTGTATTTACCGATTTATTCCTCCAGTTAATGTTTTACTGCTCTGCGCTCAAAGAGCGGCCATAAACGCTGGCCCGGCCCCCGGGGCCGCCCACAGGGAGGTGGGCAGGCCCCACCGGCCGGAGCGAAGGCCGGGACCGCAGCGCCCAGCATGTGGCGGGGCGGGTTCCCGCCGAGGGCCGCGGCGCCCCGCGCGCCGCCGCCCGCCATCGAGTTTCCTGAGGAGAGCCCGGAGCCGCGCTTTGACGGTAAGCGGGGCCCGCGGCGGCAGCCCTGTCCTCTGCGGGAGGTGTGGGGGAGCCTTCCCGCCGGTGACGGCCGGGCCCCGGGCTCCCTCCGGTTGGGAGGGTGGGCAGGAGGGTAGAACTGCCGCGATCCTCTTTCCCTTCCTTCTCCGTCGCCTCGAGGAAGCGGCAGCCGCGGGGGGTGATGCAAGAGCGGGCAGGCCCTTGGCAGCGCTCCCTGCCCTGCGGTCGCTGTGGGAGCTCCCCCTCCCGCGGGGAGAGCCTAGTCGTCTCCGGTTACCTTATTTTTATAGACACTTATAAAAATTAATTATAACTAGGTTCCTAATTAGTGTCTTAAGCATCTCGCGGAGTGGCAGCTCGTGTGGTGCCTTTTTGTGGGCCAGGGTTGTGTTGAAGCTGTGTGGGTTGGTATGTGGTTTTGATGTTTTGGTAAACAGGCATATACTGAGACCTAAATTCATTCGTCTGACTGTCCTTTTCCAGAATCAGATGTGCCGGCGGAGCTGCGAGTTGCAAACGGGACACAAAAATTTGTGAATTTCACTTCGACCATCCAAAACCAGCTGCTGCTTGTGTCGCTGCTGGAGCATCTCTGCCACATGTACACGCACAACCCCGTTCATTTGAGGTGTTTGTTCCGAAGTTAGTAAGCGTAGTTCTTTCCTGTCTCTTAAACTGCCTTACTGCAATATATACCAGATTCTTCTGTGCAGAATTACAGTGTAATGTCAACACAAAGCTATAGGTCTCATCCCATTGGGACAAGAGTAGTTCTGAGAAGAAGATGAATACCCTGAATCAACTTCACTGGGAATGAGGACCTGTCTTATTTTTGAAAACAGTAACAGAATATTGTTGTAGATGCCAGGATCAAACAGATCTGTTACAGCTAAATCATGTGAGTTGCATCATAAGAAAGGTAGCAGGGTAAATTATCTAACTGTTAAATCTGATCTAAAAACACAGATAGAGGAATTTAATAAAAATATCAAGAAATAGCTGTAGCATAATCTTCACTAAATCTTTCAAAATTATGGTCTGTGAAAGAGTAAATACCTTTGTAAGTCCTTTATTTTCCTGTAAAGTCTTTTGATATAATTCGGGGAGCTTGCATTTTTAGGTGTGACGTGTTTCTTTTGAAATCTGTCTTTTTGGTATGTGACTTATCTTAGGTACTTTGTTCATTTAGACACATACTTAATGCATTTGAGAACCAATCTCCAGGGTTTTTCTCCTTACTATACATGACTGTAGAAAATAAAACCTAATATATTGCTTGTACTTAAAATTGAAGCCATTTATAGCATCCAGTAACAACAGTGAAGACAACTGTCATTTTTTTGTTCTTGAAGTCTGATGTAGATGTTTGGCCCTGGGTCTTACTATTATCTCTATCAAAACCAAAAATATCAGGGAAAAAACCCAAACAAATTTCCTCCTTTTGGGAGAGGAACAAAAAAATCCAACCTGGGCATCTTTCAAAGTATGTAGCTGCTTGGCTTCCCAGTGTACTTCTGTGGAAAATGATGTTCCTCCATTGGTATAGTTTAAACCAGTTTCCCAAGTGGAATAAACCTGTTGAATAAAAGAAAAACATACTGCAGTGATTGTATCTGTTCTGTGGTTTTGGCTGGTATATTCATGTTGGCAAGGGTGGATTTTTCCCACTTTTCTGGTGTGTGTAACTGTGTCCATAAGGCTTGTGTAGCAAAATTCCTGATGTCTTATAGGCTCATTTACAGTAAATTTTATCTCCTTTAAAAGATGAAGTAATAGGCTGATTTTTTGAATACTGGTACCGAAGAAACATTTAAAAAAAACCTCTTAGAGGAAGTTTGTTTTAAGACCTTGTAACTCCTAAAACTTTTCAGTACGTTTTTGTAGCATCTTTGCAGTTGCACCCGTCTCCAGTATTTATTAGTTTTTTGTCTGCCACAGCGTTGTTTTATTCCAGCTGAGAAAGATGTGGTGCTTGGGGGGGGGGCGGGGTGGAAGGGAGTGACTTCATTCTTTACTATGAGTATGTGCACAAATGTGTGAGTTTGTATGTGAATTAGAAAATTTTGACATTACCACTTTTTATTGTAAACATGTCCTTATAATAGTGAACATGCTTTGAATTTCTCTTTTCACTGATCAAAATTAGTGCAAGGGTAACAAGTAAGTGAATGGGTGGATGTTTGTATAATTCATCTGAGATGAGGACGAAGAGGAGATGCAGTTGTGACCATGAAGGGCATGACAAATAACTGTATTATGCAAAGGGATTCCCACAGTGCAGCTCTAGTTTGGATTTAATTAGTTTTTATTGCTAAGAGTATGGGAAAAGTCATTAGAGTAGGAGTGACTGTTCATTTTTTTCAGATGCACTGTCTTTCAAATAAAGTTTCTAATTTTAAAAAAACTGTTTACATGGTCTTATTGGCAGGCTTTATTTAATGTGACCTTTCTCTGTTCCTTTGTACAGTACTTCGTCAGGCTTTCACAAGAACAGGGTTGCTCTCCCCTTTTGCCTTCTGTGATGAATTTAGTACTGTAAGACTGCAGCATAATAAAGCCATTACTCAACTAATGAAAGCAGCTAATCGACAAATACTTAATGGGGTAAGCTTTGTTAAATTTCTTTGGCAACCTCTGCCTTAAGGAATTAACACATCATTGCGTCCAAAGAAGCTTTTGTTTGGGGGTTCTTTTAATATTGGATTGGGTCTTTTTAATAATTATACAAAATGGTACTCCCGTTCTACCTTAGCTGTTTGGGGTGGCATGTTCTGGTTCTATAGGTGCAAACCAAAGCTTTTGAAGCCAGCAATATTTTGTTCCTTATTAAATAATAATATAAAAAAAGTTTAAAAAAATCTTTATAAACACAGGCAAGGTGTTTTAGGTATGGCTACAGCTTTTTTCGGCAATGCACAGACATCCATTTTCAACTTTTAACTGTTCCAGTTATGTTAACACCTTCCTATTTAAATTAGTGGAGGGCATAATTTGTATACTGCGTAATGTGATTCAGGCTGAATCAGACCAGTTTGCTTATCTTGCTGCTTGAACTAAGCTAGTTAATTTTGTCTTAAGCACATTTTAGAGCCCTCATTTTATCCTGTTTGCCAGCAGAATTGTAAAGAGCAGTAATCTCTCCAGCAGAGAGATGTTAGGAGATTACTGGTGGGATAATAATACTTTAATTTGGTGAAGCTGTCCGCAGAATGAATGGCTATCAGTAACCTCATTTTCTTCTAAGAACATAGTTGTAGTTTCTATTTTGATTAAGTTGTCTGTGCTGATGGCATGGTAGACCTGTTATTCTGTATGGCATGTTTTTATGTTGGATTTTGTTGTTTCATAGGAACTTGATAATGGAGATTCTCATGCAATTGGGTATGTATTCAAAGCATTTAGAAATATTAAACTTAACTCCTTCCCTAAAGCTCTGTGCTCCACTCTGAATTTAATTAATACTGCATTTCATATTTTGGCTCTGAAACATAGAAAAAAACCTGAAAATTTCTCCAAACTCTCAAAATGATCTGGTGAAAATTCCTTCTTCAGTACAACTCTCATGGTTAGTGCCACCATTCAGGAAAACAAGATTTATCAGGCATAAACTTAAAGAAATCATCTTAATACTTCTGTTAACAGACAGTGTGGATTTGTAGCATATGTACATGCTTTTGCAGTCTGCTGGTTTTCAGTATTCACTATGGTAATGTCAAAGTATTTTCTTCTTCTTTTCATAATGTAAATAGTATTTCTAGATTGTGTACACCTGTAGCCTATATAGTACCTTACTTACAAGTTGTAATTTAGTTTAACGCAGCCTAACTTTTTTGATTAGGGAAGAAGAAGTTATCTTTGAAGCACAGACTTCACGATACTTGAATGAATTTGATGAGGTTGCAAGGCTAGGAAAAGGAGGATATGGTAAAGTATACAAGGTATTCTTTACCTTCCATTTATAACTGATCAGTTTATATCTAGTTTTTCTTTGAAATTTAGAGTTACTGTTTTGGCTGTTCTGTTTATTTTTCTAATAGAAAAACAAAAATACTGATTTCCCAATAGAACAGGTGCAAACCCACACATGTGAAGGATGTTGGCATTTTGTTTCAAAAGATGCTCAGTTGTGGTTTCTGTTTTCTGTTTGTCAGAGGCAGGATATATCAGATGTTTTACTTTGTGTATTTTGACCCTTTTAAAGTGAATGAAAATCCCTTATTTCTTGTGTGAAGTATTGTGATATATTGGCTTAAAACAGCCACAGGAACTGATTAGTCTGCACACCGCAATGTTCCAGTTGTGGCTGCTTGAAGAAAAGCAGCCTTAATATGAATGTAAACTGTCCAACCCAGTGTTGAATTGTATTAAATACTTGTAGTGTATGGCCAGCCTAAGGTTCCCCACGTGGTATGTGCCATATGTAAATGACAGTTCTGGTCTCACAGATCTATTGAGAACCTGTTTAAGCAGTTATCAGGACCTATTCCCATTTTTTTTATTGATGGAAAGATAGCTGTAAAGCTCTGTATTTCCCAAAGATTGGATTAGATGTTTGCAGTCCTGAAAGAAGGCAAAAGTAGAGTATCCTTATCTAAGATAGCTGGGGCCTAATCCCAGTTTTATTCTCTGATACGGGTGAGAGGTTATCTGAATGGAGTGCAGAAATTAATTTTTAGGAAATAATTGGTTCTAAAGGATTTAATAATTCATTAATCTAAACACATTAACATCTAATTTTGTCCTATTGCAATTGTTTTCAGGTCAGAAACAAGTTAGATGGTCAGTTCTATGCTATTAAAAAAATTAACATTAAGAAGGCTACAAGAAGAGATTGCATGAAGGTATTCTTTTTCCTGTGTTTCATCTCTGTTTCAACCCCCTGTCTGCTCTAGCTGATTCTAATTTAATTTAGTAATGCAGTTAATGTTTCCCAAAACATCAAAAACATTAGTAATGTTTTTTACGCATTCTGAGTTTCTAAAGATTTGACCCTATCAATACCTAGTAGAAAAAAAAGTAAATGAGGTATTTAAGTCCATTAAAAGAAGCATATTATTAACTTGAATTCAATCATCTCTGCAGCTATGAAAATCATAATTTGTTTTAAAGCTTCCAAATGTTCTCCATTACTGTGATAATTTTATCTGTTCTTTCTCTCTCAGAAACTGTTATTTTTTTGTTATCTTTTGGGTTTACTAAGCACTCAGAATAAAGGACAGTCATACTGTTTCTTTTTGGTCTTTTTAGGTGCTACGAGAAGTTAAAGTGCTGGCTGGGCTGCAGCATCCTAATATTGTAGGCTATCACACTGCTTGGATGGAACAAGTTCAAACAGTACGCCCAAAAGGAAAGTACAGCATATTGTGTAGTTTTTGCTTGCATCCTGCTTATAACCTCTGTACTATTATTTGCAGGAGAGTATTACTTCTCTGATAAAATATTTTTTTCCCTTCCTTAAAACAACCAAAAAAAAGCAAACTACAGGTGACCACCAGGTCTTCATGTCCCTCTGTGCACTTCAATCTCTTGCCTAACAACTTATCTGTTATTTAATGATGAATTTGGAACTGTGGAAGTATTAGCTTCGCTTCTGGTAATATATGAGGAGGATTTTAAAGTTGTGTGAAGTTCAGTGGAATGCAATGAAAACCTTTTAATGCAATAAGCAGTGAGTTGACAAGGAGAAGAATGGATACTGGGGATAAGCCACTTCAGATATTGGGGGAGAAGTGATGAATAGGAGGAAAAAAACCCCACAAATTTGCTACTATGTTTTGAAATCTCAGAGTTGTAGCAAAACTAGGATAAATTTCCCACTCTGCTTCTCTTCCTATCAGGAAAAGAGTGTAAAAAAATTGAAAGAACCTGGAAATAAACACTTTAATGGCAAAAAAAAAAAAAGATTCCTGATTAGTTTGCTTTCCACGGGCAAGTTTTTAGATTTGATGAATTGCGTTTCATAGTTCTGCAGTGACAGGGCAATCTGTTTTTTGGGGTATCAGCTACTGTCTGCAACTGTTGAGAATTTATCTACTTTTATATTCATTTTGCACCTTCTTCCCTGCCTTCTTTTTTTCTCTTCAGTTTCTCTGTTCTCGTCTCTTTCCACACTTTGGTCCCTTTGTAACCCTAATCTGTTGGTCCCTTTCTTTCTTGTCCCTTTTTGGAATGCCTTTAGCAGTTAAATCTTTTGATCCTCTCTTAGTGGGAGGTTTGCTTATGGTCTATATGACTTTATTGCTTTCCAAGTCAGTGACTTGACGCCCACTCAGCTATAAGCACAAAAGAAAATGCATAGGAAGTTGATAGTATAGTAAAACAGACAAGACTTTTTAACCAATGATACTGAGAATCTCGAAGGATGCAACTCTTTAGTGCTAGGAGTACTTCACAAGTATTTAATGGTAATAATGTAAATATATAACTAGATCTATAGGTAGGTCCTCTGGTACTTAGTGGTTTCCCTTGGCTTACAAGATCGGTGTTTCATATTTGCTTCTGTGTGCTAAAGCAAACTGCTTTTTCACATAAATATACAATTTTAATGAAAATTATTTCCAAAATATCAGTTGTCTTCGAAACAGCAGCAGGGTGATGTGAAGGCTGGTGCCTTGTGGAGTTGCTTCTTTAACTGTGTATTATTATATACATTATAAGCCCTAATTTTGAACAGGCTAACTTCTTAAAGGTGAAATCTAGGTGAATATGTAAGAGAGCCCAGTACAACCCTTTCAGTGACCTCGTACAACATGTATGTTCTTTTAAGTTAAAGAAAAATGAAAAACATATTAGGATTGCTTCTTAGTAGACTAAAACCCACCTTTTTCAGCAGCAGAAATAGAGAAAAAGATACCTACATGTAATGAAGTGAAATTCAGTAAGATGCTGTAGCTTAAATGTTAATTTATAGTAAACAAACATTTACTATAACACTGTAATAATTACTGTAACACATGCTTTGTTTTGTAAAATTCCATATTTATCTTTTCATCCAATAGATAAAAGAATAATGGAGTTTCATCCATTATATTTGGAGCAAGAGAGTGGCAAGTAAGTATTATAAATCTCAGTGATAACATTAATTTGGATTTAACATAAGGCTTTTTTTTTAAAGTAACATAAGGCTTTTTTTTTAAAAGAGTACAGAATTCAGCATATATTGCACAAATGCTTTTTGCTTCCAAATTACAATGGAAAAAAGTCTTAATTAGCCTGTCATTGTTTCTTTTCTGGTTGCGTAAGCTGAAGAATGTTACTGGATACTTCTGCCTTCTTTGAATCTCAGTTTCTGAGTGCCTGAATGTAGTACTGGGCTTCAAGTTTACTTCAAAGGTTCTGTGCCAATCAGCAACACTGATTAGTGCTGTGGAGTCTTATTGGAGTGATGGGGCCTTCTGTTTCTCAGAAGTGTTGATTAGCCCTTTCAATAAGGAGATGGAGTCCTATGAGAAATACAGTGTAACCTCCTAAGTTTAAAGGAATGGAGATGCATCATACTTCTGTACAGTGAATGCTGTGACCTAGTACTGTATGTATCTATGAGCTGTCTGGGGCAGCTATCAGGAATCCCTGCTGGGGGAAGGTATTAAAAAGGCTGGAGCCTACAGTGCCAATTATGTAATCCTAAAGTTTTATATGGGGAAGCAGCTGAACTCTTACTCTGGAATGTAGTTTGCAGTTGAAAAAAAAAATGTTTTCAGAATGGTGTATCACAAATAGATGGTATAAAACTGTGTACATATTTTGATTTCTCTCCTTTTATTATTTTCAGTGATCACTGTCATATTCAGAGTGCAGAAAGTGGTAGCTCAATTATCTTCGCTGACCTTACTTCACAAGAAAAGAAGTCCTGTGACAGTACCAGTCTTAGAAATCTGGGTAGTGAATCAGTGCAGAATATGGATGTAAGGAATGATTTTACAAACAGCAATAGTAAAGAGTGTATGAAACCAAATAAATGTGAATTATCCATAGAATTACAAGAAGACTCTGTAAGTAGTGTTAGCAGTAGATCAACTGATGTGAAAAATCATTCAGCACGGGGACCTCATGCTAGTCTGGATCAAGATGCTAGCACTGGAAGTAAGTCCTGCACTGAAGAATGCTCCAAGAATGACGTAGCTCTCTGTGAAGAGTTTGAGGTAAATACAGTTCTCTTTAAATATACTTAACTGCTGTCTAATTTAATGATGTTTGTAAAGTAGAGTTTGGTAGACAGAGGAATGATTTATAATGATAAATTTTTTTTAAAAAAAGACTGTGATTAGAGCCAAAAATGCAGACAATTTTTACTTAAGTGGGTAACACCATTACAAGGAGGCTGACCAGAGGAGCTGGCAAAACTCAGCATACAAGAAAGTTTCCATGTGTTAGTCATCTTGGGTCCTTTCAAAGTACCTACATGAATAAAAGGTACTACTCCTGCATAAAAAAAACCCATCAAACTTGAAAATCTTCAGCATTCAGTAATGACAGCTAATTCAGATATTATTGATGAAAGTGTCTAGGTATGTAATGTAGTGCCTATACAGTGTAGGATTACGTGTGAAAAAGAGAAGTGAATCTGGGCAAGGAATCACCAGTCTGCCAATGCTTCTAAAACTTTGTTGGCATTCATATCACTGAAATGTTTTGTATAACACAGCCAGCTCTGGAATGCTTCAAGCTTTTGCTATCATTTGGAGTTCCCTCTTGCAAGAAATCCAAGGTTTTCAAGGTGTTTGCTTGAGTTGTCCAGGTTATCAAATGAACTAGAACATTATCAGAAACTGAGTATGAAGTTACATATTCATGTTAATAAATCATAAAATTCCATATCAAGAGGTTGAATTTTTTTGCTATTTTATATTAATTTACACTGTCTTCTTAAGCCAGAATGAACATCTGTTCAGTATGTCTAGAAGCTTTTAAACTGAAATTTGAATATTAAAGAATGTAGCTGGCTGTTTGCTTAGCTTCTATCATACAACAATTGTTAAAATTTGAGGAACAAGGAAAAAAAAAAACCCCAAAACTAGATAGTGTTGTTGCATCTGCTTCTTGAATGTAGTAGATTAGTAATACTGTATTTGATGTCATTTTGGTATCTAACGGTTTTTTTAGTTTAAAAAACATTTTGTTTTTATTAGCTTTAAAGAAAATAACTAAGGAAATACAGTTCATATTACAGTGGCTAAATCATGGACCATTATTTTTCTGTTAGGTGGAGTATTGTTTGATGCTTCATATACAAATGCAACTGTGTGAAATATCCTTGTGGGATTGGATTGTTGACCGTAATAAAAGATGCAGCGAGAGAACAGAGGAAACTTCCAGTAAGATTCATCACTGTCTTAAAAATTTACTTATTCATTATAAAGCAAATATTTCTTTTTTCCTAACTGGAAGTCCACTTGCCTGATTTTGTGTTTTACTTCAGCAGCTTGTCATATGGATCTTCTCATTAGATTCTTTATTCACTTAATCAAATAGCAGCTAGTATTGAATCTTTGTATGATAGATGTTGGTAAAAGAGATTTCAGTTCATGAGTTTTAGACAATGCTTTAAAAAAGAATGAATGTATGCCTGAGGCATAGTTGTTACCTGGAGAGATCTGAGCCTGGGCAATACTACTTATTTGGAATAGAGTTTTTTATTGACAGAATCTGCTTTTTCTCAGTAAGCTGTTTAAATAATTGAAATTTTGCTTTGGTAGTAGTCTTGCTGCTACAGAATAGAGCTCTTCACAGGCTAATTTATCTGCTGTGGAAAATATAAATACATCTTTTGTTCCAGACAGGTTACAACATACTTAAAAGCTTTTAAGTTTGTTCTTAAGAGTCAAAACTCCTACGCAGGCTAATTTGTCATTGGTCTGAAGAATCTAACATTTACTTTGCTTGGGTGGCCAGAATGGTTCTCACACCCTGATACCAAGCCGTCTTCAATAATTGTTGACATTTGGAAGAACAAGTCTAATGCTCTTAAAGCATTAGAGACATGTTCCGTTCTTGGGGGTGGTTGTATAAAAAAAGCATATGCTTCACAGATCGTAAGACATAAACTGTATGATTGATGTTTAATCTTAGTTTTACTCACTGTTAAGATAAATCTGTTGTTCTCTTCAGTCATGGAGAGACTATCTATCATCTGATTTCCACTAATCTTTCCTCAAATCATAGTCTTTTTAGCTTTCATAAGCTAAAAGATTACATTCCTGGTCAGGGAATGTCAGAATTACTAGAGCACTTGACCTTGCAAAATGCCCTTTTCACACATTTTCACAGGCAACAGGAGAGGAAAGGTTAATGCTATCATAGGTTAGACATTAAGAAACAGAAACCCAAGTAGGAGTAAATGGTGAGTGTTCAAAGTGGCAACAGACATGTTAGATCTGGGTCATTAGAGTAGGAAGACAATGTAGTTTAATAAAATAATAACATGGGAAATGGGAAAACCAACGAGATGGTAAGTTTATTTAGGACAGCTACAGCTGGAGGAGATGTAGGAATTTCAGAGGGTAGCACAACAGCAGAAGGATTAGGATCCAAAAAGGAAGGGTGCAAATCAATACAGAAAACATGTCATTATGTAAATTAGTATGATTTTATCTGGAACTGTATTTTTCATTCTAATTCAGCACTTATATGGAAGTAAAGAGTTTGTTAAATTCATAATGAAGTAACTATCTGATGGGGTTTGGAGGAATCTTTTCAGGCAGACATATGTTCATGTCCTCTGAACTTTCCCTTTTGGAATTTTGAGGTTAGTGACTTTTTGCTGTTTCAAAAATACTATCTTAGGAGAAGCATGGGAAATTCCATTTTTAAACTATGCTCGTTCTGTTAAAAATTTCTTCCACATCATAAATAAACAGAATTCAACAAGACATACCCCCATAAACTTAAATAACTCAGTAAAATTAGCTGAAATAATTTAGATTTTAAATTGTTTTAAGGTCCATACCATCTTGTGGATGTCCGCTGGACAATGAAAATTTTTCAAGAGTTATTAGAAGGAGTATGCTATATCCACAGCATGGGAGTGATGCATCGAGATATTAAAGTAAGTTCATTGAATTATTACTTGAGGTTAAAGAAAACAAAGATAACTTACATTATGGGAGAATGAAAGCAACTTCATAGTTAAATTTGAGATGACCTGGGCTCTTAAGAATGTACCTATGTTACATATGAAAAAATACATTGTACCAAAATACTAGTACTATACTTTCTTTACTATAAGCATAGTACACAATTCACTTACACATGAATTATGATTAAGCTCTGCAAATGTCTTCTTTGTGAAGCCATTGTCTTGTCCTAAACAGGGATGGTCAGATTGGTTTTGTTTTGTCTTGGTCTTTCCTTAACCACGGTAGGACCTAAATTACCTAAAAAAAAAAAAAAGTCTTTTAGGTAATTGTAAAAATAAGCAAAGCCCGTTGACTACGCCTCAGTTTGCTAATAGCATATAAGTTAGTTTTTGAAAATGTGTTCAAGTCATAGTTACTTGTGTTTAAAAAAAAAAAAATTCCCTCAGTTGCAAATAATTGCTGTCTTTCAAAATGGTTGCTGTCTCCTCTAAGGAACTGAAATTGTAGGTGACGTTAATGAGTGAATGAAAAGTTTTGGTTTCGTTCCTATTAAAAGTAACAAAGAGCAGACTTAAAATAACGCTTTGAATGATTAGAATAGGATGCCCTTTATATGTTCCTGTGAAGTTTTTTTTGGAACTGTAATCATAAGAATAGTTTTGACTTACTGGCTGGCTTAATGTGAAGCACAGGTAGCCCCTCACCCCCCAACTATTAGAATCTAATTGCAAGGACGTGAATGTGTATTTTGCTACTTTGCTTCCTACAGAGGTTCTCTGCATCTGATACCATAGCTATATAAGGAAATTAATGTAAAAATAATCTTGATTATTAAAACTCCACATGTGGAAACTTGGAACTACTTGAAAACACAAAATCTTCGTTCTGGATTAATTTTAACTTTTCTGCTGACTGTTTCAGGGTCAACAGTTTTTCAGTTTGCTTTCCTGTTTCGCATCATCATGGCCTTACTGTCCAAAGTTCTGGTAGTTGTATAAAGACTTCCATACAGTTACTGGGAGCCTGTTTTTGAGACAGTGCTCATTGTTTTCACCATATATTCTTATAATAGTGATTTTGCAGATATCTTGCAGAGACAATAATTTCTGTGATAATGTTATAAGAAAGTCTTTCAGCATTTGAAATTCTGAGAACAGAAGTCCAAGTGGGTAGGTGTGCTTGATTATCTCTCAACTTCAGTGGATATGAGAAGCCTAGCAACTTGTTCAACAGTGCTGTATCTTTTAAATTTGAGCTGCATTGAAGAAATGAAGAGAGTGGAGATTGCCCATCTCTTGTTAAACTTTTTGTGTCTGCTTTATACTCTAACAGAAGATCAACTTTCCTTTCTGCCACCTGAGCAGGCCTCATGAATAGCTGTTTGTTCTTCATGATCTTGCGTATTTACGCTGGCTCCATTACCTAATGGTAAACGGATGCAAGCTGTGTTGACACCTAAAATTCTGCTTGCTTTAGACAGTGCTCTCCCACAGGTTGGACTGGCAAAGTTAATGTTTGCTCCAGAGGCGATTAAAGTTGCTGCTACCTCTGTGTTTAGTGACCCTGCAGCTATGTGGGGTAGGAGTATGGTAGGGTAAATTTAGGTAGGGTAAATTTAGTAGGAGAAGTTGAAGTGCTGTGTAGCCTCTTGTTATTTCTGTAACATAAAACATTGCTTTAAGTTAATTTATTTTTATTAAGATAATATTACTTAGACTAAAACTTCTGGACTTGTAGGGTGTAACATAGTAACAGGTCCCAAAACTTCAGTTGGCAGAACAAATTTTATGAGTTGTCGTGACCTAACAGAGGCTTGGTCATTAACTTATATTTGCTAACCACAGCTGCTTTGTGCCCAGCAGGAATGCATAAGATGGTGTTATGCCTTCAGTTCCTCTATTTCCTAGTTTTATAGCATGAGAAATGAAGTCGTCATAATTCAGCTTCAGGCCAGTGAAGCTCACAGAAGAAGTGTAAGCAAGCAGAAGTTCCATCTCATCTGTACATACAGACGTAATCTGGCAGTGCTTGGGCCTCTAGATTACAAAATCATAGAATGGTTTGCCTTGGAAGGGACCTTTAAAGATCATCTAGTCCAACCCCCCTGCCATGGGCAGGGACATCTTTCACTATATCAGGTTGCTCAGAGCCCAGTCCAACCTGGCCTTGAACACTTCCAGGGATGGGGCATCCACAGCTTCTCTGGGCAACCTGTTCCAGTGCCTCACCACCCTCACTGTAAAAAAATCTCTTCTTTATGTCCAATCTAAATCTACCCTCTTTCAATTTAAAACTGTTGCCCCTTGTCCTGTCACTACGAGCCCTGCTAAAAGTCTCTCTCTGTCCTTTTTTTATAAACTCTCATTATATATTGAAAGGCCATAGTAAGGTCTCCCTGGAGCCTTCTGTTTTACAGGAACAACCCCCGACTCTTTCAGCCTGTCTTCATAGGAGAGGTGTTCCATCCCTCTGATCACCTTCATGGCCCTGCTCTGGACCTGCTCTAACAGGTCCATGTCTGTCTCGTGCTGGGGACCCCAGAGCTGAAGGCAGTACTCCAGGTGGGGTCTCACAAGAGCGGAGTAGAGGAGGAGAATCTCCTCCCTCCATCTGTTGGCCATGCTTCTTTTGATGCAGCCCAGGATACAGTTGGCCTTCTGGGCTGCGAGCGCACATTGCCGGGTCATATCTAATTTTTCATCCACCAGTACCCCCAAGTCCTTCTCTGCAGGGCTGTTTACAGCGTAAGAAGTATATTCAACAGTGATTAGTGTTGTGTGTCTGAGTCAATAGATACTACTTCTGGTTATGGTTTCTGTTTATATTGAGTAAAACAAAATTCACATTCAAAATTATCAATAGATGGGATTCTGCCATATGTTGCATTAAGTCAGGTATACTGTCGTTTGGAGGAAACAAATTTACGTGGTTGCTTGAACTATATGTAGCATCTTGCTTAATAGCCATTTACGGATATTTCTAGAATTTGTCTTTAAACTCACATGAGTGTTAATTAGCCATCCTGCAGCAATGTCTCCAGAGTTCAACCGTGCTGTGAGTGTGGATGAATGTCCCTAGTTTTGAGTTGCCACCAATAATTTGATATCACCTATTTCATTTTTTGGAAGAAATACTGAATGGTGTTTCCTACTCACTTTTTCCATTCCATGTGTGATTTAATAAATCTGTTTTAAACTTAACAGTTTGTCTTGTGTATTAAATTTAGTGATTCCTTGAATAGAAGCCATTCAAAATTTTCAGCATTCCTGTCTCCGATCTATGCACAATTTTCCAGTTCTCTTATGTGCTTTTTGAGATAGGAGACTCAGAACTGCAGACAGTATTGAAGATGGCAGTGTATTAATTCATATGGTATCACAGTGTTTTCCTCTTGATCTCCTTCTCCCCCCCAATAATTGGTAATGTAGTTTGGTTTATGACTGCTATTGAGCATTAAATTGTCATTTTTAGAGCTGTCTGTTAAGCTCTTAAGCTGTTATGCTTAAGCTGTAACAGTCAACTGGGAGACAGTTGTTACATAGTTAAAATTGGGATTGTTTTTCCCTTCACTTACATTTTCCTGTTTATTTGCACTGAATTCCTTTTGTCATTATACTTCCTGCAAGATCCTTCCACAGTTCTTTGCATTCAGACCTCATCTGTATTTCTCTGAATAACGTAGTACTGCCAGCAAACTTTGTAATCTCACCATTCACCTTCCCTGCTCTAACCATTTACAAACATGTTGTTCAGTGTAGTTCTCAGCACAGATTCATACAAAAATCAGTTGATGATACCCTTCACTGTGAAAGCTGACCATTTATCCCTGTCCTTTCTTTTATGTCTTTAAAGTAGTTATCTATGCAGGGACCTTCCCTCTTTTGTCCATTTTTTTTTAAAAATGTAACATTTATTGATCTAAAAGTATTTTTAATCACGAATTATAATCCTGATCAAATGGTTACCTGGAGGGAGAGCAGGTCTATGAGGTGTAAGGGTCCTTCCAAGCACTTGCTGTTTCACTGATAGGATGATCAGCTAGTAAAGCTTTAACAGTGCTACTGTCATCTTCCATTATTACTTCATATAGCTCTTCATGGCATGAATTTTATTTCCTCTGCCCCCAGGAAAACACAGTGGCAGGCCTACTGGTTCCTTTGATTATGTTACTCATAGACAAGGGAATTCTAATTTCTGTAATGAAAATCCATAATCAGAAATAGAGGATTTGGAATCTCACACTTGAACAGTGTCATTCTTTGAGATGTTGCAGGATGTCTGGTTCTAGAATTGCTTTGAAGTAACATCTTAAAACATTTTAAAAATACTATAAAACCAGCAGGAGTTTAACAATGAAAAAAAGAAAGGCTTAAGTTGCCTTTGCTTTCTTGCTAGTGCTAATTTCTATTTAGTAGAAACCCTGTACTAAGCAATAGTGCTTTCACTTCTCATCCAAACCTACCTAAGCTCAAAAGCCTTGTGATACAAACTAAGTAAAGCCAGTAATTTCGTATTACTTTTTCTTTTATGTGGCAAGTATGTCTTTTTTTCTAGATACATAGTGCTAGCATTTCTCCTCCTTAGTGGTCCTAAAGCCAAAATATATGGATAAAACTATTTCAGTTTTTCCAGTCAGTGCTCTCTACTCAAGTCTCTCATCATTTTGGTTTTTTTTCATAGCAGCTTCCTAGAACCAAGTAGCATGTTGCAGCTGTGCTTATCATATAGAAAAGTATATTTTGTTTTACATTATGTCTAGCCCAAAGATGATATTTAGTCCTCCTTCCTCCTACATCAGTTGGTCTAATTTGCTGTCCGCTCTTGCCTGTTCCTGTTACCATTACTGTTCTGCAAATTTCCCATTTTTTGCTGGGGGGGGAAAAAAAAAGTATTTTATATTTCCACTAAATCTTTGTTTTTCCTGTTTTGCTTTTCTTCCTTTTTTCATAGATCCTTCACATGTGGTCTTTCTGCCCAAGTGGTGTTCCTTACACCTAATTTGGTATCAGCTATGACTATTTTTTCTCTCTCACTAATGAAAGTGTTAATTAATTATCATCTTATACCGGTAAAACACTGGATTTTCTAGAGTTTGAAACACCTGAAATTGCTTTAATTCTTTGTATAGATTTTAGATTTTATACTATCTTGTTTTGTAGCCCAGAAATATCTTTCTACATGGATCAGATCATCACGTAAAAATAGGAGACTTTGGATTAGCGTGCAAAGACCTTCTTTGGGATGATGCAGACCGGTGGTTTAAGACAGAAAGAATAAATGGTAAGAGAAAAAAGCTTACTGGGGTTTTTAGGATAGTAAAACCATTAAATATTAAATTCTTCAGTGAAATGGTAACAATGTAACACTCGCTAAGTCTAAATTGTCTTTTAAAGGACTGATGCATACTTCAGGTGTGGGGACTTGCCTCTATGCCTCACCAGAACAATTGCAGGGATCTCACTATGATTTCAAGGTAGGGAGTTGTTTTTTTTTTTCTATTAACACATGATGATAGATAATAGGAATAAAACAAGCCTTTCAGTAGGTAAATACATAATATTTGGTAAATACATAAATATTCCTCCTACTGTTACTCCTAATGTTTTTGTTGAAACATGGATTTCAACTTTGCCTTCTAGTTTGGTATTAATGCAAAAATTTGTGTTTCTAAGATCATCTTGAAGAATCTATATATATAGATTTGAGTTTGTGTTCCTTTGGTAGTGTCATGATACTTTTTATATCATCATGAAACTTCATTGTTGTGAAACTTTTTCATATCGTGATTTTTTTAATGAGAAAAAGAAATCTATTAAGTAATTAAAAATACCAGTTCTCAGAACTTTTTTTTCACGCTATTACCAGTCAGACATGTACAGCATGGGTGTTATCCTGCTAGAACTCTTCCAACCATTTGGAACAGAAATGGAAAGAACAAAAGTTCTTACGTATTTAAGGAATGGCCAAATTCCTCATACTTTCTACAAAAAATGGCCTATTCAAGCCAAGTATGTTAAACTTCTCACCAGTCAGAGATCTACAGAAAGACCAACTGCTGCTCAGCTTCGTGAAAGCGAACTGTTTCATACCACAGAACATGTAAGTTATGCCAGTAACCTCAACCTTTACAGGATAAAGAAATATAAAAAGAAAATGCCCTTTGCTTCCCTGCCTATATTATGTTTTTTTGTTTGTTTTGTTTTTAACTTAAGAGGATTGTGTGATTGAGACTTTTTTTTTTTCCTGATTACAGTATTTAGCCCCCGTATTCATGTTTCTGGTGAAATGAGATAAATGGTCATTAAGTATAGGCAACTTTATGTTGACTGGGCAGTTGATTTACATACAGCTTGAGGTATTTTTATAGGTCAAAAAAGCTTCTGAAGCTTTCATCAGCTCTGTAGAATCTTTTAATCATTTTCCCTTTCCTTGACACACATTTTTGTTTGTGGATTAAGTTGTAGTATCAAACATGCAGAATAGCTGTGATGTGTATGCAGAATGTGTCCGTAGTGAATTGCGAACACAATTCAAATAGGTAATAAGGCTTTCTCCTTGCCTGTCTATAAATGAAGTAAACTGACTCTCATTTTCAGGTTATTTCTAACCTACAAGAGAAGGTGAGACAGCAAGAGGAAGAAATAAAGATACTGAGAGAGAGAATAAGACTGCTTTCTGAAGAACAAGATGAACATATGAGACTAGGTTCTCCTGTTTAAGTAGGGGAAGAACTAACCTCTCTTGTATGTTAAGTTTATATAAAACATTTATTTTTTTTACCTAAAAATATTTCAATGCATTTTGATTTTCATGTCTGTTCTTTAAAAGTATTCATCTTAGTTCAGAAGTCTCCAATCACCAGAAAGGATTCATGTTGCACTTAGCTTCAGTACAATTTAACTTGTGTAAATAAGCATTTGGGTTACAGGGAAAAATATAAGGAAAAATTAAAAGTGCAGCTTGTATTTACATAGGACTACTTTAGATAGCTTATAATCATTAAACAACCGTGCATGTTATGCATCAGTTACAAAAAAGCAAGGTCGCAGCCAAAAGATAGCTGTAATGTTTTTATTGATTTTAGAATTCTGTCCAACTGTAGTACTTGAATACATCTCAGAAAGGCCTCAAACTACTACAGCAGGCATGAGGTGGAACAAGATTAAAATTACACCATTATGAAGAGTACAGGCTTACTTCAGTAGCTTCATAACAGAGCTGAAAGGTGCCAAGTTCTCACACGACTTCATCCATTTTTGCACATTGGCTGGGGCAGCATTTGCACTACCTGTCTGCTGAAGCGCACACCACGCAACAATGTCTGCTACGGTGAGTTCATTTCCCACCAACCACGATGTCTTGCCCAGGGCAGCATTCATAGAGCGCAAGACTGCTCCTTTTTCCTTACTGCTGCCTTCTTTTAGCTGGAAGATGGCTGTATCAACCCAGCTGTCAATCAGAGTTGAAGTAACTGCATTGTGCTTCTGGCCAAACAGGGAAAAGAGAAATCTAGCGATGTTCCCCTCTCCTTCAATAGGGCACATTGTTTGAATGCTAAACTTCATCTGGGGTTTTGGAACTGAAATTAAGAAAAGAAAAGAAAAAAGTGAATACCACATGGTAGAGAAGTTAAATGTAATGGTAATTCTGTGATGCCAGCACCACTGTTAACATCATTAACCTGATGAACAATTTCCAGTTCTCTTAGTCTAAATACTTAGGCTAAGGCAGAAACCTGGGATAAAGAGATCACGTTTTGCAAACTTCTGCCCAATCTCCCACCTAATTTCTATTCTAGCTAATTTATTTGTAGAAACTGAAAAACACCTCTATAAAAAAAAAAATCCTGTGGGTACAAACAACCATGTAAATGCCACGTGTATTTTAATAGCAGTAACCACAAACAAGAATCTTCCTCCTCCGTCCCCATCATTGCTCACAGCTATAAAAAGAGAGCAAAAATGCTATCTGCAGTACGTAGCCATTGTGTGTCAGCACAAAGACACCAAAGCATCTGTTCTCAAGGTTTTATAGCACAAATTTCATTTTCTCACCTATTGTAAAAAATTGATCTACAAGGTAACTTCATTCTTACCATCCTTCCAAATAAGAGTAAAGCCCAACTGATATTCATGACGTGGTTGCTTCTTAGTCTGCTCTCCAAAGCATTTCAAGAGGTTTTCTGGCACACTTTTCACCGATGAATGTGTGTGAACAGCTGATAATATTTTATAGCGTTCACAAAGCAGACTGTGTAGTACTAATAATGACAGTGGAGGCAGAGAAGGGTTTGCGTTGATTACGATATCTTTCAGGGCACCATAATCCTGAATGGAAAGTAAGACATTCAGCAGATAAGACACATTCCAGATCAGACTTTCAAGTAGTGGAGTTTTCATTTGACACCAAAACGTACATAGCCATGCATGTGTATATCTGAAATTCTAATGATACTCAAATAATTCAAGTCTGGACACTTAAAACTTGTTTAAACATTTAAACATCTTCCTTCCTCAACAGTAATATAATTCAAGAACGTGACTGAGGTAAATCCTAGTCCAATCTGAAGCCAAAGTTAAAATTTCCAGTTAGTAACAAACAAGATACCAACTGTCATAATTTCAAAATTAACCATTCTAGCTTGGACTTACATCAAAATGAGAATATATAGGATTTAGTATTTATAAATGTTTGTATCTATCATCTGGATGCCCCAAAATGAGACGGTAGTTGTAGGTAATTTGTAAGAATATAAGACTTGTATATTGAGTTCTGAGTGTCCCAGGTTTTAATGCCACCCTTCCAACCCTGAAAATCTGAGAGCAAAGAAAGTATCTATCAATATATATGCTTAGCTAAACTTACCTTTCCAAGCATCAAATCTAAATCTGCTCCATTTGTTGTCAAAGGAGAGCATTCATCAGTTTGAATGATATTAGTTACATCAAAGTCAGCATCTGGGGTTTGTATCATCTTTGAGAGCCCATCAACAGCACTCTTCAGTTCATACAAGCGTTTTAGAATTTCTTCCTGGCGGGATTCAAGTGCTTGAAGTGATGGGTCAACCTCTTCCTATAGGAGAAGAAAAACAAAGTCACATAAATGTTTACTCAGCTCAGTGTCAAAATAGTCCACAGCTCACATGACAATGTTTTGAAAGACTTTAAAAACATTCAAATAACAGGAACATCATGGTCTTATGTCTATTGTCTCTCTTCTTTTGTCTGTATCAATGTAGTGAGAGATGGGTTATTTAATCAAATCTATGAAATCTTCCTGCTTAATGTATTTTTTTAAACCACTAGCTACAGCAAACTCCATGATGTAGTAAAAATCAGACCACAACCATAGAAACTTAAAGTTGGCAGTGAAGTGCTGAATTAAAACCTGAAAAACCAAAATTAGCTTGTCAGGATTCTCTTCAGCTCAGAAAAGCAGACTATTCAATAGAGTTTGTGTTGAGGCTGCCAAACAAGGAAACTTTTTGACAATTCTGGTAGTTAACAGAAGTAAAAACCCTGCAGGTTTAGATGGATGGTGTATCATATGAAATAATTCTTTGTAGTCGTTCTCTGTTTCAGAGAATATAGAGAAAAAAAGACCACAGGCTTTGTTACATGTTAATCCCAATACATCTTTTTGTTGTATCAATTATCTTACGAGTCTCTTACAATACTACCTCTTTTGAAAGATGAAAAATATATTCCTGGAGGAGGTTTTAAGTCTACAAACTTACACTAATATTAAAGAAAAATCGTTATCTAGATAATGAATTTCTACACATCCTGACTAACAATTAACAAAACCTAACCTATCGACCAAACTTCCTTCTTTCAGCCTAATAGATAGAGATAACAGCAAGGTATCCAAGGGAAATCTTGATACCCATTTACACAGTATTCTCAAAGACAAACATGAACACACCTCTTAAGTGACCACTATTTGGCTACTACACAATTCTGTGAAATAAAAGCCACTCTCAGAGGAGACTGGTAGTTAATACTTTGCTGTTGCAATGGGAGGGCATCTTAGTAAGTGTTCCTGTGAAATTCTGCCCTGAGTCTACTCTACTCAGTACCTCCAGCAGCAAGCCAGGTGCGGGCTTAGCAAGTACTCACTGAAAAGATGTGATGGCATCAAGTTAAAAATGGCCACAAGCAGCCTGGAAGAGTTCAAAGCTTTCCTGACTGAGAGAGGCTGAAGTCAGCTAGATTAGTGTAACATGATATTTTGCATTTTTGCCTTATTTAAGAAGGCAGTAACTGAGACTAGAAATAGGAACGAGCCAACTACGCACCCTCTATCTCAACGGCAGGAAAGAAAACAGACCCGAGCCAACAGCGTGATGATACAGCAGGAAGGGACAAGGCCTGCTGGGACAGTCACCGACCCAAGGGCTTGGAAGGCCTCAGCTCGGCCGGGTACTCTAAATACGGCCCTTTAAAAACAAAAACTGAGACAGACGCACACGAGAGCCCAGAAAAGCCAAGCTGAGAATTACCGGAGGCTTTAAAAATATTACAGGGAAATTCCTGAAAAAGCTGAGCTTATTTAACCCTGGAACAAGCCACTGATAAGCCTGGAGGAACCAGCGCTCGCCTGTGCTCCCGCGCCCCTCCTGCGGGCTAAGGCGGTGGATCGCGGGGACCCGGCCCCTGCGAGCTCCCCGCCGCCGGGGGCTTCTTCCAGCACCCGGAAGCACGCCCCGTCCGGAGCAAACACCGACCCAGCGCGGCCAGAGGCGGGCCCGCCATGCCCCCCTGGCAGCGTGGCCCCAGGCGCCGGCCCGCTGCCCACGGCCGAGGCCGCCGGGGCGAGCACTGCGGGCCGCGGCCTGAGCACGTCTTCCCCCGGCCGGCCAGGCGGGCCCACCCGCCGCTCCCTCGCTCCTACCTGCGGCGGCGGCGACGCGGCGGGCGAGAGGCGGCGGTGCAGGTTAGGCAGGCGGTACATGCAGGTGGGCAGCTGCTCCGCCAGCACCTCCCTGCCGGCCCTGTGGAAGGGCCTCACCTTGTACATGGGCATGGCGGCACCCGCCCGCACAGCGCCTCCGCTCTCGGCCCGCCGGCGGGCCCGCCCAGCCGCTGCGCCCATTGGGCCAGACGGGAGCACGCGCCTTACTGACTCACCCGCGATCCAATGCACGCTGGCGGCTGCCGCACCGCCTCCTTGTCGTCTTTCTGCTGGCCAGCCTGAGGTCTCCATAGGGCAAAAGGTGCAGATGCTAGTTCTGATTGGATAGCCCTATTGACCAATTGGTGCCAAGGGAGTCCAAAATTTGTTTAGGACTGGCAGGCTCTTTTCTCTAGCAGCCAATGACCGAGCGGGGGCGGGGTCTGCGGGAGGGGGATCCTGAGGAGGGCACGGCGCGTCCCGCCGGGGTCCTCCTGATGGAGGCGGCTGCGCCCTGGTGAGTGCCTGCCTTGGGGTGGGCTGGAGCGGGCCCTGGCGGGCCCCGGCCCTACCTGTGGCCCTGGGGGCTGCCCCTCGCTCGCACTCCCCTGCCCGGGCCGCCTCTCCTCACGGGAGATTCGCGGCCTTGCTCCCCCGTAGCGGGCCGTGCCCTGGCTGCTGGCGCGGTTGCGGCCTCCTCGGCCGCCGCTGGCTTCTCGGTTCCCGCTTCCCCTCCCGAGTTGCTTGGGGAAGCTTGTGGGGCTTCTCGGGCGCTCCGCGTTTGGATGCAGCCACATGGGTTATCGGTGTTTTACCCCCCGCCTCGCCCTTGGGTGCCGGTTACCCTCGCTTGAGAGGAACGGACGAGGGAGGCGCGGCGAGGCGAGCCTTTACCGCCTGCTTTACTCTGTTTTTCCTGTCCCTCCTCTCTTTCAAGCCTGCAGCCTGCCAAAGGCATCAAGCCCATCGACCGTAAGTCTGTTCATCGGATCTGTTCGGGACAGGTTGTGCTGAATCTTGGCACTGCTGTGAAGGAGTTGGTGGAAAACAGCCTGGATGCTGGAGCTACCAACATTGGTAACCTTCTTTTCATCGTAATTTCATAAAGTTTCATCGACTTCTAAAGTACTTCTTTTTCTTCAAAACAGAGTGCATGTTAACAAATCTGTGCAAATGTGTTCTATTTGGGGCAAGTATGTTTGCAGTGATTTTACACCTCAGATAAATAAAGCATTTTGATTCCCAGGCTCCAGCTGGGCTCCTAGAGCGTGTGATTTTGTTTGTGTTATTTTATTTGTAGCCCTTTTTGCCGCTAAATAAGATATGTGGCCTGTACAGCAGTGGTGATTAGGCTCTGCTAGCCAGTGGCCTCCAGCTAGCAGCCAGTTAAGGCAGGGTTGCAGTTTCCAGAGCTGTCAGGATGGTACCTGTTATAATTGGGAAAACTTCTGCCCAGGCAGAAGTGCAATGAAGCTGAACTATCTGCAAGTACAGGCTGGTTTGCATGAGATGGCTCTAACTTTTGACAGCTATGAGGATTTTTTTGTTGTTCAAACTTGACATGGAAAACCATTATCTGGTAAAGTTACTTCAAGTACAGAATTAATACTGAATACTGTGTATGAACATACAGAATTAAAAGACTTTATTGCTCAATTTTGTAGATATAAAACTTAAAGATCATGGAGCAGAACTGATAGAGGTTTCAGATAATGGAGATGGAGTGGAAGAGGAAAACTTTGAAGGCTTGAGTAAGTTGAACCGTTTTCATAATTTATATTTGGACATTTTGAAAGCGTATTTTCAGTGAGAAATCTACTTTTTTAAAAATAAATTTCCTAAGCTTAATAATTTTTAATGGGTACTTGGCTTTTATATAATGCATGCATGACCTGCAAGACTTGGGCAAAACTAGACTGGACTTCTGTAGTGCTATTGTGGTTATAGTTTTCGTAGCTCAGAAGTAGTCTTTGATTTGATTGCTTATTTAAATGGAACAAAGAATAGAAATAATTATAGAAGAGAAAGTCCTGTAAATGTTAATTTAGATGCATTCATGTTGAGTCATCAGTCATTGAAGGAGTCAAGCTTTGTGAAAGTGACTGCTTTTGAGAGGTGAATTATAAACTTGAATATTTGCTGAACGTGAACTGACATTGCATGCCTGACTGTCAGATTTTCCATTTGCTAGTTTTAAATTGCACAAAATGGGAGCAGAAACAATACTGTATAATAAATGTAACTAGCCATTGCAACAGAAATACCTACATTTCTTTTTTTCATATAATGACTAGGGATCCCTTTCACTGTAAGTTATTACTCAGTAACTTTGTGTGTTCACAGCATTTATATGGTACATCAGAAACTCTTTCTCCTACTGTTCCAGGACAGTGAAAGTTCAGGGGTGCTGCTACTAACTCAGTTTGTTACCTGGTGACTAGTGCTGCACTGACTGTGTAGATCGAGTCTTCCTCAGTTGTGGTCATAGTGGAATAGGCTTATGCCTGTCCACTATATACCACACACAGCACAGCACTGCAGTTGTTTTCTTGCAGGGCAAAATCTGACAGGTACATCAGTCACAGAGGCAGGTACTGTGTACTGCTCCGAGGCATCTTGTAATGCATATACCAATAATGCTGTATGAATTTTGGGTGTAAGTATGGAATAACAGGTGTATCTGAGGATTTTAAAGAGATCTTGCTTATAGGAAAAGGGGAAAGGAAACATTAAGTATCTAATTATTTTGTCTCTAATAATTACATAAAATACAATGAATAATACAGAAGTTTTTTTGCTTCTTGATACGCATGGGAAAACTACTTGCATAAGCCAATGTCACTTTGAAGTGAAATACATATTTTAAATATCTTTTTCCAGCTCTGAAACATTATACATCAAAGATACAAGATTTTTCTGATCTAATACATGTTGAAACATTTGGGTTTCGAGGTGAAGCTCTGAGTTCACTGTGTGCATTAAGGTATTAATATTAAACTTCTTATTAGTAGAAAGTTACTATGTGTACAAAAATAACTGAAGCCAACTTTTCAGTTTACCATTATTGATAAAATGAGGCTTTGGAAACTTCCAGTTCCTTAATGTTAGGTCAATTTTGAGCAGTAGGTTGCATGGCATCCGGAGTCCTTTCCAACCAAAATTATTCTGTGATTCTAAGCACCTGATTGATCCTTTTATGTACAAAATTTAGTGTTACTTAAGTATACAACTCTTTGCAGGATGGAACTATGTACTTGCATAAGCATTTGGTCCTCTGACGTAAAGTACTGTAATATCTAGGTGCTGTGTTTGCTAGGCTGTAACCCGCTAAAACTATATTTAAACTCCTCCCAGACAGACTATACATTTGAAATAGCACAGCTTTTGCATGCAGTTCTGTGCATCAGCAATATTCTGCTGTTATGTATTAGTATGAGGAATGTAGTGTCCAACAAAACCAGACATTAACATTGCATTTTATAAAAGAAGAACGAAAGGGATACAAATAAAAATGTTTGCATTGTAGCTAGGGAAATGTTACACTACTCTTCAGATATGTTTTTAGTTGTTTGTGGTGAAGAGTTAGTTTTAATTAAATGAATAGTATTGATGTAGTTTCTATGCCTGATTAGGTCATGAGGAATGGATAAGAAAATACTTTTCTTATCAGTGCTCAGTGAGTAATTCTGTTGCCTCTTTCCTTCTATTAGTGACGTTACCATTTTTACCTGTCACAAGTCTGCCAAGGTTGGGACTCGTTTGGTATTTGATCACAATGGTAAAATTACTCAGAAAACTCCTTTTCCACGACCACAGGGAACGACTGTTAATATACAGCAGTTATTTTATACTTTGCCGGTGCGGCATAAGGAATTTCAAAGAAACATTAAAAAGGTATGTTAGATCAGAAATTACTAATTCAAAGGAATGTCAATACCCCAGAATTTATTCACTGCTGAATGATATTCAGTTCTCTGTAGAATACATTGATTATGTCAGACTATTTCATGTCTGTCTTGTATCTTAATCAAATAAGAAAACAGTCTTCCTGTATGCTTTCCTCTTCTGTTTTGCAATGATTGGTTTTAAAGATTCATTCTCAAATTTTCAGATTTTGAAAAGAATCAGTATTGTGATCACTTTTGTGTATTTTAAAATCAGGGACTGATGTGTTATGACTAAATATCAATCTTGTAAATGTTCTGTTTGTTTTTAAAGACACTATTTTTCACATATATATTTTTTAATTTAGTTTGTAAAGATTTAAAAAAACATTAATACCACCACCCCTTTTTGTGTTACCTGCAAATATTGAATGTTTTGTTTATACATTTTTTTTAAAAAAGAGACATTTCATATAAATATGAACTTTCTTTTTTCTTTAACAGGAATATGCAAAAATGGTGCAGGTATTGCAGGCATACTGTATTGTTTCAAAAGGAGTGCGGATTAACTGCACCAATCAAGTTGGCCAAGGGAAAAAAAGCTCTGTGGTATCCACTACTGGAAGTCCTAGTTTAAAGGAAAACATTGGAGCAGTATTTGGGCAAAAACAGGTACTACTTTTATTATTGAAAAGAGAGGTAATGTAGCTGTATAGAGAGATTTTTGATATCTAATAGAGGGGATGTAGGAAACCTTTAAAAACCGTAAGAGGAAGGAGCATGTGTTGACCTCTAGCATACCCTACAGGTTGAAAAAGGAGAAACAGTGCAGCTTCGACAGATGCCCTTGAAGCTTCTAAATCTGCTTAGAGATGTTTGGATGGAAAAGACATTATTTAGGAGATAGGGTTACTGCTTAATATCTCTCTGAAGCCCGTTTTATGAGCTGTTATGCCAGCAAGCCTCTGAAGGTTTGTGCTTTTGAAAACCAGTAAGGGCACCAAGGTCTGTATGTCACAAGAACAAGCAATTTTAAAAAATCCTAAAAATGGTGTGATGTGAAAGTCTTAATGGGGGGACAGAAAACTGAGGTGTTTCTAGCTTTTGCAGTCTCTTCCTGTGAAACTAAGTTTCATTAGTGTTCTGGTTAACCTTTAAATGGGATTGCAGTCAGCCCCTGAGGTGTGGACTGTGATGCTTTCTGAATAATAGCTATAAAAATAATTGTTATCCTCTAGAAGAAAGCAAAGATGAAAAAAAGCATAAAAACATCCTTCCTACAACCGTATATTACAACTATCAGGAATATTGAGTGGTTGGTAGCTGCTGGTTGTTGATAAGCACTTCCTCCCTTCACAGTGCCCATGTAGAGATTTCAAAGCCTGTTCATGCTGTGGCTGAAAGACTAGATGAAAGATGTAACTTTGTCTTGCCACATAGCAACAAGCATAGCTGAAAATTCAGTGTTATCTGACTAGAATGTTTAGCTTATAGCCTGCTTATATAATATCAAATACTTAAATGTAAAATCAATAGAAGATACTCTAATGACAGAAAAATAATAGTGGCATGACTGGGAAAATGTTTGTGGTAAACATATCTGTAGTTAGGCAGCTTGTGATTCAAATACCATATCTTTTCTAATAGTTTTATTGTTCTTTCAAAGGAAACTTCTATTATTCTTTTGGCTCTTGTTTTTGCATAAAACTTGATTAGGTTATACGCGTATAGTTGGAGAGTCCAAACTGCATCAATCGTTTTGTTGTTCTGTCTATGTACATTCTGAAGTAAAGGTCTGTGAAATAGTAGTGAAATAAGGCAAAAGTAGTGATATCAAAGGATGAGAATAGCCATTCATTAAGGCATTGTTTCTGTTCCTCAGTAAGCAGTGCTACTGTCTTCTAGTAGGTTTGGGTATTTTAAGTGTTTGAATTGGTCAGTCAGCTTGAAAAAACCCACCATTTTATCAAATAGATTTTAAGGCTAATAAATAACAATAGAATGGAAGGAAAAAATCTATACGTGTTTAACATTTAATTTCCTTTTTTTTTTTTTCCAGTTGCAGAGCCTTATGCCTTTTGTTCAGCTACCTCCTAATGAAGCTGTTTGTGAAGAATATGGACTCAATGCTACTGACGTGCCACAAAATCTTTATAGGTAATTAGAAAAGTACAAACCACTGTTGTGAGTGGCATGTTATCATAACAAAAAATTAAAAAAAAAAACAAAACAGAGTGTGGTGGTGAATAGTAACAGCATAGTAGATATTAGTATACAGTTTGGGAAAGACCATCACTTGATTTTAAAAGTTAATTCATGACTAAGATGTTGCTAGTCAGATGAGTAGGAAGAGCAAAACTACTATTCCTTGTGTCCTAGTTAGTTATATAGTACTTTAATCTGCTGAATGTCACCTTTGTCAGTGCTCTGAGTAATTGGATGGATGAATTGTATCTGTTGTTTATACCTGTATTTCTTCAGTAATGTTACTGAGAAATGGTATGAGATACATGTGAATCGGTTTGTGTAAGTAAATTACCCTTTAATTTCTTAAAGTGCACTTTTTTTATCTCTCACTATACATGAGATCAGCAAATACATACATCAATATCTGACCAATGACGGTTCACAACTGACCTCTCTTCTGCTTTCAGAGCAGAAAAATTACAAATGCCACTTCTTTTGAAATCAGAGCGAGCTACTTTTTCAACTGTCTGATGCCTTTTTGGAGCTAAACATCTAGCCTTTGTCAGATAAGGAACTGGGAGAGGAAATACATGTACATATTTACTGATACTGTATTATAGTGTTTCTTTTAGCCCCTTATAAAATATTCTTCCACTAAATATGCTTGGAGTCATAAAAACTTCTTTTGCTTTGCTCCTCCATTTTACCTTACTGTTGTTATATTATTTTTCAACAGTATTACAGGCTTTGTTTCTCGTTGTGATCACGGTGTTGGAAGAAGTACAACAGACAGACAGTTTTTCTTTATCAACCAACGTCCATGTGATCCAGCAAAGGTGAGGTTTTTATTTTCCTAACATCACTAGTGCTAACTTGTTTGATATTCTCTGAAAACCACTGGATTCGTAGCCGATATGTATATTTGTGGCTTGATACTGCAAGTTCCTGTGCCTCAGGTTTTTGTCTTCGTTGTGTCTATTTGTGTGAACACAAGCTCAATCATACAAGATATGATTTAGTACATTAATTGTTTTGAAGGGGGTTAAATAATAGAATAATAGAAGATAATAGTACTAACATCTATTGTTTTTTCACTTTCTGTGCAGGTTGTCAAGCTTGTGAATGAAGTTTATCACGTATACAATAAACACCAGTATCCATTTGTTGTCCTTAACATTTGTGTAGATTCGGGTAAGTTATGAATAATTTTCAGTAACTTGTGTAAAGGATATAACTTCATTGAAGAATAAATTGTATTTATTTAGAGAATATTGTAACTTTTATCTGTATGACTTTGTGCACTGTGGCGATTTTTTGATCTACAGTTGGTGAAGGAGAGGTAGGGTCTAGCGGTGGTTGCGCTTTTTTTCCCCTCCACTTTTTCTATGCTCAAAAGTAACTTCTTGTCTCACATAATGAGGAAAAGGCAGTCTTGTGCTTAGCTTAAATACAAGAAAACTTGTATCATGTTATTGCACAGAATTAGCTTGTTTTGTTTGCTGGAATGTTGACAAAGTTAAAAGTTGAATTTGCAGACATACTGTGAATGTTAACTGTGGCTTTGGTTTTAATCCTGTGAAATAAAAATGGAGGGTGAAAGGGCAGAAAACTTTGATCCAAGGGTGGAATTTTTTTTTTATTTTTCATTTATAATGAGGTTGTTTTCTTTTTTCTTTAGAGTGTGTTGACATCAATGTAACTCCAGACAAAAGACAAATTTTACTTCAGGAGGAAAAGCTTTTATTAGCAATTTTAAAAACTTCTCTGACGGAGATGTTTGGTAGTGATGTTAACAAACTGAATGTCAATCAGAAACTTCTGGACATTGCAGGTAGGACACCAAATGTGAATGTTTCGTGTATGATATATGGTAGAGAATTGAAAATGGAATAATGTGTTTTTAAAAACCCAAAGGAGAAATGAAAAAAATGTCTGTCTGTTAATTGATACACCTTTCAGAGCAGATTTTTCTTGTATTGCTTACATTGAAAGATTGTTATTGACATCAGATAATAAAGGAGGACCCTAAGTTATTAAGCAATTTACAGTCAACTTCATGGGGAAAGAATTAACACAAAATTAATTTATAATGTTTGAAAAAGATTTCTCCCAAGATACTAGAAGAGATCTGTGTTGCCTTTATTTAAAAGTCCTTGAGAAACAATGATTAAGGTCTCATAAATAAAATCAGAAATTTGAGTATGAGTTTATTGAATTTTGAACTTTGATTCTTTTATAACTACAGAAATTGCTGATTCTCTTGTGACTGTGTAATCTTTCAAAATTGCTTTTCTGTGTTAACACCACCTCATCCTCCTCATTTCTTTCAACAGAGTCCCTTCTAATTTCCTTTTTTACTGACTTATAGAATCAGTTGTAGCCTGATTCTTACTGTTATTTAAATTAACCTTTAGTAAAATACATGTCGGACTGACAGTCCACGAGGTTGAAGTCCTCTAATTATCTACAAATCACACATACTACAAGTATCTATTGTGCCAGCTCCTTAACACGTTGCCAGCAGACTTTTATAGTGACCATTGAAGTGTAAGAGCAATTCACTTTTCATTGTCACTTAGTCATTAAACTCTTTTGATGATATAAATAAATGTGCTGATTGGACTGATTGCTGTTCCAGTTTAAAAAGAGATTACAAATTCATTCACACAAGTACCATTAAGTTCCTTAAAGATGTAACTGCTTGTCTGTTGGATATTAACGCATTTCAGCCCCATACTTGGTCATTTTCTGAAACTTAAGGGCTCCTTTGAGGACTTTGCTATTTTTCTACCTCTCTTTCCATTCCCTCTACTAAAGTACATCATTTAATTCATGTTTCCAGCTAACTTTGAATCTTGAAATATTCTTTATTCTGGTTTTATTAGGCAACTTGAAGAAGACACTTCCTGAAGAGACAGAAAAGCCTCGGGTAGAAATGCTGCCTGATTCTGAGGCTGAAAATCCAAGTGGTGAAGGAAGAGGAATAATGACTCTTGCCAGATTAAGGGAGTCGTTCTCTCTCCATCAAACAACAGGGAGTAATTTTCAAAGCCCTAAAAAGGTAAAACAGCAGCACAGCTCCCCTAGACAAATGTCACTAGTTACCACTTTTGGTACTGTAAAGACTCAAAAGGCTGTCTTCAGTAAGGATTCTGAAAGTTGTCATAAGATGGACTCAAAGATGTCAATTCCAAGCAGACATCTGAGAAAACTAGAAGATTCTGAATTCTGTAGTACTTCTGAGTCAGATGCCAGATGTAGTACACCAGAAGCTGGGAGCTGTGTCAATAGCAAAGGTGTAATTAATCCTTCGGAAGAAGAATTCTGTAGCTCAGAAGAACAACTTCAAAATGAATGTCCTACAACTGTTGGATGTAGTGAGAAATCATTGGAATGTGATGTTCAGGTCTTGGGCACTGAACATGAGTTAAATCAAGTGAATGACTGGAGTAATCAAAATAAGTTATCTCAAGAAGCCAGTAGTTCTTCCCCAAGAGTAAAACGTTTTAAAAGCAGAAGCTTTAAAAGTGAAGCAGATGACTTAAAGGCAGGTAAATGTCCTGAAATGAAGAACACTAGGAACTATATGCCAAGTGTTGATGTACTGGTGGAAGTTAAAAAGAAAACCGTGCCACTTGAATTCTCTATGAAGGTTTTAGCAGAAAAGGTAAAAAAGGTAATACAGCAACAACAGAAAAGTACAGAAACACAAAATTACAGAAGATTTAAAGCAAAAATTAGTCCTGGAGAAAACAAAGTAGCAGAAGATGAATTAAGAAAAGAGATCAGGTATTTTCACCTTCTTAACGTGTTGTATTCATCAATTAATAAAAATAATTAAGGAAAAATAAACCTGTCTTGAGGGATGGGCAGGAGGCTTACATCTACCTGTTAGTTTTGGATATATCTTTTATTTAACTTACACCATTAAAATGTCAATTTGGACAAGTTATTTTACCTGACAGAGCAGCTGTTAGAACTAAATGCAAACAGAATGTGGAGAAAAGACACTAAAAAGATGGCCACAAACACCATAGATTTGGCTTAGTTCAGACTTGCAATTTGCAGTGTGGTCAGAGAAACACCAAATTTCATGACAGATAAGAACGCTCTGAAAAGAGTCCATAACTCTTATTTCCTCTTCATGCAAATTTGAAATTTGGTCAGACGTGGCTGTGAAAATAAGTTACATTCAGGTGGTCACTGGGCAGTAAAAGGGTATGATTCATTAATTTTGGTTTAAAAAAAAAAGTGTTAGGAAAGTCTTCTCATTATGAAAAGAAGGCAAATATGTCAGCTGCCTTACTTCAAAACCGTGGTGCTGCCTTAAGTGTTATTCACTTGGACTATCACCATACTACCCGTTTCTAATTTTATTATCACCAGTGGCCGTTATTTAAAATGGGAGAATCCTGAACGAGTCCTGTCTTAATGATGGATTGTGTTCTGCTGGAAATGGCCTCATCAGTCAGTGGCAGATTCCAGATAACTGTACTTTTTCACATTCATATCCTGCTTAAATGAGGTGTTTTAATTTTTTTTTTTTTTTGATGTAAACTGTGTTCTGCAGGGGAGAAAAAGATGCTTTTAAGTTTTACGGTCTAACATGATAACTGATGAGTAATTTAAATTATAATCTGTTTATATTTTCTATATACAGTAAAGAAATGTTTGCAAAAATGGAAATCATTGGCCAGTTCAATTTAGGGTTTATAATAGCAAAGTTGAATTCTGATCTTTTCATAATTGACCAACATGCTACTGACGAGAAATACAACTTTGAGATGTTACAACAACACACTGTTCTTCAAGGACAGAAGCTGATAGTGTAAGTATTTTCAGTGTTTTAACAATAATTATTTTTAAGTTTAATTAAATGTTTCAGAAGGATATCTATTATTATATTTATGTAGCATTTCACACATTCAAAACACGACAAAAGTTGTTCTTATATTCTGTGTTTCAAAGAGTCAATCTTTACAAGAAAAATAAATTCCACAGATACAGTTATAGCTATGCAGCGAGTCAGTGGTCAGACAGGTTTCACAGCGGACTTACATGGCAACCCACATTTTGGTAAGCATGATCGTACAGTGAGGATATTGGAGACTGCTGTTGCAACATGGAGTGCTGCCCAACTGACTTAACTCTGCTGAGTACCACTTGGAAGTGATCTGTTCAGTAGTGCTTTCTTCTTTTTTTTTTTTTTTTTTTTTTAAACAAAGTGAAATGTTTTAATAGAGCTCTGTATTAGTATCTCTAGATTGCTTCTGAAACCTATCTTAAGTGGTCTGCACTATGTACCTATGCAATGCCATATTTTTCTTTTTCTTTCAGGCCTCAAAATCTCAATTTAACAGCTGTAAATGAAACTGTATTGATTGAAAACCTGGAAATATTCAGAAAAAATGGGTTTGATTTTGTCATAAATGAAAATGGTGAGTTTGGGCCAGAATTGCTGGAAGTAAAAAAATTCAACAGTTCAACATGTAAAAATCCCTTTTGGTAGTTATCAGAAACTTTGAAATAATACACATTATAGTATATGGTTTGTTTGGTTTTTAAGGCTTACAATTCTGTGGTCTCTTTGCACTATTTAACAGAACATTGTAGAGTGTTTATCTCACCAGGTTTTTAGAGAAGTTTCTGAAGACTCTTTGGAGTCACTGACTACCTGACTGGATGTGTATTTTCTGGATGTCTTACATTAAAATCCTTTTGTTTTATTAGTACACTTGCTGGTCCCAGCAGGGTTAGATACAGGCAAATGATAAATTTAGAAACTTTAAATTAATAGGTATCATTGGTAAATAACGTTCTTTGGTTTTTCATATGGCTTTAGCATTGACTTGCTATGTACTTTTGAGCAAAATGCGTAACCTGCAAGCTCCTTATTGTTTTCCTTATACAGCAAGGATAACGAAAGTGCTACCACTTTGGTGTTTGAGAAGTCACTATGGATTTTTTCCATATTCTTCATTCCAGAATCTCCAGTTCTCATATAAAATGCTATTAATTATCGATCTCTTACCAACAAAAATCCTTAATTATTGTGTAGTCACATAACCTCAAAATAGCTTCATAAACCATTTGTTCTTTGAAATTGAAGGGTTTGTCAGAAATTAGATGTATCTGCTTTTAAGTTTGCAAGCAATTTTTTTTGTTAATGCTAAAAGGATAGCTGGCATAGTTACCGCTTCGGTTAGTTAAAAAGTTTATCTGTCAAAAGTTTATCTGTCAAAAAACTGTCAAAAGACAGTTTATCTGTCAAAAGACTAAATTTAAACCTTAGCATATATGCAGATCACATCATATTAATGTATCAAAGTAGTTTCTCAATTTTTCTCTCAAGAAAAAGTAATTTCTTGGAGTGCTCTGTTTCTTTATTAATTATTGCAAATCTTTCAGCTCCTGTAACTCAAAGAGTTAAACTGATATCATTGCCAACAAGCAAAAACTGGACTTTTGGTCCACAAGACATAGACGAGCTGATCTTCATGTTAAGTGACTGCCCTGGAGTCATGTGTAGGCCCTCCAGGGTCAGACAGATGTTTGCTTCTCGAGCTTGCAGAAAGTCTGTAAGTACAGCACTTGATGCTAATTTTCAAATAAATACCATATTTCTGCTGTATTCTGGGTGGCTGTATCTATATATATATTGCAGGGGAAGTTTATTTACTATTTATTCAGTATCAACAGCTAATATCCTTAATTTTGTTCCTTGTGTTTTTGTCTAGTGTAACTTGGGAAAAATTTCTGGTAGTTTTTTATTTTGTTTCAAGCCAGTGCACTTACGAACATACTTAGCTGTGTTTTGTCTTCTGTTCATCTTGTAGATCTTTCTGCTTTTAATGCCTTGCATAGTATTTATTTGCTCTAGTAGCCGAAGTACTGCTGTAATCTGTGTCAGTTGTCAATATGGAGAAAAAAAATAACAACTGGGCTTTTTATCTTTACTTGCAGGTGATGATTGGAACTGCACTTAATGTGCAGGAAATGAGAAAATTGATCACCCATATGGGTGAGATTGAGCATCCCTGGAACTGTCCCCATGGAAGGCCTACTATGAGACACATAGTCAGTTTAGACTTGATTTCACCAGAATAAGTCAGTTTCTGTTTATTAACATTCTCGATTTTAATTCTTGGCAATATTTTGAGCTTTTATCATGACTCTCTTATTATGAGTAAAAAAATTTTAGCCAGTCTTCAAATTTGAAGACAATAACACTTTAAGGCATTCAGCAGGGTTTCATTGTTATTCTTATCGAGTCAACAATATTCACATACTGGAATTCATGTGTAAATAATGTTTCTTTTATTGCGATTTACTGTGTGTATTACTTATTTTTGCAATCAAGACTTTTAAAAAATAAATGTTTATATATAAAGATCAAGAGTAGGTGAACCTCATTTATAATAAATACACTGGTTCTTAAAATTAAGTCGAATGTGAATTTAAGTCTCTAGTAATGCTATAAAACAAACATTAACTCTATATTTTTATACATCCTGTATATGATAACTTTAAGGAAAATGTAAATGATATACAAGTAAAAATACTTTTTTTTTTTTTTTTTACTCTTATACTAAAGCTGGGTTTCATTAGATAATTACTTCATGCATTAATATTGCAGTTAATGATTCACTTACTGGTATCTGTGTTTAAGGCTTGAATAGAACAATTCATCTGGCATATTTACTTTTAATTAGCATTGTTCCCATCCATATTCCAAACATTTTTATTTCCAAGAACAGGGATTCCTTTCTGAGAACGAATAGAAAAATCCTCTCTCACCAGGCACTGCTCATCAGGTCAGTCCAAATTCTACTGCAGTAGAATCAAAATAGTTAGAAAATTTGTCTTTTTTGAATCACAAATCCATTAAAACAAATAGCTAAGCTCTTCCATTTCTGTAGGACCAAGATTTGACCTAAGAAATCTTTGTTTTTATTCATGCCTTTCCCTTAACACCTCCATTTACTGCTTGTGGAGTGGTGGGTCTGGGATGCTGCTGCTGTTATTCTGGTGCACAAAGCAGCCCACGCCGCTTCTCTCAGCTGCGGGGCTGATGTGGTGGGCTCAGAGGCCCTATGCGCATTGTCTGCAACTGTCACCCGTATGGCTGGGAAGGGCCGAGTACCATGAATAAATTGTGTTCTGTGTGGAACATGTGCAACGTCTGCTAGCCGGTATTTTCCATCCACGAGTTCTCGGTACTAAAATGAACCCGCACAAGGCCGTTTCCCTCTTGTCCTGTGTAATGCAGAGTTAATCTCCCGGCTTAAAGCAAGCAGAAGGACAGCCTCTCCTTCAGCCTCTGGCTGCTGGCGCAGTGCCCTCCGCGGGGCAACGGGGAGGTCGCTTCCATGAACCCAGCGTGGGGCGTCCCCGGCACCGCGGAGGGACACGCGGTGGGACTTACCGCCGGTGGGGCGGTGCCTCGCCGGCCGGCGGGGATGGCGCGGTCCCTGAGGGGGACCGGCTGGCTGCCGCGGTGCGGTTGCTATGGTTACGGCAGCCATCGCCGCACTGCGGCTGCGCGGCGCCGCGACCGCGGCAGTTGTGAGGCGCGGGGCGGCGGCCTGGGGCGGCGGGGTCTGGCGGCGCTACCCTGCGGGCGGGAAGGGCTTCCAGCAAGGCGCTGCCCTCGCCGGGCCTCGCTCTCCCACTCGGGCCCTTCAGCAGTTGATCTGGTACTGTAATTGCCCGAGGGGAACGAGGCGCTGGCAGGAAGCAAACAGTGGTGAGAACATGGCGGTTGCTTGAGGCTGTCCCTCTCAGCCCTCGCCACTGCAGCACGGGGATTTGATTCTTGTATTACAAAGCAGCGATGATCAGTCTGTGAAACGAGTGGGAATTGTGATTACAGCTGTTCAAGCAGTCCTGTAACCTTCAAGTAGCTCTTAACTGGCAAAATAACTTTATTTTTATAAGGTATAGTGGTTATTCTGTGTTGTGGTTCAATCTGCAACTCATAAACTTGGAAAGCAAGTTAAATCAATAATACTAGTGCAGCTGTAACTTTAAAGAAATTCACCAAACTCATATCTTTGAGAAATGGTTTTCAACTTCTCTGCATGATTAGACACCTAAAAATGTCCTAGTAAAGATGGAGACCTCTGTGTAGCAAAAGTAAGTCTATTGATAACACTTCTGTTGTGGTTTTGATGGACTTCTTACAGGTAATTCACAGGCATTGCTTCCTGTTAGCCCTGAGCTCTGCCTACCACAAGCTGAAACCACTGCCTTGAGGAACTGTTATTACAGAAAGAACTTAAAATACATGCATATATAATAATTAAGAAACGATTGATAATTTTTCATGTAGTTAGCTGTTTTGTTGTTGGGGGTTTTTTAATCAGATTATAAGGGGAAAAAATCTTTACATAAGACAGTAAATCTTCAGAAGGAAAATACACGTTGAGACAATTCACTAGTTATGTCAAAGGATAAGAAGAAAGATGGCAAGAAGACAGAAAAATCTGTACGTCCTCCTATTCCTGCACAAGATACTACAGCTGAGAGTAGTTCAACAAAGCTGCCAGATTTGCAGACCTTAGTGAATGGAGTGGAAGAAACACAGCCAAATCCAGTGATATCGGATAAAGAATCAGAGGAGGTAGAGGAACCTCCAGTCCAAGACATTCCTCAATACTACGGGGAGGCTGTTCTTACTGAAGTTATTGTAAAAAGGTATGCTTGTTACAAACACATCAGTGAAGTCAAGAATTCTCATTTAAGTATCTCTGGTGTACCCAGTGTCATACAAACATGGATTTGACTCTTGATTTGAGGCAGTGAATCTGGTTCTTCAGACCTGGTAGCTGTGTCACCTTACGAGACTGATACACGTGGAATTCTGCTGCCTTCTGTTGCTGGTGCTCTCTGCTTGCCAAAAGCCTCGTTCTTTTAGCTTGTTCACCTATGGTGAAGTTTTGTCTGAGTATACAGACATGTGGTGAAGAAAATGTAGCTCTGTCATTTAATGTTCAGTTGTTGATGCCTTTTAATGTTTAGGGCTGCTCATATCCCTCAAAAATATCCTAAACTGAGGGAACAGGTGAATGGCAGTGTTAACCAAATCCTTTGGTAGTTCAAGGGGACTGTATGTCACGTTTCACATACTGACCAGGGTGCCTGGTTGTAAGCTAGTAAATGCTACCAGTGTGCTTTGTTTTCTTAATACGGGTCTGAGGCAACACAACAATTATGTGAAATATTACAAGGAAGGTGCAAAAATTGGAAATTTTGTTGTAGCTCACTTTTCTACACAAGATGCAACAACTGTCCTGTGTGTAGCCCATGGTACATCAAAGGTCATTTATTATATGTCTGTTGTGATTCAGGTCTGCTGGCAGTGACTTGAAATCTTCATCTTTAGTTTGTTTTCCTTGTAGCTATGAAGGTGAAAAAGTCCATGGATTGTATGAGGGTGAAGGATTTGCATATTTTGAGGGGGGAAATACATATAAGGTGAGTGTATAAATTTAAAAAAAAGTAGTAGTGGATCAAGTTCTTTAGAACAGGCAGGCTATTTCTTTTAGTGTAGGTGGAGGTTGAGCACTTAGAATGTGTAAGCATTGAAAGCTGTGTTGGTTTCTGGCATTAAAACTTCATTTGAAACTAGTAGTTGGAGAGGAATTAATATGTCATTATTTTGAAATCTTACAGTCACTGTAGGCTTCAGTTATGGTAAGAATAAATTTGCAAATGATGCCGTTCTCTTCATTTTGAAGGGCATGTTTTCTGAAGGGCTTATGCATGGACAAGGGACTTACACGTGGGCTGATGGAGTGAAGTACGAGGTAAAGTGCAATTTAACTTTGAACACAATTACAATCAATTAGATGAGTAAATTCAAGGAAAGTAGATAAGTTGCAGTAATTGGTACAGTACGGGTGGCAACTGCAGAACTATGGCAGTGATTTCAATCACAAGCCTGACTTCTCCCAGATATGTGGGGAACAGTGAGTCTTAGTTTTTTAAATGTTGTAATTCAATCTTTTAGGGAACGTTTGTTAAGAATGTGCAGATGTTTAATGGCCGTTATACATGGAATGATGGCAGCATTTATGAAGGATCAATCCAGAATGGAGTTAGGCATGGATTTGGATTTTTCAGGAGTGGTACTCATCCTGTTTCTTACATTGGCTATTGGTGTAAAGGCAAAAGACATGGAAAGGTACGTAAGAACACCAAACGAGAGCATGGTCTTGGGTTATTACCTTCTAGAACATCAAGCACTCTTGTGGAAAGGTTTTGCAAAAATGTTTTGTGCCGTTGCATGGTCTTATGCTATGTAGAGATTAGTTTTTCCTAAGGATCTTCTCTGAAGTCGTGAATGCTAATTAAAACAATTGGGATGGGATCTTGTTTGTAGTGGAAGAGATGAATGGTATCCTAAAAGAATAATTGGCCTATTGTGTGGTTTGTCCTTTATGCTGCTCCAAGTAGATGACGACAAAGTCAAAACTGATGACTGCATCAATAGCCATGTAACAATGACAGAACAATTAGCTTCCCACTAATGACAAAGTGATCCCGCCTCCCAGATGTGTTAAGCAGACCAAGTTTGATAATTATAATTAAGACTGCCTTATCTAGTATAAGTAACATTTAGTTCCAACTTTCTAAAGGCAAGTAGTGCTTTTATCTGTCTCCGTTTTGTGCATCCAGATTGAGACACTCTTCTGGGCCTGACATTTTGAAGGCCAGTGTTCAGCATGTGAGGAAAATCCATTCTAATCACATAGTTTTTTGTTCTGTGTCACTAATGAGACACTAAAATCACGCAGGCTGCTGTGGATGGTCACCAGTGCAATGGTCTGTCCAGTTTGTTCTGAGAGGAAGCTATCAGATAGAGAAAGACAGAACAATTAATGCTGTAGACCTACTGTTGGAAGTTGAATTCTGAATGAGTCAGAAAACTGATCTACCTCAGAGTGACTACTGTGATTAAGTTGCCAAAGTTAGCTCTCTGAAAGTATTTCCAAGTGGTTTGAAAAACATGGTAGACTTTGATGTAATGTAATACAATTTCTCTTTTGAACACTTGATCTTTTTTAAGGTCTTAACTAATATTCATCAAAAGAGGTTGGCTTTTTTATTTACCACTTCAGTTGCTTTCAGTACAGTGTCTCAAAGTGTCTATAAGTAAAAGTGTGATTACATGTGTCATATAATTTGTATGCGATGTTTTATTAATGTAGATGAATATTTAGGTATTTAAATTGACTATACTGTTTGTTTCAGGGCACCATTTATTATGATCAGGAATATACCTCTTGGTATTCAGGTGACTGGGTAAATAACGTCAAAGAAGGATGGGGAATGAGATGGTAAACGTTGTAACACTTGTTCTTATCTTAATTTTTTAAATTTTATTTTACATGTACTATCGTACAGTTTGTCCTATTGTTTAAAATGGATACAAATGCTACCGTTTCATAGTAGTGTGTACTTTCTGCAGTGGGATAAATAATTGTACAAAGTGCTTTATAATAATAAAATAGACCTCTATAACTTACATTTTTATGTTGGTATTTCTGCTGATCATTCTGACTAAAGAATGTCTAAAAACAAAATCCAAAGTCAGCTTTGGTAAACCACAAGTCAACATTTAAAAACAAATAAACTCAATTGATTTGAACAGATGGAGCTGCTTTCATGAATAAATGAATTATTTCTGGAATTATATATAAAACAGTATTTTGATTAGCTATGGTGAAGACTCTTTGGAAAAAAGAACTGGTTAATATTTTGACAGTGATTTGTAAGTTAAAAATAGAAGGTAAACAGTGGGTACAATCAAACCTCTGTATCCATGTCACAGTGAGCCAACTTTCAAATTAATGCTTATATTTAGCATTAATAAATGCTAAATTTATTAGCATTGAAGTTTTGCATAAACGTTGCTTTCATAAGATCCACTCAGAATTCACTATGAATGAGTCATTAACTTTTATTGTTTTCTTGCAGCTATAAGTCTGGAAATATCTATGAAGGTCAGTGGGAGAAAAATTTACGTCATGGAAAAGGAAGAATGAGATGGTTGACAGCTAATCAAGAGTACATGGGGCAGTGGGTGTATGGCATACAGGTATTAATTTCTTCCCCAGCAACCTCTTTAGTTCAGCATCTGTCCATTACTCTAGTAAAACTAGATAGGGAGTTTTGTACAATATCAAAGGAGCTTTGTATGATTTTTGCCAGTTGAGATGGCAGAAATGTGCTGTTTATTGTAAGTCGATTCTCATGTTAGCAATATTAAAATTTTTAAAAGGCTTTTGACTTAGTCTTACAAAATCATAATTTAATTCTCTAATGGAAAATATAAACCTTTTTCATAACAAAAAGTTTAAAAAGTTAAATGTTTGTGACTATACTTAGCTTGAGATATGACTTCAGCAGTGAGTATATGTGGCAATTTGCTTCTGTGTCACTTGTAAAATATTAGACAACACTATTCCCTCTTGTAAAAGTTTTATGATGGAAGGAGAAGATTCCTGATATTTTCTATTCCTTGCATTTATTATTCTGTTGGAAAAAGAATGTGAGCTACTTCCTCTGTCTTTTCACTCTGCATAAAATTGTCGAGGAGTCCAGCTTCTGGAACATCGTGGCTCTCTGGAATAGTGTTCCTCACCTGGCTGTTCAGCATTACAATCAAAAGGATTCAGGCAGGAAGGATGTCTTTTAGGAGTCCTGTTGGTAGAGCTTGCTCAAGTATGTGTTGATTTGGTGTATCCTCTGAGCGCTTGTCCCATGCACCTTTGTAGAATATAGTTCTATGGATGGTTTGAAGTACTGCAGCTATCAACTGGGTGCTTTTATTTGAGACATTTGCCAGTAGTGACTCTTAAAGATGCCTAGGTGGTTCTCCTTTTAAAAGTCTAGACCTTTAGCAATTGTAGCTCTTCTGGAGACTTTTTTTTTTTTAAACACACTATTTTTTTTCAGCATGGATATGGTACCCACATATGGTTTATGAAGAGAATGCCTGCGTCTCAGTATCCTTTAAGGAATGAATACCTAGGTGATTTTGTAAACGGGGAACGACATGGATGTGGGAAGTTCATATATGCCAGTGGAGCAGTGTATGATGGTGAATGGGTTTGTAATAAGAAGCATGGCAAGGTAAGTATTGACAAGTAGTAGGACAAAACTACAGACAACACCAGAGGAGACTGTTCTGCTCTGTAGAGTGGATCTCTAGATTTCTGTACAGAAAACTACATTCCATTTGCATTGTGGATGGAATCCCAACATAAAGGGCAGAGTCCACTGAAAGCAGCAGGAGCCCTTCCGAGGACCTTGCTGGGCCACAGATTTGACTCTGTGGTTAGGTGTGTGTTGTGTGTATAAAGAAATACATTTTACTGTGGAGATTTTCAGTGCAATAGGTGCATCTTGATTTTTGCAGTGGTTGCTCAGTACTTTTATACTATGAGCTAATGGATTTCAAGCTATCCTTGCACAGAGATGTTATCACATTAACAGACTGTTTTAAAAAAAACTGTGAGTGGAGTGCCACATATGCAAACTAAAGATTGCAAACAAGTCTCCCTAGATGGTTGGGGAAATGTTTTTTTTTCCTCAAAATACTTTCCAAAATCAAACAGGTATATAGGCAGTTCTTCATCCCAGCAGTGTACTTCAATTAACAGATGACAAAGTACATTATAAAAGAGGGTAGGAAAAATTATTTTACTTTATTTATCTCATCTATTGCATTTTAACCAAGATTCTTAAAAGGAAATTTGATTGAGAGCATTAGTGTTATTTTTTTCTGATCTTTAATTTATATTTATATTGAAATTAATCAAATTAATCTGTCTATAGGGCAAGTTCATCTCCAAGAATGGTCATGTTTATGAAGGAGAGTTCATAGATGATCGTATAGTAGAATATTCTGCTTTTCGAGTGGATGCAATGAATGCAAAAGGGGTGAATGCCATTTGCACAGGAAGTCATTTTGGCACTGGTAAGCAGCTTAAGAAAACAGATTCTACTCAGTTCACATTTTGTTGTTCCTTTTTACTATAATGTGAATCTGTTTGTACTTACTCAAGAGCCAGACATATTTCTTCAAAGAACTTTGACAAAGAGAGGAGTTATCTTAATAATTAATGACTTTTTGCTCCCATGCTTCTTGTTTCTTGTGCATGACACTTTGAGTTGAGTGACACATCCACACTACATCTTGTAATGCTTTTGGAACACTGTTGTCTGAAAGTTTCATAACTTATGGAATATCTGCTTTTCCTTTTGGCTAGGGGTTAGATTTGACAAAATTACTCTTCAGTTGTTGTTATGCTGTTGATTATGAAGTCTCTACTCCTCACTATAAAGGAGTCTATTATTCTCAGTTTGAAGTCAATGAGATAAGAAGGAATAATATATGTTTTATTTTCCCTGTGTGTGTGTGTATACATATTTTTAACTTCATTTTTGTTTGTTCTAATTTATTTTGTTTGCATGGTAGAAAACATCACAGTCATTAATGGCTCAGAAAATACTTCTATTCTGGGATCAAATATTGAGTTGGATATATCTTCACTGCTTGACTTGTTGCCAAGGGAAGAGAGACATGAAGAATTGAAACAAGTAAGAGTCTACTGTTTGATATTTTCAGTTTTCCCCCACAGTGTGTTTCATATTATTTTATTTCTGGTTTATTTGTATTAAAGTAACTCTTTCCATTAAAGAATTATTTGAAAATCTGAAGGCCATGAAAACAGAAAAGCAAAAAGAATGAATAGACAGTATTGCCTCTTCCTGAGCTTCCACTAGAAGACAATAAAAAATATGTTAGCATATTTGGGAGGACATTCAGCAACTATCTGTAGCTACTATGAGGTTTGTCTGCTGACAGAGACTAATTTATTTTTATCAGTCACCAAAAAATATGTATTATAACTACATTTGAGTAATGTTCTCATGAACACTTAACCAGGGATATGCTCTTCGAAGTCACAAGATCAAAAGCAGTATATGCCCAGTTACAGGATCAATACAAGCTGGTCCCTACTTGCTGTGAGACGATGCTGAAAACATATCCTGCTTTATTTAGGTAGAGTTTGCTGTGTTGAGGCATATTACAGAACTGAGAAGAGTTTACACCTTCTACAGCGGCTTAGGCTGTGATCATTCTCTTGACAACGCCTTCCTCATGACTAAGCTCCAATTTTGGAGATTTTTGAAGGACTGTCAATTTCATCACTCCAACATAACTCTTGCTGAAATGGATCGGATATTGAGCGGTTTGTATTTCTGTTGATTGGGGTCTAGAATCTAGGAATTTTAATAGCAAGCTGAGGAGAGTCGGAGTGACAAGTTCTACTGATAGCTTAACTCTGGTAGTTAAGTGGCCCTGAATGAGTACCTCTGTGCCTGTGAGTTCTCAGTGGATGCATTAACACTTCTCCAGGCACTTCAGGTGCTTAGGTGAGAAAATGAAAAATTAAAATACCACTTAAAAAATTGTTCTAGAGAGCCATCTATTAAAAAATTGTATTTACCCCTGGTCTTGCCATTACTATTACATGCAGTTTTAAGAGGTCTGAGAAAGCGAAGTAGAAGAAACAAATCTTTTGCTTTTGCCCCTCCCCGTTCTTAACTTTGGGTTGCATGTAGTATGTTTTGTTTTTTTTTTTCCTTCCATAGAGAGAGTTAATCAGTTCTGTTTAGACCTGCAGTGGGATGCACTGCAGTGTCCCTAGTATGTGAAGGGTTTAACTCCAACTTCGCTTCCCCTTTCATTCCTATATGCTGTGTGGATGCATTTCTAGAAGGAGAGAATTTGATAAGATTCAGCTATAGGTGAACAGTTCTCCCTTGACCTGCGTGTTTGGAAGTGATGCTGTGTCTGGTCTGATTCTTCCAGGAGTATTGTTACACTGTGATAGGTAGAGATGGAGAGGATAAGAAAGGCTGACAAGTCAATATGCCTATAAGCATTTTAATGTACATGGTAGCAATAGAGATTTATTTTGTCAAATTTTTTAGGTGATAAAACACCACTTGAGGAGATACATTGTCCACATGAGACTTTACTGTTCAGAACATTTTTATCTTACCTTATTCGTCTAGCATTTCATATCTATCGTGAAGAGCACAAGTAAGTTTCAACTTTTAGTTAAATTTATTTCAGTGTAATCAGTTTGAGTCTTCCCAGACGAGAGTATTTTTGTTTCAACTGCAGAGAGAAAAGTCCTTATCTGCATAAGTGTTTCTCAGAAATGATGTCTAGGAATCTTATTCCCGCTGCCTGTCATATCCAAGGTAAGTAACAGTATTTCTTCTGTGCTGTGCAGAATTCATCAATTAGTACCACATACATCACAGTTTTATTGTAACTGTTATTTTTTCCCAATTAATTTTTAAAGGTATCTTATTTTCTGAAGAACGATGTACAGTTTTTGCTATGAGCTACATCGGCAAATGCTGGGAAATATACAGAGCTTTTTGTAGACCGAGTACCAGACCTCCATTTGAGCCCACAATGAAAATGAGGCACTTCCTTTGGATGTTGAACGTAATAATCTAAATTTTTTTTTTATTTTGTGTGATCAGATGGGCTTTATTTATTCAGTTTATATGAGCATTTTAAAATAATCCCTGTGGATTCTGCACAGTTGAAAACGTAGGAGTGATGTTATTTATACAAACTGTCCAACAAACATTAAAGGGACAGTTCTACAGAATTTATTTATGTACTTTTGCAGGATTGAATTCTGATTTTGTACTTGGTAATTTCAAATAATAAAATCTTAGACAAATGTGTTTTTAGGGAATATAAATATTTTTGCTCGCTTTTTTCCCATCTCGTAAAATGTATATACAAAGATGTCTTACTGGTAGAACTCAAAGACTGGGAGCTTTTGAAATAACACAGTAAACCATTTTAATAATGTATTTATTTAATATACTGCAAGATGAACATGAGATTCTTTACTAAAATTCAGTAATTCAGGCACAGCTCAAGATTACACAGAAGCTAGAGAACAATTCCCATTGATATGCCTGGGTTTTGGGCTGCTGTCACTGTTTAAATCCAAGCCTTTTTTTTCATGGGAAAAAAAATCACATGGCAAAAATTGTAATTTTTTATATTTTTATTTATGAGCTTTCACTAGTTCTTTCTTAACACTGTTTTTGCAGTTTAGGAAAAATTCTCATTGACTTCAGTAGGGCCAGAATTTCACTCTGTTGTTAATTATGTATGTGGGATTATAATTTGAAACCACTAGCAATTTTGACATAGGCTTTAAAGGGAGTTAGATTAGGTCCACGTGGGAATGCCTTAAGTGCTGTTAACATGTAACATTTACTCTTACCCAGGATTTTCAACTTCTCAGCAAACAATTAACTGCTTCAAGACTTGTGCAAATACTTCTCAAAGATGGTCCTGCTCTACATGATAGCAGTAGTACCAACCTGGAGCAGGAGGTGTGTATGGAAAAGAAGTATCACAGTTCATTGCTACAGGAACAATTAAAATTACTTTTAAAACATGCTGCAAATACTGTCCTATCTGCTAGAACAGGAGGAAAATTAATTAATTTATTTAAAAAAAAAAAGAGTACAAACTTGAGGCCTCTATTTTTGTCTTCCTTTGTTCTGCCTATATCTTCTAGTTTAGCTCATGTACTTCCATGTCTTGCTTAATATCTTGCCCTTTTCAGTACAGTCTCAGCATACCTGACCATACAGATAACTCCTTAAGAGTGCTGTAACCCAGAAGGTGAGATACCGTTTCTACAAGACTGCTGCTAGTAATAGTTCTGTCTGTGGGGCACTTGCCTGACCAAATGCTTATACAGGGATTATGCAGGGATGAATCTCAGCACTTCCAGCTGCCAAGGCGTGCACTGGAAATGTTAAGATGGGTCAATAATTAAGATGTGAACCCACTGATCCTGAAAATCTGGTGATCCAAGAAACCTGATTAGTGATGTGGAAAGTGCTGCCACCTCAGTGGGGTAGAGTAGTGACTGTAGAAGACTCTTGTACTACCTGACATCTGGCCTGCTATAGAGGGCCTTCACCTTAAAGGATTAGCTCTTACTCAGCGGAGGTCGGTTGTAAATGACATAATTGAATTTATTGTTTAAAACATTATCTGATAAACTGAACACACAGTGTAAGTCTTACTCAGGAATTTGTTATACACCCATTCTTGGGGCTTCTGGAAGCATTGTATGCAATTAAACGTTTTAGGTAATAGCAATAGTTGTATGTTATTTGTTAGAGAAATTTCATGCAGCTCCTGATACAGCAAAAAATCTATGCAATATTTTATTTCAGTATGACTTGTATAAGGCGTAACACAGCATATCACCTCTTGAATTTTTTGAGCTTTGGCTGTTTTCAACTTTTCTTCAGAAGAAGGGATGTTTGAGTAGATAAATGAGGCCAGCGAGGCTTCACAAACAATCATTTTTGAGTTCTTTGCTTGATTGGGTACGTACGCCCATTAATGAAGGGATTTTGCAAAAATGAATGAATTAATCACTGTGTTTGTTTTGTTCTAGTTGGTTTTTCTTGAATTTGTTGAAGCTCTTCTTGATTGTGCATTGGTGTATGTTACCAGTGATATGATTAAGGAGCAAGTAGATCGTGATAGTCAGAAAAGAAGTAGCTTTAGAATCGAAGGTCTCTCCGAGGGAACCACAAATGTGTCTCTGTACCCAGAATATTCTCTGTCCCAGGTAAAGTTGATGCAGACCTGTTAAATATTATTATATATCCACTTAGAGTGTGAAGTCGGGTCCTGCAAATGTTCCGTGTTCTGAACATAAAAAACAATTTCCTCTTTTTGCATAAACAGTTATTTGATTGGGTCCTTCTGCTTTTTCTGTTTGTTCCTGCTTTAGATTGTAACATCAGTATAGACAGTTTTAACACACTTGCACATTTTCCTAGATAACTGTAAGTACACATAAAGTACTTGCAAGTCTTCCAGTGTTCGAAGGGGAATTGACAAATTGGTTGACTGGTAGAAGATATACCTCTCCTGCTTTAAGTTGAATGTCTAAAATTGACCTGTAAAAATGGCATTGCAGTTGTTGTATGTAGCAAGATTTGCTCTTTCCCAGCCATTAAGCTATGCTCTGTTATTGCTAAACTTTTCAATAAGGATTTTGTGGGTTGTAAGATGCTGCCTGTGATACTGATGCAATTTAGATGCACAGGGTAGTTGAAGGCATGACTAAGAATTGTTATTATTCAGAATCATGCACAAGATGAAAGTATTTTTATTAATTCAAAGAGCATTCACAAACACCTAATTTCATAGTCTCTGTAAGCCAGTAGTGCCACTGAACACCACCACTTCCCATTCTCTGGCCAATTGTTCCCATGCTATGGAACCCATTCCCTTGCATCACTGCGAGCATTAATGCAGTTGCACAGTGAAATGGTCCAGTTAAAATAGTCAGATTTTCCAAGACTAAAAGAAAATCTTAATTTAAAATTTGTTGAATGTAAAATTCTTCTTATGTTTACTTTTTATTAGTGCACTTACAGCAGAAGTATAATTGGTACGCACATAAATGATGACATTTCAGAGGGAGCTGAGCTTTCCACTTGTTCATGGTTGTCTTCAAGCAAAAATGTCATATCACAAGATGAAATAAAGAAACATGAGGTATGTAAAAAGCCCACACTGAAAGATGGAGCAGAGGGTTTGCAATTAATGGGTGACAGAGTAGCCAAGGTAGTTTTAAGTTTTGAAAGGGACTAGAATTTCATCTAGTATTAAATACAGTGTGTTTCTGTGCCTGGATCCATGTATGAGCCTAGAAGTGGTGCATTTCCATTGCTAACAAAGCATTTGCTCCCACACATACCCTCAGCTATTGTTATTTAGAATATTGGGTGGTATCTTCTACATTAACTAAAACAGTGGTGAATAAAGCTACAGTTTTATCTTTATTTGCAAGGTGGGGAGTGAGAGGCTGAGAAGTGGGCAGAGAGATTTAGCAGCACTGGGGAAGGTAACTGTAATATAATTCCTAAAACACTTTTCAGAATTCTTCCAGCAAACTTTTCACCTTCACTGCCGTTACAATTTTGTACCCAGTGGGTGACTATAATGAGAATCTTGATATTCCAAGAACAAAAATGGATTGTCTTACCCCTATGATTTCAGGGTAAGATAGTAAGGATTACTGTTTTGTACTGGAATCATGGAAATCAGACAGAGAATTTGGAAACTTCCTGACTTTTAAAAAAAATACCAACACTTAGAAAACAGAATTGTGTTTGACTGGAGTTTTTGTGAGACTTTTACTGTTGCTCGTCTGAAGAGAGTGGCATCATCAGGCTGCAGAAGATGCTTGGGATGACAGTTGGAAAGATTTCAAAGCATCCTTCTCAGATATACTCTTGAATGTTGTTCTCTCCTTTTCACTCAATATAATTCCTGCAGTATATTCCTATAGTCAGGAATAGTAATTCATTATTGTTTCCTCAGGAGCAGATGAATAATAGTATGTAGAGCAACATGTAAGAACAGAGGGACATGTCTAAGAACAGGAGCTTTCATTCTCTGTACTTCTATCTTTCACTAGCTCTGAAATAGGATAATCCTACTTCCCTGGCTGGTATCAACTGATTTGCTAATACTTGGAAGTGTGAAACACTATTGCAATTTAAATGTTTTGAAATAGGCATAATTGCAGAATGCATTTGGCTGGCAGAATGCTTTGGAGATAGGAATTTGCATGACTCATGGAGCTGTGATTTCACTTTTTAATTTGAACACAAGTCCAGGGATTTAGTAACTGAATTTAAAACTTCTTGACAGCCACTGAGACCTTGTGAAGACAGAGGGCATGCTCTTCAGGAATCTCTACTGGGTGAGTACTGTAGTTACCATAAGCATCTATAAGCAGAGGTGCTAGAGGAGATTCACTCTTTCTACAACTTCAAAGATTATTAAAACAGTAGCTAATCATTGAAACAGCTGGATGTATTGCAATTACAGAGGGTAGCTGCATTCACTTTAGCAATTATGACAAGGTTTATGTTTAGCTTTCCACACCTGCTATACACAGATAGCTGGACAAGTTTGAATCTCGGAACTTTTTGTGCTTTTTAGTTAGAAGCTATCACATTTTCCTGAAAAATAACTTAAAGGCTTTTTAAAACTACATTCTTCCTCTTCTGTCCCATTTATTTGGGCATGGAAACAGGAGACTGAACACTGTACTATGCCTTCATTATAAACAAACTTTTCATCAGTACAGAAGTGTTTGAACCACAGGTCTAGCTGTAAGGTCAGATGACGATTTCTATTTGTTTGTGCTGAAGATTAAACCTGATCTTTAATGCACAGAATTTAATTTAATTTTCTTTCTTTGCAATATCAGATACTGTCCTCTCATTTCACACAACTCATAGAGATATCAAAGATGTTCCGTCGTTCTTCAGCTGGGATGCAGAAAAAGAACAAGATTTCTGTCCAGCAAAGGAATTGACAGGTAAAGCAGTCCTACTGTTTTAAGACTAACACAAAAAAATCCCTCGTAGTTTGAATTGCAAAATTCTAATTGTATATGCAGATTTCAGCTTGTCACAAGAGGGCAGTAAGTGAACATTAATTCTGGAGGAAGATTTTTAAATAAAATTTTTAAAAGAAATTTTTTAAAGAAAATGAAACTTAATACTTAAATGAGACCTTTAAGTACTGACTTAAATAGTTTCCCCAATTTTAAAATGCCACATTTTATTTGTAGGGCATCTATAAGCTGTAATTTGTATTTACTCTGAGAAGCTCAATCTGCAAGCCTGCCCATTTTTTTTAATGTCTTGGACAAATAAAAGATATTACTGTTATATCTTGCTTCTTTTACTTAATATAAGAATTATTATTAATGGTGTGCCACCATTAGCTGGGCTAAGATGTCTTATGTTATGACAGGCCAGCATTCATGCAGAAGAGAAATCAGTAAGAGCATTTTTCATACGTTGAGGCTAATAACCTTTTTTATACCATCTCCCTTCTGGCTGATTAGCAAATCTCATCTGGGTTGGTTTTTTGTGCTTGTTAAATGTTTTCTACAGATAAAGAACCCAAATCCAAAAACATAGGTAGACAAGGATCTTTGTGTAGTCATCATCTCTTTCACTGAAATCTGATGACTGAAAAGTTACAGATCTGAAAAAACATTATTTCTTAAAGAACCAGCAGATGGGCCCTAGCCTATTTTTTGACAGTCAAGACAATTGGATGCTTGCATGCAATTGTGTTCTTTCAGGTAGTCATGTTTGTTCCTCTGTTCCCCCATGCACAGGAGTCATGGATGCTGAACTGTCATTAGATTACTGCAGAAGACACTTACCATAGGATTAAAGGGGAAAGTTCATATTCTTTTGATGCCATTCCCAGGGACAAGTCACTTGGAAGACCCACAAAAGGGCCATCCCCTTTCACATGCATCATCAGTTAAGCATTTCTCACAGGTGTCATCTTCTGTACCATGCAAAAGCCAGACTGTTGCAGAGTATCAGATCTGAAATACTATAGTCCAAAACACATTTGAAATAGAAGTTCCCTGCTAAATAAATGTTTAATTTACATGTTGCAGATGAACCAAAAGAAGCCAAAAGTGAACAAGATGAGGAATTTAGTCTGTGGATGTGTCAGATGCAAATCTTTTTTACAACTAAGTTCTTTCCTGCCTACCAGCATGAAAAAGTGCTGAGGGAAAAAATGAAAGAAAATCAAATACAGGATGCTGAATTAGCTAGGCTGAGAAAGATCAAGGATGAGGAGCTGGCAAAGTGAGTGTTGTATCTTGTCTTGAAGTACTGTTATCTTCTACTAACAAAATTATTGAAAATTAGAAGAGTGCTTTGATAAAGTAGTATAGCACACTAACTGGGAAAACAAACAATAATAAGCAACATACAGAATGTAACTCGTGACTTCTATTACTGTTGGGAGTAACAAATACAGGCTCCTTTCAGATTACAGAACTCTTAACTCTCTGATATTTCCTGGCACTTGAGCCCTGCAGTTAAGATGTTTGGTTGGTTTTGTTTGGTTTGTTTTTTTTTTTTTCTTACATACTATAAGTCAGACTTGAAGTGGTAACTAGACAGATTTTTCTGCTCCTCTACAATATGACAGTTTATATTACTCATACTGTGAATATAGTTGTAGTTGCTTAGCCAGTACAAATCTGTCTTCTCCCCCCTGCCCTTGCAGTACATTAAATCTAAACTTTGTTCACTTAGACTTATTGCTGGAAGAGAAGAAGCAGCAAAAAGGCAAGAAGCAGCTGCAGCAGAAAAACCATTTGACTCCAAGAGTGCAGATTTTAAGGAGTTAGAGGAGCTTGTCATACAGTTAGTACCCCCTCCAAAGGAAGAGGCGCCCATTGTAGCAGCCCCAGTTGTCACCAAGGTGCCTGCTGGCAAAAAGAGAAAGAATAAATAAATCTTCTGCTGAGAAGTACTGAAGCTTCAAGTAGGTAAGTACTCTTCAAATAAGAAAAACAACAACAGAACCACACGTGCAGTAAGGTCTCACATACAAGTATGATAAAACTGTATGCCCAAGACTTGCTGGTTTAAGAGGGAAACTGTCTGTTCTTACACCCAAGGGTCTTGGGAAGGAGAATATAGTCACTTACATGAGTGTAACCCTTTAAAGAAAACTATTCCAGAAGTCAAGTATTTGACTTGTACCTAAGAAATGCCTCAGTGTTGATACAAGAACTGGTATCTTGTCATGACTGTATGTCCTAATTAAATGATTTCTGCTTAAAACATGATTTGACTGAAATACTGCATATAAACAAAAGTATGTAAATTTGACAAAGAATATAAATCATGCTGAAGTAGGAGCTGCAAAGAACAGGTCAACCTAGAACGTTCTTTGTTCGGGGGTCTTTTGTAACCAGTCTAGTTTCACGTTGTAGAAAATTAGCAGAAAGTCACATAATGATGCAAATGAACACAGGAAAACAAAAAGATGCCCTTAAAAGTGTAACAATTATTAGCTTTATTTTCCAGTAAAATATTCACATAACGATATCAGAATGGAATGGTACAGATGAATTCTGACTGGTTTTAATTAGTTTGCACATAAACTTTTAAAATCTAAAAATTTTTATGATCAGAGTTTACAGATTTTAGTAGAAATTTTGATTCTTACAAAGCAAGTATTGCTTTACTATTGTCATTATTCCAGTCAATAATATGACTAATAACTTTTCATGTTGAACAAGTGTCTGACATCGACATCTTCAATAAATCAGCCCTTTGCAGATCAATCCAAGAAGAAAATATTATTAAACTGTGTTGCACAAAGTTTCTTCACTTCTTCTGTTAAAAAAAAAAAAGATATTTCAGTATGATATTTTACAGGAACCTCTGCAAAAAACCAACCCTGGGGATCATCCAGCAGAATATAATTGAATTCAAACAGAAAAAAGCCTAGGAGTTTCTAATGTAGAAATACACTTAATTTTATTCTGTCTTCAGTTAGAGAAAGTTGAGTCAAGTCTGACATTTCACACTGTCTGAAAGATGAGTTGTATTCTAAGTGGCTAAAGTGTAAAGGATGGTTTGAGTTTGACAAGATGAATAACCCAGCAGCAAACTTTTACACTTGCAACAGCAGAAGACTTAGCTTCAACACAAGGAAGTATATTGTAACCCCTTGTCAGGGGAAGGAGAGATTAGTGTAATCTGTTAAAATAAATCAAGTCAGCAAAACTTTTGCTTTGTGCTATTTGGCAGACAACACTCAGGAGTAGCAGTACTTCCTAAGTTTTATCAGGCACAGAAACACTCATTTACTGTTCCTGTATGGCAGGTTTGATCCTGAAAGACAATTAGAAATCATTGTCTAAGTCATGCAACTCCTTCTTTTTAAAATTTAGGTTGCTAGGCTTTGGTCTTGGAAAAGTATTAATTCTTTTCCATCATCCAAGTGAGCACATTGCCTCCTACTAAAACAGAGCGCCCTAAAATTGCTGCAAGTAAGACTCAAACTGCCATTTCTCTTAGTCTATTCAAAAGCTTATTGCATCTTAATGTTAATTTGCACTCTTAGTCATAGTAAATAATTCTCAAAACAGCATTAGAAACAAGACAACAATAGAATGAGGATCACTGATAGGATAGACATTATGTATAAGTAACCTACCCATGGATCATTGACAAATAAAACCTAACTCAGATGTAAATATGTCCATCTCTCACCTGCAATACACATCATCAATTACTCCTAAACTAAGCTCACAGAACTCTCCCCTATTATTTGAAGGAGGAGGAAAGACTGATTAATAATTAAGAATGTCTGCTGAATATTTATACTATTCTTTCACAGTTGGTAGAAGGCAGACTAAAACCTTATGCAAACTTACCTGGTCTAGCATAGATAAATCCCTCTCTAGATTTCTTGTGAGATGGATTTTTTTTTACTTCTCCAGGGACATACATTTTAGTAGTAACTGTATTTAAAGGTAATAAAAAACAACCCTTACCATTAACTTCAATCAGATTTGCATTTTTTTGATTCAAAATAACATACAGTTCTCGCTGGTCAGACTTTTTCCCAACTACCCAGTAATCACTCATTGCCTTCACAATAATTTCCTCATCTTCATCAACTCTGAAAGAAGTTTTAGAAAGTAAAGAAGATGGCAGCACGTTCATCTTCAACAACTTTAAGCTGTCCTAATGATTACAAATATATAGCAATCATAATGATTGCTACACAGCGACCAAATAACAAAAGGTGGAGATGGTACAGTGAATCTAAGCTTTCACATATGTACTTGTCAAACCTAGAACTAAACCATGCTCAACAACTTGATATATTGCATAAAGCTGTCACTAACCCAATATTTCCACAATATGATGAAACATTCGTTTTTCATTTATAGAAAAATGAAAACCTTGTCCTTAAGCAGAGTGGGAAAATAGCTAGTCGCTAATTAGAGTTACAGACATCACAATCATTCAGCATTTTCATGTTCTGTATTAGTTTTTATAATGACAGAGGGTCTCTCCCACTTTGAAGCATGATACCCATTGACAAGTCACTTATCTTCTCTATGAGCACTATTGTAGTAACTGCAAGGTTTGTGTTTCATCTATTGTCTAATCCCTAAAAGCAGCCAGCTGTTTCACAGGAGGGTATAATATAGGCAGAAGCAAGTTTCCCTGTCCTTTATACTACTTACCCAGAGATTAGCCAGACTTAAATGCAAAAGCACTAAGCTTCACATCCCTTCTAAGTTTGTTTGGCTACTCTGAAGCTTCAAATAAGATTAGGTATTTTCTTGGATAGAGGCCCTGGCCCTTCTTTAAATTATTTTTTTAAAAGGACAATAGAAGTTTTGTTTAAGACAGACTACTTCTAAACCAACACAAAATACCAGATATGACCCATGTTACACAATTTCTCACAGAGCTATGAATAGCCATCCATGAACATAAAGACATGAAAGCTTCACTCACTTGAAAAAAAAAAATCTACTTGACAGAAGGAGTTACAACTATTTAATAGTTTAGCATTACCTGGAGAAGTCACTGTTGATGTCACCGAGAATCTTCATGAGGTCAGGGTGAACAGATGCAAGTGATACACTGGGTGTTTTCCTCATGTGAATGGTACTTTTCTCTGCCAGGTTCATGTGATTGAAATAAATAAACTTAAACTGAGGCTCCTTCTCAGCCCTAGGAAGATTGGGAAAAAAAACCCAAACAACCAAACTCATGAATACAGACATGTTCTGTAAGCAGAGGCTTACCTGTTCTCTGTGAACAGGTAACTAGCCAGTGCAAAGCTTACTCAGACCTCCTGAAGTGAAGTGGACACACAAGCCTCCAAAACTAGCCAGTTTTTCCCCTTCTGCTACTTAGGCTGCTAGTAAATGGACACAGGGGAGTCTAAAGGCCTTGTCCTACTTCCCAGTAGTAGTTTGCATTTTTCTAATGAGCTGTTTTTTCTCCGTCCCCATTTTGTTTCCTTGCTCCCCTGTGCCAGTCTAATCTGGCTTGAATGGATGCTAGGTCTTTAATTTGATTATTAAGTAATCTTCCACTCATGTCTTTGTTATTTGTTACAATCAAAAGAACTCTTCCCCCCATCATTTGTGTGGGCCAATCAAGAAACTATTTTCAAACTCCTGCCTTGGCAGTCTTCCTCCATTTCCTCTTTTATTAGGTTAATATAAAAATCTGTCACTTAGAGCTATAGTTTTGGTGGAAGTCACAACAAATTCGGACTGGCAAAAACTGGCTATAGCAATTGGTACTTCAGGCTATGTATTATTTAGAATCAGGAAGATACGATGATGACACCCTCACCTCAGCAAACAACTAGATACCCTTGCTCTGTCACCCAGATGCATTAGTGTCAAGAAACTGTATCATGTTTTCACGACACTATGGCATTAAACTTTAAAAGAGTTAAAGCTGCCAAAGCTGGTCCCAGATGACATTAAAAAAACCCCCAAGTTTAATGATTTAGTAGATTGGCACAATTTTAAGCACATCCTATTCTATACCCTGTGATTTTGTTGATTGGGCATGCTACCACTAAATAAGTTCAGTCACACACCTATCTTTGGTTTAATTCCTCTCTTGTTGTCATATGCGATGCTGTTCTTGCTTCCCCAACTAAAAAATTACCTCAAAATAAATACAATTTTATGGAAAGTCAGCTGTAATTCTAAGGGAAGTATATTTTCCAAAACACTAACATCCTTTTTCATTTGACTACTTTTTTGCCCCTCAAGTAGTTACCTTAGTCCTGCAAAACAGAAAGAATAAGACAGTTTTTTCCTCACCTACTATACACGGCAACACTTCAAGAAGCAGTAATTCTGGAAAAAAGTACTTAACTGTAAAGCTTGCATTGTAACCAAATAATCCACTTACTAAAATCCCCATTCCAAGCTGTTAAACAAAAGCTGTTCTAGTATTTAGACCTTCATTTTCCTTTTGGATTTGTAACAGGAGTTAAGAATTACATATGCTCCCTCCAAGCTATAAGTACTTGTGTCTAAGGCAATACTCAGACAGCTAGTGGTGTCAGTGTCCACTTGATGTGAAAAATACAGGTTTTAACATTATACAAAATAGCAGAAAGTCAAAGGAAATCAGCACAGAGAAGGATGTGGGCACAAAGACAGTGATATTCTTAATTTTATTTTTTTTTTTAACTCAAATGTTTTTCTAGCCCAAGGACTATTTCTGAACATTATGAGGCTGTTTTCCTCAAGAAAAGTTAGAAAGTATAAACTGAAGTTAAGATTTTGCAGGAACTGCTACTTCTCTACTTCAACATGGGGGACAGTGACAGCAGACTACCACTTCAGCTGGCATTTTTGCCATCTTGTAGGTATTTCTGCAAGCACAGTAATCTGTAGAACTCATCATCTCCATGGGTCAGCTAGTTTCAGTTCACATATGAAAGAAACAAGAAGTGGAACTTCAGGTTTTGCATCTCAATAATCTGCTGACAGCTGGAGGATGAAGAGGCAGAATCTTAATTGATAATAGTGAAGTTTATCTTAATATTTACATGATTTTTTCTGCAACAATTATGCACGTAGAGGAAAAAGGGAGCCACACAACAGCAGCCACACAACAGAATTCGTTCCTAAATTAACATGTATGTTGTTACTTCATGGAGACCTAAATATGCAACAACAGGCACTTTGTGAATGCTTAAGATGCAGAAAGGTAGATAAACATCATTTAAAGTACACCATTAACTCAATGGTTTCAACATTTGGGCTCACGTTACCATTATTTAAGCAGTTCATTAAACCTACTTTTTAACCAACTAATGAGGGACTGCGACAGGAACAGAAATGTGGTACAAACCCTGATATTCTCTTGTTGATGTTGTATTGTTCACATATGTCTGATGCTAACACGGTAAGTTGAGGCCCAACAATGCTGTCCAGTTTACGGCAAAACTCCAGCGTAGGCGGAATTGAAGCTAGGTGGCAGGTAAAGAAAAGGGAGAGATGAGATCCTCTTCCCACAGCTGAAGGTACAGTTTCTGTAGTTGTTTACTTTAAACATCAGTGAGAGTCCTGGGACAAATTTCTCTCATAATTATAACCTTACGGATTATTTTGAAAGTGCATGGCTAACTGAAGCAATATTTAGTCATTTTATTGTGTAAACTGAGTTACTTATACCACTGGAACAAAAATCAAAAGACTGATAAAAGCACTCATGAAGAACACATTCAAATAACAAATTAACGTTGAGTATTTTTCAAGAGTAAAACAAGTTGCATATAATAGCATTTTGTACTAACTATGTCTTGCCAAGTAAATGATGCTAATAGGTACTTACCATCAATCATAAAGCAGACAGCTGCACTCATGGCCTGGAACAAAAAAGTTAAAGCAAAAAAACCATTTACAATAGGTTACCTCAACTACCTCAGATAAATGACAATACTTCAGTGAGGTCACACACAGGTAAACCAGTTAAAAAAAAAAATCTAGTTTAAAGGTAACACTACAATAGGATAATCTCTTCGCAATCCTGCACAACATAGGATAGTTATGATTTTAAAATTCAGCCCAGTTAACAGTTTTTAAGTTGTAGGGGAAAGGTAAAATTTGCTAAAAATGCATTTTATGCAAGGATACATGTCTGCAAGAAACTTGCATTTCATTTAAAAAAAATATTTTTTTGTTTTATTGATTAATGCTAAATAAAGCCAGGTATGAAACCACTTAAAGTAACTGAAGGCTGGTGTTTTGTTTTAGTGAAACAACTGTTTGTTTTGGGGAGGGTACAGGAGGGGGGAAAAGAGGATTCAGGCTTTAAAGCTTCTTGCTAGAAACACCAGAGTTTTCTGTCTCTCTGCTTTAAGCTAGTCCTCTCAATGCACCTTTCTATACAATTCATAAGTACTTCACATCATTGTCGTCTTCATTGTATATAGATTCCCAATACTGTGGAATAATTGCAGAGAAAAATGCAATACCTTATAAACAATTAAATGAAGCTCTTCGTAAGTGTCATCAGTGTTAACAAATATTTTGGGGAAACGGCATTTTGCTTCTGGATCATTAAGATTTAAAGGCCCAGTAAGAAACCTAGAAAATAATTCAATAGGTCAGATGCAATGAATTCTTATATTTGTTTCTCCTATATAACAGATGTTTTTGAAACTAGCAATTACTTGCATGTATGAATATATTTGAATACAATGAGTCTTCAGCTATCCAGATAGGTGTAGAGCCCTTTATATATAATCTCAGCACTCTTACATTTTCAAAGTAGTATTTGCATATATGCTCCAAAGAGTTACAGAAACAGGATCAGAAAGCCAGAATAACGCCAAGGAAATAAACCGCGCAGATCATCAAAGAAACAACAATAAAACTCTTTCCACATTCAAGCTGTGACTGTCTTTAAAATGCCTTTTTTTTTTGCTGCTGGGAAAGCACTCTTCCTTTGCTTTCCAACAGTACATTCAAATTAGTTTTATGTAGAACGGTGGGGTATTAGAAGCACCTAACCGGGGGGGGGGGGGAAGGCGTGTGCCAGTGCCTCGGTCCCAAAATAATACAATAAATCAGGCAAGAGGAATTATCATGATTAAAGAAAGATGTCCAGTCCCACAATTATTCAAAATAATGTTGCCCAGCTGCTTAAGTACAGAATTCCCCACTCTGACATGCTGCATACAGAGGAAAAATAAATAGATAAATCCATACATTACATCTACACCTTTGTCTGAAGTGCTTGACTGAAAAGAAATGACCGGAGCACTTCCAACATTTTTTCATGCAGTGCATTAAGAACAGTGGGGAGGAAAAATAAATATGCAGTAATGTTAATGAAGCCTTTTCTCTTTTTTTTTCCCAAAGGTCAAGTTTTACATTGCACAAACTACTGTGTGACCCTCTGGAATGAACTGTGTGTGGAATATGTACTCAGAATACATGTACTCCTCCCAAACATTTTGCCCTTGAGGGAAGAAGCAGTAGATGGTGACAGTAAACAAGAGCTACCTTCCATAGTGTTGTAGATTTCCTGGCATTTCAGCACGTATTGGAGAATCTCTTCCTGCTAACTGAAGTGAAAAAGAACACACACAAGAAAAAAACAACTTAGAGGTATTTGCTGTTACTTTTTGTGGACTGTCTTTAAATCAAATCAAAGCAAACCACTTGAAGAAATTCACACTCATGAAGACATACACTTTTTGTGTAACATGAAGGAGGTAGAGCTAAAGTGTAAGAGATGCTGATAGAACAGGGCATTCTGATTTTGCATTTATTAATTTTAAAACTTAGCTTGTGGAGCTTTTTGATGGGGGAAGGGATAACTAACTCCATGTGGTCTTATGGCACTCCATGCTGCATTTAGCCATTAAGCTGAAGTGATTTGTTTGCAGTACTGAGCAGTCATCAGGTATCAACATTCAGTAAACTCCCTACCACCATCCCATATTCAGATTACCAGCACAATTCATATTGTAAGTGTTAGGTGCAAATACTACTGAGTTTAGTAAAGTGGCCTGAAAGCAATAAATCTCAGAATTCCTAAACTAAAATTTAAGAGGGGAGGGGAAGAGAGATACTCCCCTTTGGTATTTTAGCCCTTAGTGGTACCAGATAAATAGAAGAAAAAAACCCAACCAAACACAAAAACTAAAACCAACAACAACCTCCACCCCCCGCTTCCCCCTCCCACCCCCCCCAACCCCAGCTACCATACCTCAGGCTCCATGTGCCTTGGAAACAGAGATGTCGTGAGATATTTGTACAAAATTCTCATGTCATCTTGTTCCAGTCCACTCCTAGAACAGAGAGAAAAAGAAACACAAGTGATGTTTGTGCTGCAGTTCAGATCACATGTTTTCCTCTACCAAAACTCAGGGAAAGCACATACCAGACTATGGTAGCAACATTTCAGTGTCTCAGTAGATTCAATTCCGGAACATTCATTTTTAATAAAATGTTAGTTTATTTGCTAATACAAATAACATACAAATACAAACCACATCTAAATTAGCCGTAAACCAGAAAAGAAACAGAAACAATATTTAAACAAAGATCAAGTTTGCTATTCTTAAGCCCATTTTTAAGTAGAGCTCTTCACAAGCACTGCAACTTTCTGGTTCAGAACCATATGAAGAACAATACTCTAATTAACCTTCTCTACTAAAAGGTCCCACAGAGGAACTTGTGTATATGCACAGAGGCTCTGTGCGATGGAAATGACAAGAACACTTCTCTAGCTGCTCCTCAGGCCAACTTGGAAGTAATTATTTGGTACAAGTCAGAGATTTTAAAGCCAAAGACCAATGCCTTTCTTACATATCACTCATCCTACCATTCAGTTTTGTCATTTTCATGCAACTCTTTCACCGATTCAGAAGCTTTGCTATTATGGCACTTATTTATAGGATGAGAAATTGAAGAATTATTGAAGTACCTACCAGATAAGCTGGTCATTGTAGAGAAATGCAGTATACTTGACTATGTTCAGGCTTTCTTCCATCCTATTAATAAATGACTGAATTTTCAAGTAAGTCATTTTATCCAGTGGAAAGAAGCTGATTCCACAAAACACATCCAGCAGATCGCAAGACTGTAAATGCAGTGTCTGCAAGTACTAAGAGAATAATGACAGTTGTGTTTTAGAATTCAGAAAACTTCCAATGTGTAGATTTAAATAACAAATTTGAGTCTTATCCCCAGTAATGTACACTAACAATCCAAAAAACCCCCTTCAGTTCTACTTGTTTGACATATTCCTTCATGTGGGGGACAGACTTTTTAGCAGGGCCTGTTGCAATAGGACAAGGGGTAATGGTTTTAAACTAAAAGAAGGTAGATTCGGACTAGATATCATGAAGAAATTTTTTACGTTGAGCTTGGCGAAACACTGGAATTGGTTGCCCAGGTGGTAGATGCCCCGTCACTGGAAACATTCAAGGCCAGGTTGGATGGCGCTCCGAGCAACATGATCCAGTTGAAGATGTCCCTGCTCACTGCAGGGGGGTTGGACAAGATGACCTTTAAAGGTCCCTTCCAACCCAAACTACTCTCTTGATTCTATGTGTGAGTTTGTGAATATGATTCCAGGTGTCAGCTTACTATTAACCATAATGACAACAGCTTTTAAGGCTAGTTCAAGATCTTCTGAGAGGATAAAAAAGCACAGTCTATCTTACTAATATTTAATTTCAGAACTAACTCCGTAGAAATATTAGCAGATAAATCCATTAGTTTTCAATGTGCAAAGGAAAAGATAATTTCTATTATTCTTTCCTGATAGACTGTAACCTTTACCAAGAGATTTCAAATACACTATCAAATGCTCTGCTCTGTGAAAGATGAGTTATCCAATGGCTCCCTCTACAGTCATTTCACATTACCAAAAAAAACAAGTAGTAAAATACTTACAGACAAATAGATTATAAACTGTGACAGAGATCTGTCATACTAAGTCTCATTTCCTTTCAGAGTTTCAGTGCAGTCCAAGCCTGCCAGCAACATGTAGCCAATTTGTTCAATAGGGTTATAATAGAACAACTTGCATGACCAAACTTCTTAAGCATTTCTAATTCCCCAGCAAAAAAGAGAAACAACTTTTCCTTGGATTTCCTTCTGTTATACAAATCTATAGCAATTACTGTTTTATCTTCAGTAGGAATTTCAAAGAAAAACAATGTTTTAAAGATAAAAATCGATTACTTCCCTTTTTGCCATGCTCTATTTTTTAATTTAGTCTAGACAGAAGTATACACCAGCTAATCAAAGCAGTCCTTGTGCCAACAGTGTTCATTCTAGAGTCTATGGTAGTCTTACAAAAAAGAAGCAAAAAATCCCCAAAAACCCACAAGCAAAGGTTGTCCTAAAAATCAAACCGAACTATACTTTTGTTTACACTGTCACAACATTGTGTTATTTTAAAAACCTGTTAAGAGAACAAAATTTTAAACACCAGTAGACAGTGTCTACGCTCCATCATTATCAGAGATACCAATATTCACATCTCTACCACAAGAGAATTAACTGCTGACAGCAGTCCTCTGTTTCCTTCCATGCAAACGAGAAAAATGGGGGCAGACAGACACTTGGTTCCCATCTTTTAAAGCTAGCTTGATGAAACATTTCATGTAGGAACTCAAAGTTCTGCCAGACATGACTACTCAGTTACTTTACGTGAAAAATACCTGAATAATATTTGATGGATTTCTCGCTCAGAAATAGGTTTTGCTTTCCATCCTTTCACTAAAACATTTGCTTTTAAAGATTGCAGTTAAATTCTGAAGACTACTTGTAACCAAGGCAATATTTCCTGAAACGTTATCAGGCATGACTACTAATTCCACATGGGGCATGGGGTGGGGGGGAGAAGTTAAAAATTACAACTATCCCTTACTTCACAGTACTATGGGATTTTAAGTCTGCGCATGCAGGTTGTGGAATCTCCATCCCTGGATATTTTCATGACTCAACCAGCCAAAGCCCTGTACAGTCTAGTCTCAATTCAGTGCTACCCTACTTTGAGTAGGAGACTGAACTAGATGACCTGTCCAGATTCCTTCCAACCTGAATGACTCTGCAACAGTTACTCAAATAGGTCTGCACAGACTGTTACCACACTAACCAATTCAAATGTTAAAACAGAATTTCCAAAGAATGAACATGGTTCTACCAGAAAAAATATCCAGCAGTTAAGCTGTTCCATCAAGCCATAACCCTGCTTGTGGTCCAACTCCATTTAAAGAATCTACCCTGTTAGTAGGAAGCAGGAAGTATTTGAAAAAATGAGTAACCAGACTTTTTGTGTTACCACTACACCTTTTCCACTGCCTATTTTATCGTTACACTGCAGCCACTTAGAGGATATTTTTGCATTTTATTTCCAATGCAGAATCACACTGTATGTGCCTGAAAAATAAGGTCTTACCCGATGGAAGAATTTCTCTAGTCTCTCCTTTAGAACCTTTACACCTCCATCTTCCATGGCTTTCAGGAATGTGCCATTGAAAAGCTAATAGTTAAAAGAAAAATAAAAACAGTCAACTGGGTAATCATTTACAATAATTTCTTATAACTCAGCTGTGAATATAGCTAATTACAATACAGCCCCTGTTTCTCAGTATTTGGACTCCACATAGATCCAAATGTACCCCCTTTTTATTAAAAAAAACCTCTCTCAGATTTGCAGAGTCCAGGTATATATGGCAGCAGAGGCAGAATTAGATAGAAAAGGAAACTAAATTCTTTAATGGTAGATAAATTATTTATCTGTGTCACTTAAGTATCTTATGCTCTTGTTTTGTAAAAGCCAGATTGATGGCCTTTATCCAGTACTGTTTCTCCAACAGATAATATCTAAATCAAATGCTTAGTAGTGTAACTGCCCATGAAAGAAGAAATCGGGACTTCACAGAAATTAGAAGGCTCTTATTTTTACAGTAAGCTTATGAACCAGCACAGGTAACTGCAAAAGCTTTATTTTTCTCTTCCATCAATACCATTACAGCTTCAGGAAGAGAGCAGACAATAGTAATGAGACAAGAATGTCAAAGCAATGATGAGCTTGCACATTCAAATGGTACCATGAGGATCTCTCCCTCTGCTCAGAAGAGGAGCCTCTAGTATTAACTCTACCTTGTACATGCTGTAGCACTGCTGTAGGACCGAACTATAAACCTTGTCCTGCAGAAAAGAGAGCAGGACATTAGTATAAGCAGAGACAGAATTTCAAATATTTTGGCTGAGCTACACATAACATGTTTTCAAAGAGCCAGCAAACACACAAATTAGAGAAATCAATCTCTGAAAAGTTAAATAGCATTTTCAGTCAGCATCTAGAAATTTCTTTGTAAACTACTATTTCAATAAAGGGAGTCCCTTCCCCCCTTACATTTAATACCAAAAGCACCTTATTAACTCATGCACAAGACTCCAGTTACAAATAATGCTCTTCCCTAAGGCCAGTGGTCAGTGAAAATGAACTTATTTCTGACTAGTTTTCTCTTCATCCAGGTCAAAGGCTAAAGGAGGTGGGACACCACAGAAGGTTTTTATTGGGCTAGGATCTTAACCCAGATGAAAAAAAGACCACTCTATTTTGCCAGACAAACAATAAAGTATCTATGACACCAATCCTTTTTAGAACACAACGAGGAACAGAACTAGTGCACACTGCAGTGAACAGAGGCAGCATAAGCAACCAGCTTTTCAAATATTATCCCACCCGGCCAAATACCCTTCCTGTATACAATTAAACTGACCTAATGGTACTGCAGTTGGGACAAGAAATCCCATGATAGTTATGAGCTGTTTGTTTTTCCAGATTATTAGTAAAGATTAGTAGCAGTCTCAAAGTAGTAACATGTATACTTAAACCTAATAAAAATACGTAGATTTAAAATCTTGCAAGAACTTTATTAAACAGATCCTAAGAAATATTTGCCTATTCCAAGCTAAAAGTCTCACAGCTGTACCTTTCACTGATGTTTATTGCATGATCTTGAACTGCTATCTGGATAATTCTCTATCTTGCTCTCTTCTTTAAACTTTATTGAGAACTACTTTGCACTTTTTCCATTTATGGAGATAGATATATAAAAAATCAATTTGGCAGCAGTTCAAGAAGAATCAAACTAAGATATTTCTGGAGGTACTCTTAAAATACAATATAAACCATTAAAAAAAAAAAAAAAGGAAAAAGTTCAGTATTACCAGTAATTCTTCTTCCTGATATTCATACACTGGCTTTCCATCTTTGTGTTTTTCTATTATGGGATTCCGTACAACCTAGGAAGTGGAACAGGCTGGTATTAGACAATGCAGAATGCATTGAGAACATTGCGATATGATGTTTTAGAAATATGCATATCACATGCATAAGTACCATGACCATCCAGAAGTTTTCTTCAGGTTCGTGGAAGAACTGTCTATTCTTCTGCGTATGTAGGGATTTTGCAGGTTTTGTTGGACTAAAGGTCCTGGAAAGAAAACATATATGTAGACATAGATATTTATACACACTCAAAAAGAAAACATATGATTGGGCAATTTAAAATAGAGTGCTTGTGCTAACACAATGAGCCATGCAATCAGACTTCATACCTTGTGAATTGTACTATAGCTTCACATAGTCCCACGTTTCTTATTTTTTCATTCTTTTCTACTTCATTTGGGTGATAGAAGAGAATCTTCTTTTCTTCCTAAAATTTGAAAAAAGAATCAAAGCAAATGCATTTTAACAGAATCAGAGTTAGAGAATACTAAGTTTATGGTTTGCTTGGTTTTTAACTTTAATCTCTTAATTTCCTAGGCAGAATTTTATCTTGTACCTAAATGGACTTCTGTAAAACAAATAAAAGGCATATTTAAGCACCCTTAAGCAGTCAGTTATCCCAAGATATCTCAAAATGCTTTACAAATTCCAAGGCTATTGAAATCATACGCCCTAGTCACTTCACAGCTAGTTCAAAGCAAGGCTAGCTTCAAAGCCAGCTGAAAGCATGGCTAGCTTCAAAGCTAGCTCAGATTGCTCAAGGCCTTGTCCAGTCAAGGTTTGAATATCTCCAAAGATGGAGATTCCACAGCCTTTCCGGGCTCCGTTCTGCTGTTCAGGCTGCACAAATCCAGTTATCTAAGGCTCTCCTGGTACATCACGAACTGCAGCCCCCTGACTGATTCATGGGCCCTCCACTGGGCTTGCTTCAGTTTCTCAGTATTTTTCCTACTCAGGGAAGCCCCAGACAGAGTGCCCACCAGCAGTCTCACGAGTGCCAAACAGAGGGGAAGCAATCACTTCACTTGACCTGCTCATGCACACTCACTTGCACAGCCCAGGACACTTTTAGTTTTCACTGCCACAAGGGCACACTGCTCATTCACATACAACCTGTTGTTCACTAGGACTCCCTGGTCCTGTTTTGCAAAGCTGCCTTCTAACCAGTCAGCCCCTGACCTGTCATGGTGCATGAGATTATTTCATCCCACATGTGGGACTCTGCATTTGCCTTCGTTAAGCTCCACAAGGTTTCTGTTAGCCCATTTCCCCAGCTCGCTGAGGGTCCCTGTGAATAGCAGCCCTGCCCTCCAGTGTATCAACAGCTTCGCCCAGTTTGGAGTCACCCATGGGATTGCTGAGGGTGCACTCGGTCTCATCACCCTGGTCATTAATACATACATATGTACACTGCCCTGTTCAAAAACTATTAAAACAAAGCATTATCACATGAACCATATAATATGCTGTTATCTGAAAGCAGAGACTATAGCTTCTTGAATTTACTTATTAAAGATCACAGTAACAAGAAAACACTAGCAATAACTTGAATTTAACTAAGTTAAACACTAAGCTTTCTACCACGTTGTATCTACCTGGAGAAAGTTATTTTTAGAAAAAGTTACTGCATCAGGAAGAGATAGTAGCAGACCAGCTCCCCATCTACAGTATTTTACGTGCCACTGTTGAGAACCCGCTCAGTTACTGTTCCTTCTTCCTCCGAAGCAGATACAGATCTAGATGTACGTGGCACTCGTCCCTGGCCCCGCTGCAGACAGCTGACACACGAGCCCCGGGTGCCGACAAGGTGGCCTGGGGCCGCGGGCAGGCGGAGCCGCAGCTCCCTCCTCCCCAGCGAAGCGCCGCTCTGCGCCCCGAGGCCGCCGTTGTTCGGGGATGCTCCGCGGGGGGAAGCCTTAATCCCGCGGGCACAGGCTGCGGCCCAGGCCTCGGGGAGGGGCAGCGGGGCCGAGACGGCCGCCCCGGGGCCCCCTGCGGCAACCGAGGCCGGGACAGCGCTGGGTCGGGGGGGTGCCCTCCTCTCCCCGCAGCCCCGGGACGCGACGCCCTGCTCCGGTACCTCTCCCTCTTTGGGCCCCAGCTTGGGGTTGTAGATGAAGAAACTGAGCAGGGTCGGAGCTAGCTGTTTCTCCTGGCCGGCTCCCCCCGCCGCCGCCGTCGCCATACTGAGCCTGAAGCGAGCGCGCCTGGGGCCGGCAGCCGCCACACACCATCAGGGAGCAGCCCGTGGCCCTCCGCCGGCACCGACCCGCAGCACTTCCGCCTTCTTCCCCCTCCCCGGAAGAGCACGGTGCGGGCCCGGAAGTGCTCCCGGGGGCCGGCGGGGCCCGGCGGGGCCCGGCGCTCCGCGGCGCCCCCGCCGGCGGGGAGAGGAATGGCAGGTGTCGGGCAGGTGTCGGGCAGGAGCGCGGGGCTGCCCGGGGCGGGGCAGCCGGCTCCGGTCACTGCTGGTGATCTGGGGGGCTCGCAGGAGGCTGGGGAGCCCCGGGGATCCGGTCTTCCCTCAGCAAGAGGTTGTGCCTGGCCAGTGATCCGTGAGCCCCGCTGGAGCTTCTCAGCGCGGCCCCTCCTGGGCAGCCCCTCCGCAGGCGAGGAGTGCGACCGGCGGGTGCTGCAGTGCCAGATCACCATTGGGCCATAACACCCCTTTTCTGAAGAGCAAGCGCAGCGCAGTTCAGTTCCCTTCTGATTCGATCAAAGCTGCCTGGCAGCTGAAAAAAGTAGAAACGCTTTATTTTTAGAGGTAAAATCCGAGATTTGAAAGATGAGATCTACAAGTTTGAATATGTTGAAGGAAATGTCATCCAGCATCACTTAGTGCAGGTAATCCTTTCTCCATAAATAGATACATTACATTTATTCTGATTATTTTTTGGTTTTTTGTCTGGCACATTTAAGATAGTGGCTTTTAACTAATAAAATAGTCAAGAAGCTTTTCTGTTACTTTTCAATTCCAAGTTTAATCAAAATTCAGTGTGAACTAAACTATAAGTAAAAACAGCTACATGGTAAGAGATGTATCACTTTGCTTCTCTATAGGAGTATGAAGTTTAGGAATCTGAATAAACTAAAGTTACATAATTGCTTAAATAAATACCTAGGTAAGGTATAAAAGATACAATTGAACATCTCATTCCACCAGGTCATTTAGAAAAATGTACTGGTAAGCTTTCTTGAAGTTGTGCCAGATTAAATCTGAAAGAAAACAGTATTTCTTGAGTTTTTAGTTTTTCACTTTTGTTATTATTTCGGTTCCTATCATCACTCTTAGTTTATATTTACTTTCAGTGCTGGTAGTGTCATTCTGGATAGTCCTCATCAGCCTCAGCAGTTGATGGCTTACTTGAGAAACCAATTCAGTGCTGTAGGAGCACTGTATGGAATGAAGATGCTCTAAGACTGCAGTAATTTAATATTTAATGCCTGTACTCAAAAAGTGAGTGGTGTAAGGAAGAGAGAGATGACCACTATTCCCCCTTGGGCTGGTAGAGTCGGCATGCCGCTCTGTCTCACATCCCTACTGCCATGCCATACCATGCCTGCAAACATTCCTGGTACCTGCCCTGAGGGAGGCAGCTGCCTCCTGTGAGGGAGGGGAGGCACAAAATGGAGGGGGCTGGTTCTTGTGAGGGAGCAGAGGCACAAAATGGAGGGGGCTGGTTCTTGTGAGGGAGCAGAGGCACAAAATGGAGGGGGCTGCCTCCCGTGAGGGAGGGAAGGCACAAAATGGAGGGGACTGCCTGCTGTGAGGCACAAAATGGAAGGGCCTGCTTCTTGAGAGGGAGGGGAGGCACAAAATGGAGGGGGCTGCCTCCTGTGAGGGAGGGATGGCACAAAATGGAGGTGCTGGCTGGCTGTGAGGTCCAGTGAGCCAGGTAGGCAGCCACACTGAGGCCCTCTCACACTGGTTCAACATGGAGTTGAATAGGTGAATTCATGTGAATATAGTATGTGTGCAGACTCCCTTTCCATGGGTGCAGAGCTGATCACCACCTTGAGTGTCACCTTTCCTGCCTGCCTGCCTGCATGGTGTTTAACCCAAACCTCTCAAGAGCTGAGCAGCTCTTTTTGTCGTGTGGACTGGGCAGGTAGGAGCAACACAACAGGCTGAGCCATAGCAGCAGACAAAGCATTTCCAGACAGTGCCAGCCAGGTTTCAAACAGCTGTAGGAAATGTTTCCCAAGCTGCAGAGAGAATGTGATTTATAATTTAATGCAGGTGTTTTCAGAGAGGCCACTGTGGAAGGTGACTCCTGCCTCTTGCCAGCACAAGAAAGCAGGATGGGGGAAGGCCCTGCTGTGCTGAGCTCCGCAGAGTTTTCTTGAGCAATGGCTGAGTAAGGATCAGGCCAAATATGTCAGGATGAGGCATCCAAATACAGTAATTCTTGCTTCCTACCCTACAGCTGTTAGTTAAAATTCAGCAGTGTGTGCAGATCGACCCTTTAGAGTTATGGTCTGTCCGTTTGAAGGCTGCAACACAGATGAGACAATTTCTGGGAACATCCAGTCAGGATTGAATAGATCAAATGAAAAAAGCAAAGTTGCCCCCTTCACTTGTGCTATACTACGAGAGGGTGGGGTGGTGATCAGGTCTGCAGGCCAGAGGGGAATTAAATTTCTTTATACTACTTAATGCAAAACATGGAAATTCTTAAAATTTGTGGTATAGATAGTCAAGTTAATTTCTTACCAAAGAAATTATAAACTGCAGTGACTGTGGATTTTGGCTTGTTTTGGGTTAAACCTTTAGAAGTGTGTTTGTTCAGGACTTAACACAGTGGAGAACCTCGTCTATGGCTAGGGTGCCTATTTACTGCTGTAATACAAATACTATTGCAAGGGATATATTGTGGCAGCATACATGGTTGGACAGTGGATACTTAATGTAATTGGTGATTGCTAAGGGAGGTGATTCCATGCCAAACTTCTCCTAGGAAGGGAATTACTGTATGTGTAGTGATTGCTAAAATATAATTCTGCTCGGTGCAACCTCATCTGTAACTTGACATCGCTTTTGGTGGAAGTATTTGTGAGACTCTACAAAGAGTAAGTGATAACAGATTCAATTAAATTATTACATTTCTAATGTACAGATTAACAGGGCAGGAAGAAACTTCGATTGTGGTTCCAATTTCATCCCGTCTTCTTAATTGTATGTGCAGTAACACCACACCTTGACATTTGCAAAGTGGCATCAGATCACCCCGAGTTTGAAATGTGATTCCTAGCCCATGATTATGTAAAATTAAACTGCTGCATAAGTATGTTGGGAATTTGACAGGACAACCCCTGCATCAAGAGACAAATAATTAACAACTTTATGAGTGATTTCCAACTTATTAAAAAAATTATGTTGGAGTAAGAAATGGTATCTTCAGCATTATGTAGTCATACTTTTTGGTTTGTTGAGCCTATTTCTAGGTACTATTTTGAGCCTTTCTGTCAGCTGCATAGTAGCAGACTTAACAAAAAGGTATACTATAAATCACCCTGGGTGTTAGAGCTGACAGCTGTAAATAAATACAGCTGACAGCTCAAATAGCTGTTCCATTGACAGTATGTGGTCTAAATGTGTTAACAAATGTGTAGACTCAGCAGTTTGGGATTAGTTTAGCAAATAAATTACAAAATAGCGCTGTGATCCAGCAAAAAGCACAATGCCTGTTCTGCACGCTTTGTTAATACTGTAACAGGCCTTTGTAGCTCTATGTGAAAATACAACACTGCAGCTAGATATAGGGGCCCTGCAAGAGTATAATTCATCTCCCCCAGATTTCTCCTTAGTGTGATATCAAGGAATGTGAGCAACTGAGTGTCAAGGTGAGTAGAGATGGTTTAATAATGGATGTATTTGCTTTGCAGAATCAGAAATTTCATAAAGGAGGGTAGTAACTTTACACTAGCTTTGGTTATGATTAAGGGTACGAAGTCACTGGAATAACAATATAAAACTACTTTCATGCAAAACTTGAGATGTTTTGATTTGTATTTAAATATTTTGATTTGTTTAATGTGTTTAACAGCAATACCGAGGTGTTGTTACTAGCCTGGATCTGTAGTACATGTGAAAGAAAAGCTGGGAAGAGAGGATGAGGAAGGGGCTAGACAGTTAAAAAGATTTCAGCTCTGAAGACGAATTATAATAATATGTTAATTATTTCTCTGCTGATCACAACAAGAAATGAGAGAGACAATTACATGAAGAATTATGTCATAGTTTGACATATTTAAACCATGGGGGTTTTTATGCTTAGAGGTTTAATAAAGCCACTGTTTATTCTTTTATATTTTAATTTTAACTATTCACAGACAGGGTAACATGGCACAAGGTATTATGGGGTAAATAACGTGAACATGAAATGGAACCCTTGAGACCTGTTTTTTTAATAGAATTTTAGTGGATTTTAATGGAAACACAAGTATTCTGGTATTTTCTAAAAAAGTATTTTTATAGTCATTGTGTGTAGTGAATAATTTTAGTATACGATGTACAAGTGGTAATTCTGATAACTAGTTGCAAGTTTTGTTGCAATCTGTAAGCATGATTGTCAGTAGTAGCTGATTTCTGAATGCTGCCTCTCATGTCAAATCTTTGTAGTGAATGCAATTTATTAATGCAGTCCTTATTTCCATCCCATTCATTAAATATATGATTACAGAAAGTGGCTGCTCATTCCATTCAGTGAGCACCCACATCCACATGTTAAATGATGGTTAAATATGGTAAATATCCTTAGTTTTTCCTTCCTTGTCAGTCAATAAAGCCCTGCCCAGGAGCTTTCTCAGTTACAAGTCCCTACTTGAAACAATTGGAATTCTGCATACCATGTCTCTAGCAGGAGGCCTATTGATGGCATTTTGTTACACGCCATGGAGCGGACAGGTAGCTCTGTCAGTGAGTAAATCCAGTTTGAGTTATTACTGTCACGTGCTTTACAAGAGCATTCAAAAGTATGATTTAGCATTTCAGGGATTCCAGGGAAGTGATAAGTTGTTTTAACTTTAAAAGTTTCTTCCACTTCAGAAATCCTACAAGTCAACAAGTTTTCCTTTACTTAAAATGTTCTCCCACAGAGAACAGTGATCTACTGGAGTACCTGCTGAACTATTAAGGTTTTTTAAGGTACTTTTTTCCTGATGGAAATGCATGGAAAGGTTCCTTTAACTGCAATACTTTGGATGTTAGAGAGATCTCAGAATATCTCAAGTAGAGTAAGTGGGTTGTATTTGTTCTGTTTGGTGCTGTAGTGCACAACTTGTATGCAGTAATAAGCTATAAACAAACAATTGAGACATGTTTTGAATTAGTAATGATAAACAAGATTTTTCTAAAGCCTTTACATACAAACAAGTTAAAAAGAGACGTCAGGCCAAGAAGTGCTTACCTAGTCTTTTTGTTCCTTGCCTCTTGATTGGGCCTAAGTATATTTTGTAGTTCACATGTTTTACAAGAACTTCAGATGCAGGCAGCTGTGATTTATTCTTCTTTCTGGGAAATGAAGAAAGTTCTCATTTCACTCACAAATCTGTTGTGGGCCAGAGCACTGCACTAATCTTCTGTCCACCCTTTGTCCAGTGTCTTGCTCCAGCAATGTGTTGCATCTTAGTGGAGAATAACAGAATTTGTACTTTGCCTCTGAATTTCTTTGTCTAGATCCATGGTGCAAAGGCTGAGACATTGAGAGGAGCAAGAGTTCAGAGTGCAACAGCAACTGGAAAATTCTTTATTTTACATGCATTTGCCTGCCTGATGTAATATGATTAGTCAAGGTCAGGACACTTAATTGTCAGTGAAATGGAGAGCGATTTGTTTGTTACTTACATGTGAACTAGTCCAAGACCCTTCTGTCATCAGACTGGTTTCATTGCCAAGAACACACTTTATTTCTTGTGAATATCCTGTGACATCCATCTTACGCTGTGAGAATCTCCATGGGTCAGATCCTCATGGGTCAGATCCTCAGCTTGTGTAAATCTGAGTAGCTCTGTTTAAGTCATTGATACTCTAGTAATTTATCCCAGGTGAGCATATTTCATAATGCTAAGAAATATTGTTAAAATTCAATGTTCATGTTTTATCAGTTTGTATTATTTTTGTGCAATAAAAGGAAAAATGTGATGACCATATTAAATTCTCAGGTGTGCTGAGTATACCAGCTTACAAACAACTTGTATGCCAAATGAAGCTGCTTGAAAACATTTTGAAATGGGACAAAAATTATGGTTTCAACCATCAACTGTTAAGAATTGTAGATTAATATATACATGTTTTTTTAAAGGGCAGTAGGTGTTTCTTGGCTGGTTCTCCAGTACTTGGCTCCTGCAAGAGTAGATGGCTGCAGAGAAGACATAGAGGTGAGTACTCAGGGATGAAGCATTATAGAATTTGTACTGGTGCAGCTGTCTAGGGTGTCTTGGAGGATGGTACTCCATGAACTTTTTTTCACACTGAGTAAAGGATAAATTTAATTTATTTAACTGCTTTTACTTCGATGATGAAGATGTTTGAGGCCAACAGGAATTTTTCAATTGCTGTTTTGTTAGGTTTGCAAATACAGGTTGGTAGAGAGAAAAGGGCCTAGCATATTGAAGCATTAGCCATCCAGACTCTGTCCTTGTGACTTTGTTGCTCTGAAAGATATGTAGCCCTTCTTGCAAGCACATTCAGATTCTTTAGTCTCTTCCCCAGCAATAGCTGGTTATCTCAAACATTTCAGCTCTGGTTTGGGTGTTTTTCTGCACAATTAACAGTATTTATAGAGACTTTTGAAAAGAAAAAAAGCAGTTAATTTTGAATGTAGTCATTTGCAGCAAAGCAAGAAATGCATTGAAATTGCAGTGACTAAACCATTCACTTTGCTGAAAAGGCTTCTTTTGTGTTCTAGTGACTCCTACAAGCTGCATGTGTGTGAACTGCAGTATATAGCACTTGTTAATGTTGAGAAAGCAAGTGAATATATAAATACTCCATCAGAGCATCTGAACATCTCTCTTTTCTAATGACTGAATTGTTTGTTCATAAAAAGACATTTCTTCAGCATCCCCAGAGATGTCTGCTTTTACGAAGGACATTTTTAATACAACAGACATAGCCTGGAAATACTGGGTAGAGTACATTGGAACTTTCTCAACATGCATTTCTACAAATTCTTCCTCCACACTTTTAGTCCTCCCTATTGAGAAAGCTAGAAAATACCACCAAGAAGATATCTTTTACTTCCCCTCTGTTTTTTAAAGCCTCACAGTTATCTGAAACCTTAAGTCCATAAAGGCTTTCCTTTTAATTCTTTCTGCAGGAAAGCATGTGGTTTTTACTTTCTTGTTCTCTTAATTGGCCAATGTAAAAAGAGTGGTTTGAAACTGCAACATTCTCATGCAGAAACCAATTCTTAAGCAAAAATGTATAGCTGCTTTTCACTTGGAAGTCAGTGAGAGATTTTATCCTCACCTACCTCACAACTATATTTGAGCTCCTAGTCTTTGATGAAGATCCAAATGTTTTGAGAACTTCAAGCTTAATCCAGAAGGCCTATTGTAAACAGAACTCCCACTGATTTCAAAAGATGTTCCATATATGAAGGTCTGATAAGATCAAGATCTTGGGGGGTGTTAACACTTTTAGTTTAAGAATTCACACGTTTCAGTTTAGCAGTCAGAAAAACAGACACAGGCTACTGTATATGATTAATTTTTATTGGATATTTTTAAGGGAAGTGTCTGCTAAAGTAGAGTTTAGAACATGGTAAATGGTCCACACAATGAAAAAATATCATTAATCAGTGTTTCATTATGTTGCTAAGGCAATGAACAAATAACAGACACTGTCAAGATAAATAAGGGACTCCTGATTTTCAAGGTTTTGGAGTGTCTCATGCAGATTCATCCCAATCCTATCTTGTTTGGTCCTTTTGTACCTCTAAGACTGCACCATTTCCTGGAATTCTGTGAAAGATAAGAGAACATTTACAGTAGAAATATTAAACTGAAAGGATTAGAAGTAAAAGATTAGTGGCTTATCAAGAGATTAGAATAGGAATGAACAGAAAACAATTACCAGATAGATGACCAGAGGAGAAGAAACATGTAAGGAAGAGAGACATTGTCTAAACTTCCTCTTCTAAACCACAGATGGAAAGGCAGTGTTTTGCTGACATTTATAAGGAATAATAAAATGTTCAAGGTAGTTTTAGCCTTCTCTCTGCATAATACTGATCTTGGGCAAAAATAATGGAATGGCTAATATGGAATTTGAGTAAGAAGAAGTTAAGAGCTGAAGTAAAAGAATGAAAAGCGAGTCCATGTGTCTTATTAGCTGTTTGTAATGCTTCAGCAGTTGAGAAGTGTTGATTTAGAGCACAGTCTAAAGCCAAAAACACCGTGCAGTTCCATGTGGTATGATACTGAAGTATTGTGTTGTACAACAAGGTAGTGTTATTTGGAAGATATTTTAAATGTTTGGCTTCTGTGAGTTAGAGTATCTGATCAGTCCTGTCCCTGAACAACTGTATTAGTATATAGATTGCTTCATAAATCATGTGTGTTTATTCTGGCACATTTCCTAAGGAACTGGATTTAATTCCTTCCTAAGAAAGAAACAGAAGAGCTCTGTCCTTCTAGCGCAGTGAGCTAGGGAATCTGCACACCAGCAGATTCTCTGCGTGCTGTTCCCTAAGCCCTTTTCATGCTTGTCTAGGCAGCTTGCTTCTCTCATGGGGCATGGCTGCAAGCCTTTTGTGTGAGTGTGTGCTTCCTGTTCAAAATGGGTTACAGAAATATGGAATTATGAGATCAGGAGGTTTCTGCACTGAGCAGCCATTAAATCATGCTGGCATTTCCATGGGGTGAGTGCAATATGCTGCTTCCTAAAACAGCTGCTCCTTCCTATCTGGTCCTTAACCTGTCACTGAAGATAAATGGCAGCCATCCCCATGCACAGAGCCTGTTGTGGGATCTCGTGTCGGGGTAGTGACACTTGATCATTCTACTCTCCTTATTATGCAAAACAAATATTGAACTACGTGCTAGCTCTTGCATATTGTGAATGATTTCACTGACTAGTGAAATTTCTGTTGGGAGATAACTGCTGTAAATGAGCCGATGTATGTGCTGTTGATACTCTTGTGTAGAGCTGGTTCTTTTGTCCTTGATTTTACATTTGTGTATTACAAGTGATGCTAGTGCTGCTTTACATCAGAGTAAGTGGGAGGAGAAATAAGGGGCAGTTCCTTTCAAAACAACTGGAAATTTGTGAGTGAGTGGCAATGAGAAAGTTCCTTAGGGCAGCCTAGCTGGGGTTTTTTGACTTGCTCGTGCAAACGGAGTTGCAGACATGAACCTGTAAGATCAGGGACTGTTTCTGCCCTTAAAACAGGTTGCTACTTGCAAGGGTTTCAGTAAAATCACTGGAGGTACGTTAATGTACCATCAACATAAGAGAATCACACATCATTTACAACACATCCTGAGGAGCCTTATTCTGAATATAAATAAGTTAATACCTTCAGCCCCAATTTTACCATCCCCATCATGATCTGCAGCTGCCAAGAAGGTCTTGGTTTCTGAGGTGGTTAACACTCTGGCTCCACACTCAAACCTCTGAAGGAAATACCTAGGAAGGAAACAACTTTGATTATGATTTTCACAGAATATTATTCTTTTATGCTGGCTGTGTGATCAAACTGATAGCTCTCTATAAGTAAATTATTTACCACAGTAGCCAAGTCCTCCAAACACTGCTTTGTTTGACAAGCTAAATCTTAGTCATACATTTCTGCTTTGTAAGTCCAGCCCTGATACAAGTGATTCTGTCCACTACCAAAATCCAGCCCCAGGGAGTTATTTTTTTCTATACTGAGCATTAAAGGCAGATATTTAGTAATTTGTTTTTCTCTGTAGGGACTATCTACTTAAATCCACCTTTCACAATTTGCTGAAGGTTTTATCAACTTTTAGCATAACTTGTGCTCACATTTACAGAACAGTTCTGGAAGGAAAAAAGTGCTGATTTTTGGATAGCCTCTCAATAGTTAACACAGAAAATCCTTACTTGAGCTCATCTTCCTCAATAAAGCCACTTTGATCATTGTCGAGAATCCGGAAGATATCCTTGAGCTGGCTGCTACTCTTTTTAGACATCCCACTGATCTGAAAGAATTTTTTGGGACTAAAGGAATCTGGAGCTGAAAATAAATTAATAAATAAATTAACTCCAGACCATTGCATTCAGTGTTCCTAAACGGTCTGAGGATGCTGCTTTGTTACATTTTAATTGTTCTAAACATGAATGATAGATAAAGCCTGTCAAAGAATGAATTTTCCCATACTGCACCATACCCTCCTAAACATCAAAAAAAATCACATGGGGATAAGTTACAAACTGACAATATAAACCAGTCATGAACAAATATACTGTGACAGCTAAGTAAAGAGGTTACAGAAATCTGTTTACAGTATGTGCTTGTTCAGTATTGCTTTGGGACTGAATTGAACTTGCCATGTGTTACACAAAATAATAGCTTTTTAGAGTTTTAATTGTTTTCTCACCTTGGCAGTCCCGCAGAGCAGCAGCAATATCAGAAGGGCTTAGAATGTCTGTAAGGCTCATTTTAAACCTGTGCAAAATAGTATATTGCAAACAGATTTGTGAAATTCAAATGCATCTTACAACAAATTGTTTTTTCTGTATTTTGAAGAATACCGTATGGCTAACAAGACTTCTAAGGGTAGAGGAACCTAACTGATCAAAGTGACATCGCTCCTATTCCTAAACAAATTAGAAGATTTAGTACATTACTTCCTTAAAAATAGCAGTGCTGAAATAATACTTTTTAATGAGATGGATTACAGAAATGATGTTGTGAGTTGATGATAAATTTTTTATCATTTACCCGCATCCTATTTAAGTACAGCACATTTTTAAACTCTATGTAACTGTTAATCTAATAATGTCTTACTGGAATACATGGCATCTGGCAATACAAATAACAGTATATGCAGTGGAAAAAAATAAAGTCAGGAAGGTTTGCTTCTGTTTTCTCCCCCAACAGCTCTGAAGAATAAAAAGAAAACGGATACTTATCTATATAAGGTCCATCCATATGTAATTCCAGCAATTAAAATAAAAATCTTAGAACAGTGGTTATTGTACTTACTACTGGTGCAGCTCTGCACAGCAATTTAATTTAATTAATCTCAAATCAGCTGCTCACCTTTATAGTTTTCTCAGCTAGGTAAAGGAAAAATAGCTGAGGAGATGCCAGGCAAAATAGTAATGTTGGCTCTGGCTTGCCATTCGGGCTTATAAAGGATTCAAAAGGTGACAATAACCACTACTTAGGTTACTGTTTCATGGATCAAATGTTTGATTTGAGACCTAGCTCAAATTTCTTCCTTAACTAATTAAACTTTTCTTCCTATTTATATCCTAAGATAATATGGACAAGAAGAACAGGTTTTTTAATAAATCCACTTGTGCTTAATTAAGTACAACTCTGCCATCAAAACATAGCCTTTCAGTCGCCAAGTATGCTAAAGATTTTCAGTTAACCTCTGGACCTTAAAGTCGCTCATCGGAAGATGACTCCAGCAGTCAAATCCTTATGAAAAGAAACTAGTTTGGTTTCCCTAAGTCTGTTGATCCTTTGGAATGTATGAAGGAAGTTGGAGATGAAAGATCAGAGGTGACAATGTGTCATTCTGACAAAGATAACTTGTCACTAGGACAGAGGGAAGCATGCTATAATTTGGGGTGCTCTTTCTACAGTAAGCTTCATTTCATATTTCCTGACCATTTTCTAAATTACCAGTGCTGTCCCTAATCAGGGGTAGAACAGAACCAATGCCTTCAGTGACAGCAAAACTCTGAAACTAGGTAAAGCTGAATAAGCTAATCTTGTTGTCTGTATTCCTTGGAAGATTATGTATAATGAGATGGCCTACTTAATAATCTATTTTGAATATTTTAAATTACATAAAATCAATAATAGACTTACTTGAAGTTGTAGGAATCAGACTTTGTTAGTGTGGAGATAGATTTATATACATTTTACAACACACACTCTCACAATCTATTTCCTTAATATGAAATTAAAGTTGTAGGTATAAATAAGTGTGGGTTTATTATATATTTCAAGAGCATTAATTTTGGAAAAAAAACTTAAGAAAATTGAGAACAGCAGATATGAGGTTTTCTTTCTTGGACAAAAATCTATTTCCATCTTTAAGGGGGTTTATGTGGACAAAATTATGGGATGAAGACAAAAAACACGTGTATTTTGGTTAGAGTTTATTGTATAACAGTCTATTATGGTATTTAAAGTAATGTTCTAATACATGAGCATTGTTTTATTTTTTAATGAATGGAAATAGCATGGTATGCTGAACAAGTAATGTTTTTTATAATAGTAAAAGTTGCAAATTATGCAGTGCAGAAGAGTAATAATATATCTGAGCCTTAGTGTAAGTTAATGGACTACAGTGGGTTTAGTCCTGATTGGTTTAATGACAGTGAGAAAAGTATCAAGCACAGCAGTTGTTTCATAGCACCTGTTTGTCTGAATTTGGATAGAGAAATGCAAGGTATAATTAACACGAAAAAGCAGACATCATTTAATGATACTTTAACCTTTTTTGCTATCTCTTGTACGCAAAAGAAGGTGGCATAAATCACAAATTATCAGATTTACCTTTAATCCCAAATATCAGCTGTCAGGTAATGAAAGAATGCGCTCTTCTGTCTCTTTCAGTAGGAAAACTGTTCATAGCAATCTGGAAGAACACTTTCCTATTAAACATAAGAACCGTGGGCAGTTGTAAATTAGTATTGTCCTATTAAAATAAATTGGACAATGTTGATTTGTTGAAGATCTGATCTCAGGTCTTCTGGTGTTCTTTCCATTTATCTTCTTCATTCAGTACTATATATTCATATTGCTTTCTGTCTGAGATTTGCATGATGTTATGATCTATTAGACAGTGGCAGGGGGAATGAAGCACATACTATGCTTTCTACAGAATCATCCTGAAATAGCTTTCATCCTTGTAGGTACCTTTTTGCACTCTGTTGTGAATTTTCTTCTTTATGATCATCTCCAGTTGATATGAGTTTTTACAGAAGGTTTTTTTACTGATTCCTCTTGAAATTTTTACTGCCAAGATATTTCTAGAGAAAAGGGTTTTTTTAGACCTCTGTGATAGTGCCATAGATGTTATTTCCTTTATTTCTGCTTGCTCCTACACACTGCTCATTGAACTGCTTGCTTTGTTTAAATTTTTGACTTGCCATACAACGCTAACAACTAAAAGCTAATGAGAATGAGGAAATTGAAATGAAGTAAAGGAAAATTATAAGATCAAGGTGAGTATATAATACTCAAGCTCAAAATATGTCTGCAACTAATTCAGGCATTGTATTAAAATATAAGCTCCAAATGCTCAAAGAATGGCATCTGGTTACCTCATACACTCTGCCATGGCACACAGAGTGCTGAACTATTTTTACCTGTATTCAACAGTAGTAAAGTAGCCAGAATTAGTATTATGTTAAAATATGATCTCAAATAGAAGTGAGCTAATTGCTATAATAAGTTCACTATTATTGCTTATGAAGGGATCTTTTAAGGTTTGAAATTCAACACTGACAACAAAAGTGATGCTAATCCTGGCTGAAAGATGGTTTACAAAAGCCTAAAAGAGCTGAATTTCAGAATCAAGTTGATGTCACTGTATATTGATACAGGTGGGAATCTAGGGTTACTGGTTTTTATTTATTTATTAATGACACTTCATCTGAAGTACAGGTTTCCCTCCGCTACAATTAGAATGAAATCATCAGGGATGAGTATATTACATAAAGGGATGTTTTAATTAGATAATCTATTTTACAGCTAAATTATCTGCCTCTCTTCCTTACTTCTGGGGTATGTTGTAGCTTAGGTGATTGTAATCACTTTAGGGGTTCAAAAACTGAGATCTATGAAAGAAATTTTCTAAAAGATATTATGCAAGCAATGTAATTCTATAAAGAAAACACCTCATAATGCAACCAGAACAACAGCTGCTAGGTAATGGGCAGTTAACAATAGTGCAAAATCTGGTACAGAATCTGAGTATTGCACAGTTTCCAGGAATGTTTAGCACTTGTTCCTATGAAATTCAAGAAAAATTATTAATTTTTTTGTTTGCTTATTTGTTTTTGGTTTTTTGCTCTACTAGGGACATCTAAAAATGCTACTGAGTTGTTCATCTGAAGATTTATGTACTTGTATAACTTTATTTCTGTCGTTTTCCCCTAAGGTGTCTTTATGCACAGTATATGCAGGAATATTAAAGCCTTTTTTTTTATTTCAGACTTACAGAATTAGACTTGAAGGTGTAGTTCTGAGAAATACAGAAGATTCATATTGGTAAGTTCTTGCTAGGAATCCAAACATGTAAAACAACTGTTTTCAAATCGAGTACCATTTACTTCTCTAGTAAGGAGAGGAAGGTTGTGTTTTGGTAAGTCATTGACAGGTTGTGGACTAGTCTTGTACTCTTTGTGTTCTGTTTGGTATAAAGTGCAGAGTTAATTAGCCGTGGCAATAAACCCAAGACATGACTTCAAGCAGATGCAAAAGAAACATCAGCAGTTGTCTCAGGTGAGATCAGAGGAGAGGTGTTAACCTGAGACCAACTACAATAGTGTAAAGAGATGCTGTAGCAGCTGTTCCAAACCCCATACAACTCCATCTTTCAACCCTGGGTATGTTAGGGCCAGAAAAATTGTATCATGATCCTGGATAACAGATTCTGCCTTTGCAATGAATCTGGAAGTAACGAAAATAGATACTCAGTAACCTATGGGATTGATCATTAATGTTGATGTGTCAGTGGTGATGGCAGAGAATCTTAGTGTGAATATAGCTATAATCATTGAAAAGGGCCTTTAGACAAAATTAGTTATATCCTGCCACTTCAGGTTGTCTCTTAAGGCACATGCTTTAATCATATAGAAATAATTACAGAATCTGATTTGAATGGTTGGTTGGGCCATAGTCTTTTACCATATTTAACAGGGAAGTTGAAGAACGTGGTTTAGTATTTGACTTTTTTGGTACTGTGCCATATTACAATGAAGGATGAAATCCAGGCCTTGGAAGCCTCAGTGACAAAGCTTTCTTTCCCTGCAGCAAGTAGAGGATATTACTCAGAGCACTGAGCAGAGGTCTGGACTGTAGAATACAAGATACAAGATACATCCTGCGGCACTGTGGGTGTGGAGCTAAACCAAGACAGGTACTTCTCTCACGTTAGGGGAAGTGTCTTGTGTACTTTCCCCAGTTTAAATTATGTCCTTATCATTCTGTGTAAATGAGATTGATTTCTGTTTGAAAATGATAGCAGAATAGACTAACATAACTGATTAATAGCGTAACTAATTCATAGAGATTGTTCTGATCAGGGTATTTTTTCACTTAAAAGGCTGTCCTGGAAGATCTCTGCTAGCATCTGATACGCTAGGTGTTTGTCTTTAAATGCACTTGCAAATGCTTCAGTGACTCAGTAACACAATTTTCTGTCTCCGACCCTAAATGTAATTGTCTAAGATGTTTCTGCCTGCTGTCAGCATTATAGACAGTGTCAGATGGAGTGATCTTTAAAAGTCTAAATAGTTCAGGTTTTCTGTGTATTTTAAGAATAACTGTGCCCTAAGGTTGGAGGCTGTGAAATAGTCTGGATACTGCCTTTTGTGACATGTAAAAGATATGTACAGTGGTACTATACTCTTACCAAAGGCTTTTTGCACATGGCTGTATTTCACTATGACCCACAGTGTGAGAAGCCATGGTAAAATAAAGCAAATAGCACTGAAGTGGTTCCAACTATTTGTATATTCACTTCCTGTCCTCATTGATGTCAGTGGGATTTCTACCATTAATTTCAGCAGGAGGATGCATAACCCTTAGTGAGGTATAAAGTAAAAATACCCTATAATTAGAGTTAACCTTATAATAAGTAATCATCAAAAGTCACTTGTTTAACAGAAATGGCCTTCTAAATAAAGGAGAAGCAGATGTCTAGCTTCAGACAAGCGCTTAAAACACATGCGTAAATCATGTGACAAAATTCCGTTGACAAAAGGCAACCACATATTTAGGGACTCTGGTGGAAAGGTTTGGATAGAAACATTTGCAGAATACAGGCCATGGTCTCAGACCTCCAAATTTGTGGTTCCAGAATAGTGTTCTTCACTTTAAGGGAGCTGTGTGGGAATGTATGTTTATGATCATACAGCAGTCTTTCCAGCTGTGGCCTTACAAACACTATTTGAAGAGCTTTCTTAAAGCACATGATAAGCAGTTACGGAAATTTCACAGTACCTGACAGCCTGTGTGAGTGAGACACAGAGAGGAAAAGAAAAGAAAGAAAGAAAGAAAGAAAGAAAGTGTATTCTTGTTGATGGAAAACAGCATTTTCTCCACCAGTCTGCTTAGTGGTAATACTGAAAGAAGGAAAGCTCTAAAAATGTCTCTAGTCACAAGCTCTTAGCTTTCTGGAGTGATCACTGAATCTGATATCAGACTTACCTTGTCATTAATTTTTACTGTTCTTAATGGAATGGTAAGTGGTGAAATAGTCTTAGATTTGTAGACCTAGAAGGCTAATCGGTGTGGAAGTAAGTGTGGTTAAATAACTTTTGAGTTAGCAGGCAGCTCCTTTATCTGAGCTGTCTGTGCCTTTCTCTCTCCTTTAGCCATTAATATCGGTATGATGCTCGAAGATCTTCAGGTGACCCATGTTACATGGTGAAAATATAAAACATAGTATCAGCTGAGATACATATCATTTTCTGACAATAATGAGAGCTTTTAGCCCTGCAATCAGACTGCAGTTACTAATTCCTCGGAATTTCCTTTGTTTATTGGTCTCCTGAGATGACAATGAAATCATAAATGTGAATTTGTTTGATGGATAATTCTTTTTTCACTGTTAAGAAAAATTGTACAATATTAGGGCCTGATTAATTCATTAGAGTTAATGGAAATATATTTTTGGCTAACGTACAAGGCATGAACACATTATTGAGTATTCGTTAAAGTCCTGTAGATTGCTTTAATTTTGTGTAATATGATGATTTGCTCAACATTGTATCGATGTTTCCTTCCTTCTCCGTAGTGTCTTACCATAAATGTTATGCATCAGAACCACTATAGCATTAGGAGATAATTTTGAAATGAAGATTTTTGATCTGCAAATACTGAAACATCTTCTTAAATAGCTCCAACAAATACTGTATGAGACAGTTGTCGTACAGGTTTTTGCAAGATTAATGCCCAAGAACAGACTTTTCAAGAGTTCCAGATTTTTTGGAAAGAGTACATAGGAGTAACTATCATGTTGGAAGTATAACGTTCTGGATGGTTAAAGCCATCTAGATTTTTTTAAAAGGCTGTTTGGATGTCTGTTTATTTTTATCACATATGTAAGCCTAAAAAACCCCATACATCATAGTGTCTAGTTAGGTAGTTAGCAATTAGTTCATTTTTGTAACCTAATTTGATTGCTCTGTGTGTTTGTATTATGACAAAATCACGATGACATCATCACACTCTTACTTTTCAACCAGAACCCTAGCTTAGTCAGTGCACAAGCTGGATGAACTTCAGTTAGTGAGCAACTGTTCAGAATTGTGCATTCTCCTCATTCCTTATTTCCAGTTTGCTATTTCAATCTGTCTGTAAAGAAAAAAAGATTAATTTCTTAGCGATTTTTTTATGGTGCTCTTCATTTTATTATACTTTCCTTACAAACATCTATGCATTTATTTTTACAACACTGTGAGATGTGAGCATATGTCATCCTCATTTTTGAGCTGGAGAAAAGCAGCAGAACATTGATTATTGGGGCAACGTGCCCCAATTTGCCATTATGGAGCACCGGGGACTTGATTTTTCAAAGTGCCTTTCACCTAGTTGCATCCAAAACACAGCTCCCTTTGCCTTCAGCTGCATTTGTGAAGGTTGTAAAAACACATCTTCTCTAATTAGACTTCCATGCAAAATAAACAACTTAGAATTGTGGTAACAATTAATGCTCTTTACACTGATCTTGCAAGAACTTATTTTAGCATAAATCGTGTTGATATGATTAAAGGGTACCGAATCTCTGTTCTGGCTCTCTGTGTGCAGACCTTCAAGTCTCTTAGTGACGGAGAGGGGAGCTCTGGGCTCCTGACTCCTACCCCTGTGCAGGTAGACACGTCTTGCTCTTTTGTATATCTATGCCATGGTGTGCAACTTGCCAAGTACAGCTGATATGCTGCATATTTAGTGCCATACAGATGGCACTAAAGGGCATTCAGTGTGCAAAGTGGACACAACAAAAGGTATTTATTCCCCAACTGCAAACTAGCACCACAGACCTTTCCTGAGACCTCCATCCTGCTCCCAAGATCTGAGGCATAGGGTCCCCTCCTTTGGAAAACAAAATGGTAGCATTCTGTGTTCAGAGGTGGTTTAATCTGGCAAAACTGAGTCATCAACAGAAGTGAGCAGGTGGGATACTAGAAGTGTTCTGACTTGAATTAATTCAGGCAGATAGAATACTGTTTTAACTTCCTGTAAGTGGAACAATAGTGCCATCAGGTGGGCAGGAAGGTGAGTGATTCCTTGGAGAATTTTGAATGTATTGCTATTTCAGTAATCTAGATTCATCCTGGATCCATTTGATCTTATATTAAAATTGACAGCTTAATTAGTGCTAGGTCCTGTCATTTAATTAGTATATGAAACATAATCAGTTGCATAAACAATGACATAAAAACGTATGGAGCATTAAATACACCTCTTGATTAAATACCACTGCTACCAGTTACTATAACCAGGTTTTACACCTGGACATTTTATTAATTCTATTTTTTTACAACAGGTGCTAGCTATTTATGCAAATATTGAAAATTAAATGGCCCGCAGAGATGTTTTTAATTTCTCCTTCTCTTAATATTTTTACTAGTATCTTTAATGCCCAAAATTCAGATGAGCAGAGTGGATTCCAGTTCAGTCTCCCAGTGGTATAAAGACCTTCTGCTTAAACATTAGGGAACGTGGTTTAAGTAGTGCTTGCACTGCTTAAAATGTTTTCCAGCAATATGAAATCACTTGCCAGCAATTGGTCATGACCTTCCAGGGTATGAAACATGTAAATAAGTAGTAGGCTTGTGACAGGAAAGATTGTTTATGGCACAGATATCTTGGTTTTTATCTTGACTGCTTGTTAAGATTTGACCAGAGCTTGAAACTCTGAAAAAGAAATAAAAGAATAATACAGTGGGACCACATTTTGTAATTGCACAGTCAAAAAAGTACTTTCTTAATTTTTAGAGTTAAAATAGTAAACTAGTGATACTTCCTCAGATAATCATTCCTTAAAGGTACCACATTGTATACTCATAATAATAGATACTTAAGCCAAAGGAAGTGTTGCATTCAAATGTCACATTGTACCATAGTTCAATAGTAAAAAACAGTTAAATTGTATACTGAAATTTTATAAATATATCAATTTAGGTTCCAGTCCTGAAAAAATTTCTGTCGATGAAAAAAGAGACTGACCACCTGTAGCCAAGGGCAGATTATAGACCAGCTCCTATGTTAGATCCTCTCTACAATGCAGAGCAGATCTGAGAACCTCAGAATCAGATGTATGGAGCCAATGTATGGAGCAGGGCAGCTGCCTAGAGCTAGCCATTAGGAAGTCTCAAAGGCAGATACTACTCCATTTAATAAAGGCAGTCGTGCCATCCACTCCAATTTTACCATCTCCGTCACTATCACCTGCTGCCAGGAATGCCTTGGTCTCAGCATCAGTCAAAGCTCTGGCACTCGCTGAGAAATTCTGCAGGAAAAGTCTGTTAAAGGTGAGAGGACAAATGAGTGAGAGCAGTACTGAAAGCATTTAGCGTTTGTTATTGGTAATGACTGTAGAATTCCAAGCCTGATTAAATTCTTGAGATTATTTCAAAAGCTCTTTGTAAACGATTTTGAATTAAATGGAAAAACTTCCTCTAAGTTCAGTGAGAATAAGGGTAAGAAAGTAAGAGGACGTTGCATCACAACATGTAAAACTCCTTGATGACATTTTGGTTTAATTGGATTAAAAAGGCAAAATTTAAACTGACTCTGTAGTGGCAAGACTCGTCTTCCCTCCTGTGTTATCTTCCTTTTTTCTCCTAAGATTTAGACTCTTAAGAGTGGCAAGAATTTTTCTAACCTTACTTCTTAACTTCAAAGTCAGAGGAATATGATCTGGAAGATAGAATTCATGTGATAGAAAGAAGGGTGAGAGAAAAATAGCCCTTTGAATTCAGTCTAGTAAAAAATCTTACAATAACAAAAAGCAAACTCTAGCAGAACTGCTATTTTTATCTTGACAGTCTGTCAGTTATCCCTACATGAAACAAGTATCTTCAGTGCTATCAGAGTGTTTTCTCTCTGTGATCCAGCCTTTCCTTTGTTATTTGTCTTGCAGCTCCTTCAGCAGAAGCACACACGCATGCATGCACACACACACGCACACACGATTGTTTCTCATCCAAAGAGACAGAAGGAAAGGGAGTATTTCTGATCTTATCCTGCATTTTTAGACAATAAAACACAAACCCGTTAGTGACTCATTTTTATATGTACTTACTTCAGTTCATCTTCCTCAATAAAGCCACTCCTATCCTGGTCAAGAATTCCTACGGCTTTGGTGAGCTGATCTTTGGACTTGGAGTTGAGACCCACTTTGACAAAAATGGTTTTGTAATCGAATGAATCAGCAGCTGAAATAAGCAGGAAGAGATGAAGAAAAGTAGTTAAAGATCTGGAACAAAAAAATAATCAGCTTTTTAGTGAAAAAGCAGCAAACTGTTCTGCAGTACAGTGAGGGTCATTACAAACCCCAATCAACAATCTTTGATTTTCCTGAGTTTATTTCAGATTAATGGGATTTTTCCATCAATGATCTCTCAAACCTAGGAAGATGAATATTGATTATGGTCTTCATCATGCAAGAACATACATTTGTAAATAGATACTTCACTCAAACATAAATTCACAGAACTTGATGATAAATACTGTGCTTGTATTGAAATCAGCAGGAGTTTATTATTATTCTCTGAAAAAACCAAGGTTTCAGCCTCTGGCTTTTTCATACTTAAAATTGCTACAATGCACAAGTGATGATGGGTGCCTGTACCTTGGCTGTCAAAGGTTAAAACCTGCATTTGTTCCATTACCTTGCCTCCTTTTTCTCTTTTTGATAAAACAATTAAAGCTGTAATTCGCAAACAAACATAACAAGAACATCTTACCATGTAGCCTGGAGAGGAAATCAACGTTATACTGTCTGGTTCATCCTTTCAGCCTTTTCTGTTTCCACTGGAATTGGGACGTTGGGGTACTGAGGACAAAGGAATTTGATAGATAAACCGAAAAGCCAAGTTTAAAATATAAATGTTACCTTGACAGCTCTGTAGGCCAGCAGCAATTTCAGCTTCTGTCAGGATGCTAGAAAGAACCATGTCAAAGCTACTGTAAAGTGAAAAATAATATTGGGTAGAGTTCATATTGATCTTGCTCTATCAGCCTTTGCTGCTGCCCCATGAGGACAGCCAGGTTTGATTAGTGGGGCAGTTGCAACCTAGGTCCCAGGGTAAACCAGGGGAGCTGCCCTGCAAGGGCTGACTGTTCCGTCCTTAAGTTCAGATACATGTGGTGCATCTGGCTGGCTGTTATCTCTAGTTAAGTCTTCAGGTGCACAAGCTGAGGACAAAACCAAACATACTTATAGAACTGCACGGCATTTGGGGATCTTTGGTTATTTCCATGCATTTTTTGTGTGGATTATTGTGATGTCTTCAAAAGCTCCAGAGGAAAGATTGAACTCACCTTGCCACTTAGTTTTCCCCAAGCCAAGAACAGGAAAAACTGTAAGATAAAAGATCTGCAGAGTCCTCTTGACTTAATTCTTTTTCAAATGACGGAGATAATGACTTGCATAGACCTTAGTTAAGTCCTCTCGACCTTTTACAGAAGTCCTAGAGCCACATGATGTCTCAGATACCCCAGGGGATAAGTTACTGTGGCTGACAAGACCTGCTAGCTATTCAGATTGATATTTATATCCCAAAGGAATGTGCATGGTGTTTTAGACAATATATAAGGTTTAGTGCCATACAAAGTAAATCCTCTCAGCTTGCACCTATTTTTAGTCCAGTGAATGATTTTTGATCTATGAATGAAAAAATACAATTTTTTTTTTAATTGCTTAATGATAGCAGCAAATGGACATCTTCATGGTAGTCCTTGACTTCTAAGGGCCCAATCCTGATAGGAATTACCCATGAAACATTACTCTTGCAATTGCCCTAACAGTCTTCAAATAATACTAATACCGATACATTTGTAATAGATATGTCTGACATAAAAGTAGAATCTCACAGATAAAACTTTTAATTTTAAATCAGCCCAAAGTATTTTTAATAAGCTGATATATAAGCTTTGGTTACCCAATTACTGAAATATGTTCTTTAGACTATAGAAGTCTAATATTGAAGACATTTGCTCCGTATTAATTCATCGCATGGTGCACATTTTAAATCATCATAATAAATGTGTCCATTTATAGAGTGAAGGTTGTCAGTTGTTTAGCAGCACACGGGAGTATGCATCGATTAATGGTAAGGAGTGAAACTGAGCAGTGGAATATTTGGTTCTTTCCTTCTGACTGAAAAAATAAACTTCTGTAAGGATTCAAACAGTAGCTAAGCTCATGGTGCAGCTTTTCTCTTACTGATTATTAATAGGTCCCCTGCTTGGCTATCTCATGAAATTTGTTGGAACTTAATGGCCTCAAGAATGGCTGAAATTGGCCAGTGGTGTAAAAAGCCACTGGGAGAACATTTCACACCCACACATGTATAAATATGTATGGAGTATCATTATAGATTTAAATAATATTTGAGTAATGCCATTACATTTAAAATAAAGCCTAACACTTGGTCAATATAACATAAAGCTGCTGTCTTTTCTTTCAAAAATTACATACATGAAAATACAGACAAAAGCCTCATCTTGCACATCTTAAGTTTCCCTTGATCATTTCTTCAAGAGAAGAATGCTTAGGAGAAGTGCTAACTATATTATTCTAAACCCATGCTGTGTGGTAAATTGAACATTGTGAAAGCAAAATTTTCTGGACTATGTAAGATCAACTGAGCAAGTTACTTTCAAAGGCATTTTATCCTGAACTGGTGGATATATAAACTAAATGATAAGTCCTTCCATTTGGGAATCTAGCTTTGCCTTTGTTTCAGATTCCTAGGAAATAATTGAGAGTATGGCCTGGGATCAGAGAGGATCTGGTAATTGTGTCGGAATTACTGAACATTCAAGAAATAATCCTTGTGAGAAGACCACATTGAGATTACAAAGCACTTCTCGATAGACGTTTTCGAGTATTTCTGTGGCAAACCAGAGCTTGCCTGTAGATGGCACTAAAGACAGTCAAGTCCAGCCGTTAAATCTCTCCGGGACTACGTAGGGTGAGAGAAAACCAAGCAACTGAGAATGAGAACAGGTTAACAGGTGGGCGTTCATGAGCAAGGAAGAGAGGAGGAAGGAACAGATATTTAAGAGAAAAAAAAGCCTAGTCTACCAAATCACTCGGAAGACTGCAATATAAACAGACTAATTTGAAAACTCGGAAATAATTCTGGAGGACTTTCCTTTAATGATGATTAGGAAGAACAGGTTATTTCGTCTGTTGAACAAAACCAGGCTTTACTTGCTTATTTTTATGCTGGCTAAATATTACAGCCTGTTAGGCAGATCATTGCACATATAAGATCAGTTTGTTCTGGAAGCCTGGGAGTTAGAGCAGAAAGTTAGTTATCTAGGAAATACCAGCTGATTAATATCTAGTTGTGATGAAACTGATGTGATTCCCCTTGAGTCAAGTATTTGCATGTTCTACTTTGACATAAGTTCCCCTTTGAACTCAGAGTCAATATCTTTGTAACTGCAGGGGAAGGCATTTGTCTAGGGGTACCTTCTTTTCATATTGTAACCAATGTGGTGATCTGATTTTCTTTTCTGGAGCATGATATACAAAAACTCTGATTTTCTTGTTTTCATGAGTGTAGGACATGCTGATAAGCAAATCAGAAGTTACAGAGCAGCCAAATCCCAACTGCTAGATAGGGCGCTCTATAGGCCTTCGGTACAGAAAGTGTACCAGAAAGTCCATGCCAATGTAATGGTATCTTTCTATGCTTGCAAGAAAAGGTAATATGGAAATTCAGTTTCATAAAATGTGAACACTTTAAATGAGTTAATATGCCACATCATCCACTTGTCAAAATGTTTTAAAATATATGAACAATTAAGCATGAAAATGTTAGGAACATGTCTGTTCAGGGATTTAATCAAGATGTATCTATTTCAGTAACCCATTCCAGACAATGAATCCAGCCTTGGCCCCCTCTGCCCACACTGTTTGTGTGAAGAGCTCCAGGCACATCTGATGATGCTGCATCAAAGATTTTCCACATGGGTTGGCTGCTAACTCAAAGAAGAAACTTTACCAGTCTATGTGTGCAATGAATGTTCTGACATCCCCTTGCCCTTTCTGTGCTCTCTTACTTGTTAGAAGATGACTGTGAGATTTTGAGCAGTTGGAGAGCTGAAATTGAATCTGAAGTTTACAAATGGCTCTAGGTTGGGATTTCCAAAGGAACATGAAGTTAGGAGGCAGCCAGCTTCCACTAAATACCAAGAGATTTTATCTTATGCATGATTCTGTTCCTTTATCAGGACAACCCAAAATTTTGGTTTAAGAGAGATGATGGATTCAGTGGCTAGAGCACTAGGTTAGTTTGGGATATTGGGTTCAACACCCTGGCCCTCTATATCCTTTTTCTAAGAGCTTGTGTAGGACAATAAATTTCTTTGTGTTTAGTTCCCACTTAAAGAGATCATAGTACATCTTTATTTCACGAGAAGTATTGGGAAGATTAGAGATTAAACTGCTCATACAGGGTAATGAGCGGACTGAGGTGTGTCTGAGAACTCACAGTCTTTGGGCTCAGTGGAACTCAGATCTGCCACTCACACTTTGGGTTACTCTTCAATTGTCTTAAGTAAAGGTAAAACGTATAAACAACATTTCCTTTATCCTGGGAATTATGAAGTGGTATTATACTGAGTAGGATGGTCTTACTCTAAACCTGAGAACAGGTTATCAGTGTGATAATACAGGGTGTTGTTAGATCCTTTCTGATTTGATGTAGCATAAACAATTTCTAACAGAATTTTGGTTTTTAACTGTGTACTCAGCAGTGTTTCATTTGTGTACTTAATTCATAAAAGCTTGATGCAGAGAATTTAATCCTTAGTTATTAGATTGCCCAGAGGGGTTATAGAACCTCCATCCTTGAAGATACTCAAACTCAGCTTAGTGCCCTAAGCTGGCCTTCTGAGGAAGCGATTGGACCAGAGACCTCCAGAGATCCTTTCCAGCATGAATTACTCTGTGATTCTATACCTTAATTGTGATAACATTGTGATATCACCATTTGTCTCTTTACTACTTCAGATGGCATCCACATAGACATCCTGCAATCAAAGGTTTTCTCTAGCACAATGACATTGTCAAGTTCAGAGAACACTCTGTGCTATTCCCTAAGAAAATTGAAGGTTGCCACTGACTGAACTTAAATTCATTGAAATGAACCTTCCAAGAAAACTACATTTTTGGAATTTGTTTCCTTTAGGTGGAAAATACTCTCTTCTAGTTTGGTTAGCTCTAAAAATGTGGATCCTAGTGCCAACAGAAGACTTAATAGGGACTAGGCATTGTTTTTGCTGAACAGTCTATGGGCTTTTTTTGAAATTGGGGACTTTTTGGAGTGTTATTGTAATTCCTTCTAATGAAATGGATGGATGCTTTTAATAAGATTTAAAACTCGTCTTCTTGCCACAAGTTACTGTTTAAGAAGAACAGATTTTCTCATAAACAAAATTCTCTAAGTTTTACATAAAGTTGCAACATACACAAGAATTGCCTGATCCTCAGAAGTACTTAATTCCCCATTGTGGCAACGGAAGGCAGTGACGTGCAGTTGTTTAGCATCTCTGAAATACAGGATAGGCCACTATGTAGTCTTGCATTTCTTGCATTCCACGTGAGCCTTTCAGATGTGCAAGGAATGCAGTATCAGGTCTGTCACTTATGGTATTGTGTGTGCCATCTGCTTGTGAACTAGTGTCATGATATTTTAGTGATTAGCAGTGTGGAGAGCTAATGTATATATTACATCTGTATATTGCTGCAGATCTGGATTGCTCTGCATTTTTTTCTTCAGCAGATGGGAAAATGAATAAGGTAAAAGGAACCAAAAGAGTCTCATCATTATGCAAAATATTTCACTGCTGCAATTAACAGCAGCTATAATTTAAGCCCAGATTTAACATCAAAGGCGGTGGGGATAGAATTAGGATTTATATTAATTATAATTCTGCCAAGGCTTCACTGAGTCTGATTGCTAGAATTCCTCTTTTGCATTAGCCATCTTAAATCTGCCGAAGAGCTCTCTTACATGCCTGGGTATGAGTGAGCTGTACTTGCCTCACATAATCATCTCGCAATTCATGGAAATGCCAACATTGAATGTTACATAAAAGTTCCAGAAGGCTTTGTTTCTGCTCTTCTTCGAAACAGCTGCCAAATTATGTTATAATTATCATCCAGTTTCATCAGGGAGTATTAAAATGACAGTCTACTTGTGAGCTGGAACCACGTCATGGTAGATGGGAAAGGAGGCAACTAAATGTTGGTGGGGAAATTTCCAACCTACTCAGCCAGAAATGCACAACATCTACTCAGTCTATTAAGCTCTGCATTTAACCATGAACATTATTTACTTTATCCATTAATGAAGACAATGCTATAACTAGCCCTAAATCCTGTAAGACACTTATCAAAGGAAAGACTAGTTCTTAGTAATTTTCAGACTTAAGAAAATTGCTAATATTATGGATGATATAGATGATTATTCATCAAATAAATGAAAGAATTCAGTAATGGCCATTATTTAGCAACTTAACAGAGCTTTAAGGTAATCAGCCAACAAGACTGGCTGTTGTTTCATCTGTAGGAAGCACAGAAATTCACAAATGTGGCAAAGTATTATTGTTTTGTACATATTAAGAGATAATAAGCAACATGTTCATGATTTACAGAGAAACCTCCAGGCCTGTGGCTCATGTTGTCAGAGGACTGTGACTTGTGACAGTGTCAGAGTTGGGATTAGACCCTTCTCCTCTATCTCACAGCTGCCTTAGATTTCATGAAAGATAAATCTTCTTAAGGGAGAGTTACATTTTAGGCCATAAACACTTTCTGACGATACATGCTGTAGCCTAGTACTTCATGTTGTAAAATAGCCCACAAACTTATTCCATGGTTTGAGCTCTGTGTCAACTCCTCTTAAATTTTTTTCTCATATTCTCAGGGTTGGGACCTAATATAAATTATTTTTAGCTATCTTGTTAGCATTGCTTTTCCTCAAGTATCAGAGAATTAAGCAGAAATAAAACTCAATGAAATCAGTACAATTAAGCCGTAAAAGATGTCATATTGTTTAAGATCATCAAAACTGTGTCTGGTGAGTCAGCATGGTCAAGTATGAGGATGGAAAACCTAAACAAAATTTAAAAAGCAGCTTTTCCCCCCCAAGTTGTTTTTTTTCCTTTACATTTTTTTTCTCCCCTCTTCCAGCCACAATTTCAACATTATGCGTGGTTGAAAATCACAAAGTGCCTTCTTTACAATGGAAATGTAACAATACCGTGTGACCAAAACATCTGTACATTGCAAGATTTCTCAGCAAGCCGGTGTGTGAACTTGATGTATGGGGAATTGTTAATGCCTGAAACAATATAAAAATGTACAAACACATGCTGAGTGCGAAGTGCTTGTTGGACGAGGTAATTGGAAGAGTCAGTCCAAGGTTGCATTTGGTCTAATGCTGTTTATGCCTTCACCAGAGAT